>NC_137939.1:11977938-12262938 GCF_963969265.1 Rhamphochromis sp. 'chilingali'
ACTGTCGGATAACAGACTGATCATTTGAATCAGGTGTTTTGGAGTGGGGAAACACCTGAAAACCTAAAACAAGGTGGTTCTAAATTCTAGTCCACTGCTTTACCATTATTGCCTGAAGAAAGGTGTCCTAACTGCACAATCTTGTCCTGAGGTAACCAACCAAAATATGCTGGTTTAAATAAATTAAATCTGAATCTGTCTATAAACAACTAAAAAATACTTCTTCAGATGTTCTTAAGTAATGGAAACAGGGAAGGAAAAAAGTCTGAGGTATGCCTAATTACTCAAGAACTGCACTGAAAATCAGTGACGACATGTCTTACAGAGCGATGAATCCAAAGTTGAAGTTTTTGGTTTGAATGTGTCTACACAGTGGAGAAAGAAAAACATACTAAGGAATATCTATCCTTTATCTATCATTTATATTTTCATTGAAAAATCAGATGGATGGATGGATGGATGGATGGATGGATGGATGGATGGATGGATAGATAGATAGATAGATAGATAGATAGATAGATAGATAGATAGATAGATAGATAGATAGATAGATAGATAGATAGATAGATAGATAGATAGATAGATAGATAGATAGATAGATAGATGAAGAAACAGGGGAAAAGGAGACAGATTAAGCATGTTTTGCTCTGTCTCCCCTGGGGAGGCCCATGTCCAGATGGCTCATTGGAAACTATCCTCCCCCCTCATGCACAAGAGTCCTGTCTCTCATGCAACACAGAGGCCTTGTTATTTTTCACAGTTTCATGGTCTGCAGACTTTAATCTATATGACCCATCATGTATTTGATCCTAGCATCAACCCATAATCCCAACCAGAATAGTATATACTCTACGGGAACTTTGGTGTGTTCCCGTATAATTTATGTGTTAGCACAAATGTCAACTCTGATAAACACTTAAGGAAGCACACTGCTCTCTGCAAGTGTTTGAAGGTTTCAGCATAATGTTTATTGTTTGATTTAAAAAAAAAAAAAACAGCTAAAGAATTATTTTCTAGGACCATCATGGTGGGCACTCTTGGGATCAACACCTAAACTCTCTTCATTCTTCAGTTTTAGAAAAAATAAAAGTCCCACTCAGCACTACTGCTTTTCATTTAAGTTTTTAACGGGTACTTCTTTGACATGCAAATCAATGAGTTAGAAAACCAATGATTGGATTTCCTTACGTGTTGGCATTTGATCAGAATTTGCACCGAGATCATGCGGCAAGTCGATCAAGTGTAATTCACTATGAAATATCCAAAGTTACGCTTCAGTGGGTGCATCTGGCCCCCGCCATTCATTTTGTTTAGCTATTCCAATGTGGCAATCAAAATGAATTAGCATGACAATTTTATTTCTGAAAAGGCTTAGGGCAACCCATTTTTATTGATGAATTTCAATAAGGATTTGACAAAAGCTTCTTTGAAATTGACTGCTCCCCCCTTTCACTTGACCTTCAGGTATCTGTGTCTGTTCTCTGTATGAATGTGGGCTCCGTAAATGTCCATATCAGCCTTAATCGTTTTATATCACCATCTAGAGCTGTATTACTCGGGACTTGAGAAGGTAAGCACCCGAGGTGATGAAAAGGTCTGAATAGATGGTAATGATTGCAATAAATCTCCCAATGTGTTGTGTTAAAGAGTCACACTGCTCATTCTAATCTTTTCCTCAATTTGTAGATTGGTTTAATTTGTTGTAATTTGGATGATTGATGGTTTCCTACAGCATTAAAGGTGATACATAAATGCAGAATATCAGGTGTCACTATGCTCTGAGATTTATTAGAGTATGGAGAAGGTACATTGTGTCACAAGATCTGAGCCAAAGCGGATTATGAAAATGGCCCCGACTTCCTTAGTTTGCAGGGTTGCAGTTGTATATATAGAACACCAGGATCTAAGATTGAGATATTTAAGGATAATATGGAGGACTTATTTACAAATATAAATCAGAAAAGAATGTTTATTTGTGGGGACTTTAATATTGACTTATTGAATCCAAATCATAATAAGAGTACAGAAGAATTTATTGATTCCATGTACAGCATAGGTTTATTTCCACTGATAACAAGACCGACCAGAATAACATCTCATTGTGCAACTCTATTAGATAATATATTTACAAATATAATAGAAGGAAAGATAAAAAGTGGGCTGTTAATCAATGATATAAGTGACCATTTACCAGTCTTTGCATCGTATAATTGCCATTATAAAGTGAACAACGATGGACATAAGATTATTTACAAAAGAATAAGAACAGAGAAGACCTTAAATTGTCTTAGAAATGAACTTTTAAAGCAAGATTGGAATATTGTATATGAACAAACAGAAGTTAATAAAGCTTACGAAGGATTTTTAAGAACATTTAACACATTACTTGATAAAAACTGCCCAGTAATTGAAATCAATAGGAAACACAACTATGCAGGAAGACCATGGATGACAAAAGGACTACAAAATGCCAGCAAAAAAAAGAATACCTTATATCGAGAATTCATAAAAAAGAGAACAATAGAAACTGAAATGAAGTATAAAACTTACAAAAATAAATTAACTAATATAATGAGATCCTGTAAAAGAGAGTATTACATTAAAAGGTTAGAACACAATAAAGATAACACAAGAGATATATGGAATGTATTAAACAGAATAATCAAAAATGAATCAAGGAATAATGATTACCCTGGGTACTTTATAGAAGGGACAAGAAGTATTAATAACATGGAGGAGATAGTAAATGGCTTTAATGAATTCTTCGTAAACATAGGGCCAAAACTGGCAGAAGAAATAAAGGTTGATGGAATAGAAAGGGACACTGGTGAAAATATTGAAAGGAATAGTAGCTCAATGTTTTTAAGAGCAGTGGAAGAGAAAGAGATTTATGACATGGTTAGAGGACTTAAGAACAAAACCAGTACAGACTGGAATGATATTGATATGGTAACGGTAAAGACAGTTATTGATGGTATCGTAAAACCATTAAAATATATATTCAACTTGTCGTTTCAAAAAGGAGTTTTTCCACAAAAAATGAAAGTTGCTAAAGTTATTCCCATTTACAAAACCGGTGAAAGACATCATTTTACAAACTATAGACCAGTGTCAATACTCTCCCAGTTCTCTAAGATACTGGAAAAACTCTTCATAAAAAGATTTGATAGTTTTGTGGAAAAATATGAATTAATGACAGATAGTCAGTATGGGTTCAGAAGCAACAGATCAACAGCTTTGGCACTGATAGATTTAATGGAAAAGATAACGGAATGTATGGATAATAAGAGGCATTTGATACTGTTAATCATGAAATTCTATTAAAAAAAACTGGAAAAGTACAGGTTTAGGGGAGTTGTTTTGGACTGGTTAAAAAGCTATGTAGGGAATAGGCAACAATATGTACAAATAAATGAATATAAATCTAATTTGATGGATATAGCTTGTGGAGTACCTCAAGGTTCAGTACTGGGTCCAAAAATGTTTATTATGTACTTAAATGATATCTGCAGAGTATCGGAGATTTTAAAGTTTGTAATATTTGCAGATGACACAAATATACTGTGTTCAGGTGTGGAATTGCCACAGGTTTTGGAGATGATCACACAGGAATTAACGATATTAAAGAAGTGGTTTGATATAAATAAATTATCATTGAATCTAGATAAATCCAAATTTATGTTGTTTGGAAACCAAAAGAAAAACATCAAAGTAGAAATATGTGTTGACAATGTATATTTAGAAAGATTAAATGAAATAAAATTTCTTGGGGTGATCATTGACCACAAGCTCTGTTGGAAGCCACACATTACTTATGTTCGGGGGAAATTGGCACGGGGCATTGCCGTCCTGGGAAAAGCAAAGCATATGTTGGATCAGAAAGCACTGCACATTTTATACTGTGCTTTACTACTGCCATATATGAGCTACTGTGTAGAGGTCTGGGGAAACACATACAAAAGTAACACACAAACAATAACTATAATACAGAAAAGGGCCATTAGATTAATAAATAATGTAGGGTACAGGGACCATACAAATGCACTCTTTGTCAAAATGCAAGCTATTAAATTCCAAGACTTGGTGAAGCTTAAAACAGCGCAAATAATGTATAAAGTCAGAAATAAATTGCTTCCCAAAGAAATCTGTAAATTGTTCATAGAAAGAGAAGGTGGGTATAACTTAAGAGGGAAATGGAATTTAAAAATACAAAGTGCTAGAACAACTTTAAGAACTATGTCTATCTCAATTGCAGGAGTTAAATTATGGAACAGTCTAACAGAAGAAATAAAAGACAGTCAAAACATAAAACAGTTTAAAGTAAAATATAAAAACCTAATTTTAAATAAGTATAAGAATGAAGAAAACGGGGTTAACCCAGGATGGTAATGTTGCTGGTAATGGTGTTGCGGTTCTTTTTTGGTTGTTTTTTTGTTTTTTTGTTTTGTTTTGTTGTTTTTCCATAACTTGTGTATCTGCAAATATACACATTCTGTATTTTTCATATGAAAGAAACTATACTGTGGTGGGGCTTGCTAATTTCTTGTTTTTGATTTATGTATGTTATGTTTTGTTTTACTTCATATGTTTATATGTTTCATATGTTGTTTGTTTAATTTAAGACAACAAAAAAAATTAAATGAATGAGAGGTAAAACTTGAGGGGGTAGGGACAAATAAGTAAATACTTCAGCCTACTCCTTTTCAAACAAATAATGGAATGATATTTTGTAATGATTGTGAAGGCACATGTTTGAAATGTTTGAAATAAAAATGAACTGAACTGAACTGAACTGAAGGGTTAAAAATGTTTCTAGTCACACACTGATCTACAAATGGATATTTTTACAGTTTTAGGGCAGCCTGTGCTAAATATGGCTCCTTTAATTATTTCAGAGGAGCCTTGTTTTGTTGGGTTTTCTTTTCCCCATTGGCCTGGGAAAATACAAAAAACAGCTGTGAGTTGTGTTTCTATTAAATGATTCTCTACCTATCTGACATTTTATAGGCAAAATGACTAAATCAATTATGTAATTAAGACTAAGAGACTACAGATATGCTGCATTTAGGCACATGGCTGATTCTGGCAAAATATCACCACTCAAACATGTCCACATGCACAATGAAAATGCTGTTGTTGTTCTTTTTAGTTGTCTCTGTACAACCTGGTACGTGCTGCCTACGTGTAACAGTCATAAGCTCCTGTTTGGAAAGTTCCCTACTGAAAGTTTACTTTTATTATAAATGCTACCAGACTAAATTCCACTGATAAAAACTTGAGCACTTCGTGGGAACATTTCATTTTCTTCAAGTAAGACATGATGATAAAAAAAACAAGGCTCGCTAAGGCTATTATAAATTCATCCTGGGTCACCAACGCCCTGCTTGAGGAGCTTGATGTGGCTGTACGTGCTTGTTGCTGTGCTTTATAGACTAATCAGTCCTACAAATCTGAGACTCAATTCAGCTGATAACATTTCATTTTTTTTGTTTTTTCCTTCTTTCAAAAGGTGTCATACTGCTCTTAAGACTTTCTGAAAATGCTGAACTGCACTGAATGCAGAATACCAACTGTGTTCTTGAAGGCTCATCAGAGTCAAACAGTAGACTGCAAGGTTGTTATCCTGTGGATTTTAGTGATGAATGGCACTGCCTGCTGACTTTGGTAAGCCTCTCACCTACATTATGGTTAGGCAATACAACTTTTAAAGCCTTTAAGTGCCGGCGCGATCGTGAAAAGCTCTAATTCATCCACACAGTAACTGATAATGTTTGGACAACTTTTGTGTAAGTGATCAAAAACATCAAAGTTGGTGGCAAGAGAAGAAAAATCAGGTGATCATGAAAGGCTTAAGCATGCATAAATTATGTCTAATCTTCTGATAGTTCACTGACCGAGAGAAATTTCCACCCATGGGGAAAAATGAATATCTGTACAAAAATTCCCAAATCCTTTCAGTGGTCAGCATGAATCACAACAATAGATTTACTGACCAGCCAACCTGCTGACATCACCCTCACTTGTGTTTTTTTAAATTCACTAATTTATTGATAATTAATTATTGATAATTAATTTGTTTTCCCCTCTCAGCTGTTATTCATCAGACAACCGACGTTAATACGTTATTTACATCGCTTGTAATTTATGGTTTATTAAGTGCGCACATGAAATCGTTGTTTCCCACAAAAGACACAGGACTTTTTAGCATTGCTGCAGTAGTCTGATCCTCCATCTGTGAGCATTGATATTTGATAGTGTCACTTATTATGTATCACACAGTTCTTGGCTCCACAATCTACACCACTATGTTCCCCACTACAGCAGCTCCTCAAACACTCCCTGAGCAGTGACAGCCAGCAAAATCTACACCCACATCTTGCATCACCACAGCCAGACAGCCATTATTTATGGTACCTCCTGCTATGAGCCTTCAGCAGCATAACTGCAGGCCTGCTGCTACAGGTTGTTAGGGTTTTCTGGTGATAAATTGAATGGGATCCAATGCCCTAGGATCCTTAGCGCTACCACCGTCAGTGCTATCATCAAAGAGCAGGCAGTGTTTGATCTGGTCTGGATCAAAAGGTGAAGGCTGCAAGACAAGAAGAGGTGTCACGCTGAGAGAGACGTAGACTAGATATAGATGGAACGCTGCAACGCCAGTGGAGGCTGGCATAATTGAGGCCAAGGGGAGTCCATCGTGGGTCCACGGGGAATTTTCCTAAAGGCCTCATCTGTGTTTCTTCAAAAGCAAAAGCTGCATGTAACTTTTCTCACACATTTTTATCCTCAACAGCAGTTGAATCCCATAGAGGATTCGTGGGGAAGTCAAGAAGTCTAGAAGGGTACAAGCTCTAACAAGTCGGCGACAATCCTCATTGGTTTAAGAGGATCCTTAACCGAATTCTTAATAGAAGTGGTTCTTCTTTCTCCTTTTTCTTTTTTTCAATCTTGTGTCCAACTGGCTTTTCTTTTATTGATGTTAGATGGCCAAGGAAGTAGCTTTTGGCCCCAATCATTTGAAAGCACATCATCTCCCTCCCGAAGGCAAATTCTCATTAGCTTCGAAAGTGCATCAAAGAAAACAAAGTCAAGACCATGTAAAAGAAAGGAAGAAAGAGGGGAAGGAAAAGACAAAGAGGGAGAGAGAGATCTGGTTTGCCTCACCATTCATCATCATCCATCTGTCTTAAAGGCTTGGCTCAGATCCCTTGTAGTGAAATATGTTGATGAGGAGGAAAGAAGCAGCGGCGAGGGAGAGAGGAGGAAGGAGTGATTAGCAGAGTGAAAGGAGGAGAGGAGGAGGGGCACTGGATGAAAGAGAGAGAAAGGAAATGAAGCGAGTGGAATAGAGGACAAATGAATGAGAAAAAAAAAGTAAGTAACAAAGAGGCAGACAGTGTTCTCCATCAGATCAATGCTGCGTCTTGGAGGCCGCAGCGGCAGTCCTGAGTCCTGTCTATAGTCAATTAGATGAGATGGTTCACCTCCTCCTGTCAGATGCTGGCTGAAGCCCCCAGCAGTCATAGCAGGTCTTCGTCTTCCTCCAGACTCAGACAAGCTTCCTGTTGCTCAGTGTTTTCATCTACATGAGGTTATGTGATGTGATGTTTGTGTGTGGTACTCAGGGTGCATTCAAGTGTGAGCACAAAAGTGTTCAAGTCTGTGTGAGCTGTACGCCGAAAAGTATCCTCAAATGCTCATTGTATTCCTCATAGCACAACTTTACAACTTGTATTTTAACGTAAATTGAATATTTGTATTACATATGCATTAAGTGCCTCCAAAACCACAACACTGCCTTTAACTTTCTACATTTACTTCATAAGAATGAGCCCTTCTTGCAAAGTGACCTACCTCTCTCTAACTCAAGAAGAAGTGAACGTCCCGAGCGCCTGAGTGAAGGTGCCAGGATTGCACAACAACAACAGTGCCTCTGAAACCCCAGAGAGCTGCTTTGGAAAGGCATACCTGAATGAGCGAGACTGCCGTACACAGGAAAGCAGCCCATAAGTCATTTGTGTACGCATTAAGACCTGCTGTTGTGTTTTAATGTTAAGTGACTTCCAGCAGCTGTGTGAATAAATGTTATCAATTTACATGGGGCAGAACTCAGCTCCATGGCAACTGAAAATTAATGAGATTTGCAACATGTTAAATGTGTGTTTTACTCCAATCAAAATCTTTGGCTAAGCCTAACCAAGTAGTATTTATACCTAAACCTAAGTAAGTAGTTTTGGTACCTGAACCAAACCCAAATTCAAATCAAAATGACACTCACTGAACACTTAATGTGGTACACCTTGCTACTACATCTTTGGCTTCAAACTGCCTTAATCCTTATGGCATTCATTCAGCAACAGTGTCCTCTCTTGTGCACTGTCCAAATCAATGGACGGTGCACGAGAGAGGCGGAGAAGAGAGTGCAGGCAGGGTGGAGTAGGTGGAGATGAATGGCACGGGTGATTTGTAACAGAAGGATAGCAGCAAATGTCAAAGGGAAGATTTACAAGATGGTAGTGAGACCTGCTGTGATGTATGGCTTGAAGACGTTGGCAATAACAAAAAGACTGGAGGTGGCAGAGACAGCAGGGACAGCTCAGGTTGAGTAGTTTTAAGACACATGCAGAGGAAGGATAGTGGATATATTGGACAAGTGTAGGTGCTGAATCACCACCACATCCCAAACATGCTCTATTGGATTGAGGTGTGTGGAGGTCGTTTCATGTTCAGGTTGAGAGCTTTGTGATATGACATGTTTTTCTACTTGAAGCAGTCATTAGTCTTTTGGTTTTATGCAAGAATTTTCAAGTCTCTTATCAACTATCATGAGAAATTATAAGAGAGAGCTTTTTCTGGGTGACTTCAACTTTCATGTCTGTTATGCCTTATTCTCTGTATTTGCTTCTGACTTTATCAAAATTTTGGAGTCTTTCAGTCTGAATCAACATGTGGAGCACCGTCATATATATGTGCATGATTGTAAGCTTAATGGACTTTGTTGTCTCAGACCACAATGCTGTGCTGCTCCAGATCCAACCCATCTACAGTGATTCGCTCCCAAACACTAAAATGTAGCTTTGTTGCTCATTTTTGTATAATTTTCCGCATTTACGCAACAGCTTTCATAAGCAGCAAATGTGATGTCGCTGTGGATGTCTTTGTAGGCACTTTTAATAGCTTATGCTCGAAATTTCTGAATACTGTAGCTTGAAAACTGAAAACTGCTACATTTTCTTGGTTTCCTTGGTTTAAAGAGGCAATGCAGAAACGCTGAGAGAAAATGGAAAAAGGACAAACTACATGTTTCCCTCAAGAAGCTGATGTTCATCTACCAGCTGAAATTCAAAGAAGTGAGATCCTGTCACAACTTAATACAATCCCATAATACTTCTTAATTCAATAAAATCTGTTACTTTTTCCTATCCTGTCGAATCTTCTGACAAGACTTAGCTTTGGCGTCCGGCACCCAGGTTAAAGGCACAAGTATAGGTTTGCTGTGGTTGCTAGCAGATTTCCACTGTTGCTTCTACTTTTTAACGTTTCCCTCTAAGCAGTCTCTAGCTACTAGCCAAGCGGTATTAAAAATGTGACACAGACTGGAAATGGAGAAGGTCTGCCTTCAAAGTAAAAGTTGCACTTTAAAAAAAAACACATTGGCTGCAACTGAGGCGCAACTTTTTGAAGGTGTATGGTTTCCACTTTCAGTTTGTGTCACCCTTTTTACAGCTTCACTACAAGTGTTTGTACACAAGCTCATTACTTCCTTCTAAACTATGGCCTCGGCAATCAGCTAGCAACCCAAGCAATCACAAGTAGGTTTTTGCCAACCTGTTAGGAAATGCACAACTTTGTTAAGATTAGTAGTCATCAGATGCTCACGGACCAGTCTCTATGTTTGTGTGACTGAGGCCTTATTCACCCGATCTTGCATCGTCACCATGATTCAAAATAGTAGACAAGCTAACATCATGTGGTTAGTTGGTTATGCATATGCAAACCTGAACAAATGGTATGGAGCTATAGCGGCAGTTTTTTGCAGCTTGTTTTTTTGCTCAGGCCTGATTGTGTGTGTCCATTTTTAGCGCAAGTGGTCACCAGATAGTTGGGCGAGCTGAAGGGAGCAAGTGTGATTGATTGAGTGAATGACTGAGTCCGACTGAGTTTGAAGGAGTACGTGCACACTAGAAGCCACTAATAAAGTATTAGCAGGACAAGCAATTTGCTTCTTAGCCAGGCTCCTTGGCATTAAAAGAAGGACTTTTACAATAATGAGAGAAGCAGAAGAGGCAGTGGAAATGAACTCTTATCTCAACTAAAAGAGGAAAAGAGGCAGACTTAAATGGCATAATATATCAGCATAGCACAGGGGGGTAGAGAGAGATAAATAGAGACAGAGAGAGAGGAAAAGCTGATTATTCACACATTAGCCCTTTTTAACCTCTAGTTAGGATGAACCAATTATACTATGGAGACAGCGATGGTAACAGAGCACCTGAAAACACATAGCTGATCAACAGGGCCTAAGTTACAGCTCATTATCATGATGACAATTAAAAGGTATAAGTGTGAGAAGTCAATCACACTGATATATGAAGCCTATGTATTCCTTACATGGGAAGCATGAACGTGAACATCATCACAATCAAAAATCAAGCTCTGCTTCACTGATGATAAATGTGAGCCTGGTTTTACTCAGACACCTGTATATTTAAACGTGTTAACCACTGCTGAGCCCCAAAATGTACTGATCGTGCTGCAAACACAGTTGGGTGCTGTTGGTACTGTATTACTTACGCACTAACATACCTCAGCATTCAACTCGTGGCCAAGACTACAAGTTAGCAAGACTACAGTTGCTGGCAGTTCTGTGAAGCTGTGGAAACTGTTTAGCATGTGAAGATGTTTACTTTTGGGTATGTTGCTTTTGTGACTGAAATTATACAATAAGTCATATCATTTTCTGATTTTTCTCTGACCATGTGGGGTGAATAAAGTAATGCAGATGTTACCCTTGTGATTATTTTACATCGTACATCCTCAGCATTATGCTAACTTGCTACATTTCTCTTTCATTAGAAAGACTGTGATCCTCAAGCCTTTCTGGCTTTGTTTTCTTACACAGCCTTCTGTTAGCTCACTCCAAGAATAGGCTGGACTCTCACTCTGTATTTTTGTTTTAGTATATTTTATCTGTGCTCTGTGCTTTAAATTTTGATGCGCTGAGGGACTGTAGAGTGGTGGGAGGGCTGGCCCAGAACAAACACTGGAAGTGACTCAGATGAGCTGGATGCAAGCCTGCATTCAGCAGAGGACCACAGGCATCTTCATAAAGCCATCTCACCAGATACTGAATGACTGGCACTACAGAAAGCCATGAAGGAGAGAAGGGACAAGGAAGTTTTGTCCAGTGTAGAAGACGAAAAAGCCCCAAAATGTGCTGCTGAATCTTGCTGCTACTTGCATTCCTTTGAAAATGATCAAGTTTCAAGAGCTGGTGCAGAGGATTGGTGTTTATTTTAAACTCTGTGCTAGTAAAGCACATGATCACCTTATTCTGTGCTCTCAAAGTAAATGTAACTGGATTCTACATGAGCCTGTGAGTATAGTTTTACAACTAATATATTGTGTGGATTGTTCATAATGGAAACTTTACCTTCTTCATCTGCAGGGAAATTAAATTTCGGAGATTTCATTCTCATATGCAAAAGTAATGCTCCGTGATGTTTCATTTGTCTCACAGACAACAAATGTATTGTTGATTAATTACCTACAATGAAGCACTGTATCTCATTAGATGTGGAATTTGCTGACTAGCTGGTATCTGATCTTTAAGTCCATCTGGGAGCAATATATCAGCGCTACACTAATAGCCCACTATGCATCGCTTTGGAACTTTTTCTGCATGAAACACAAATTTCATTTGCAGTCAAATGAAATGGAAATCTCTGAAAGTCAAAATGAAAAAAGATGAAAGGTATGAGCAGCCTGTGAGATTGTGTATCCTTGTAATATTTCAGTGATGCTAACTTTATTGTTGATCGTCATGGCAAGGATAGATGAGAGAAGCTGGCAGGGAAAGGTCATTTTTCATGTCACTCTTTATCCTCTCCCCTCTCGTACTTCCTCGCTGTCTTTCTTTTGTCTCCCTCTTTTTTTCTGCCAACTTTGCAAATGTAAGGCTTCGCCCTCTCTCGTTTTCCCCCCATCATTCCTCCTCCACCCCTCTCCCACCTTCTCCTCCCTCCTTCTCCTCCTCCTTGCATCTCCCTCTATCTCTGTCATCATCTCACCCCTCTTGCTCCATCGCTCCTCTCTCTCTCTCTCACCACGCTCCCCCTCCCTCTCCTCTTTCCTTTTCTTTCTCGGCGTGAAATGTGTAGCTCATTAGTTTGCTCGCCACACCGTCTCACGTCAGTCTGTCCTTCACATCTCGCTGCACTGCTAAGAAGTCATTTACGCTGCTGCGTAACCCCACCCCCACCCCCTGCAAACCTCACCACCACCAGCCTCCATATGGTTTCATCATCATTTTGCAGTAGCACAAGAAAAAGACATCCTGGCCCCTCTGAACCCCCCCCCCCCCCCCCCCCCCCCACACACACACACACACACACACACCCCACCCCCTCCAAGTCTGAACACTCTGTAGAACAGAAGAAACTGAAGGGTGAGGCTCATCTCTTGGAGGAGGCGGGAGGGGCGAGAGGATCAGGATTATCCCAGGCGTAATGATACAGCACTTTGATAGAACAGAAAGGGAAAGGCACAAATAGGGGGGGAACGGAAAGGAAGGAGAAGGATGGGTGGAGGAATAAAGCTTAAGCTGCTCCCGAAAATCATGTAAATGCTGAGATAATAAAGGAACTGTTTGGCATTCATAGGAGTGGGTGGCGCATCAGTGGGGAGAAATCTAAGTGAGAATGTTGACTAATGCCAGCTCTCTCGCTCACTCTTCTGATTCAGAGCCAGCGGGGTGTCTGGGTATTTTTTAAGAAGGCAGTGGGCATGGTGAAGGGGGGGGGGGGGGGGGGCTTCTA
This sequence comes from Rhamphochromis sp. 'chilingali', assembly GCF_963969265.1. Taxonomy (NCBI): domain Eukaryota; kingdom Metazoa; phylum Chordata; class Actinopteri; order Cichliformes; family Cichlidae; genus Rhamphochromis; species Rhamphochromis sp. 'chilingali'. The sequence goes on from NC_137939.1 coordinate 11,990,976, forward strand.
GGGTGGAGGCCTGGGAGATACTTGGCTTGAAAGTCAAACGTGCCCTGTGATTAGTTTAAGTTGCTCTGTAACATTTACTTATAAAAGTTTACTGTCAAGTAAGTTGGGTACTATGATGTTATGCCAAATTATATGTATTTATCTCTTCCTGCTTACTATGTTGAAGGTAATATTGAACTAAATATGAATTATATTTATGTGTGGGTCACAGTTACTTTGTGAATCACATGGCAAGGAAAATTTTAAAATACAATTTTTACAATGTATAATGTAAACAAAGTGAACTTCACCTTATCCAAGACTAGAAAGCGGTTTGCACATTCATCAGTAATAGTCAATAATAAAAAATCAATCAAATCATGTATGACATGCTTACTATTAAGTCCAAGAAGGCAAGTGCTGATATGGTGCTGATAAAAATATGTGAAAATATTCTAATTGTCTGTGTTTCATTCATTGAAATGGCTCGTGTTATGGCTTAGCATTGTGTTTACTTCTTATATTTCATAAAGATGATGATAAAATGATAAACATTTATCTGGAGCAATGGAACTCGTCACTAACACCTTTTTTTTTTTCTGAATAAAAGACCTCATGCTCCACTTTTGAAATGCTCCTGGTGTGATATGAAATCCTTCAAAGAGCAGCACAAAACTCTGTTACACAGATGCAGAAACAGACATGGCAGATGCAGTGCACTCCTGAGGTAACCCCGGCAGAAGAAACTGCCTCTTTATCAGGTCAGTGCACTCCTGGGTAGCAGGTAGTGTTACACGGTGTTACTGTCTAAAACTAATTACACTCCTTTCGAAGCATTTAGCAGTAATAACTTTAAGTACTCATTTCCGTGTGACTTTATCAGCATCTCACATCTTTTTTACAGCATTGAGTTCATTGCAGGCATTCACGTATGGAAGCTCTCTTATAGTTCAGCACTTCAACCAGGTTGAGGTTTGGACTTTGGCCGGGGCTTTCAGCACATGGTTCTGTTTTTTTCAGCCATTCTTAGGATAATTGTTTTGTTGCATGACTCAGTTTCATCCAAGCTTCAGCTGTTGGGGAGATCGCCTCACATCTGACTCTAGAATATTTATACAGAGGAGTTCATCGTCGACTCAATGGCTGCAAGGAATCAAGGTCCTGTGGCTGCAAAACAAGCCCAAATCATCACTGCTCCACCACATTGCTTTATCATTGTTATGAGGTATTTGTGCTGATGTGCGCATATATTTCTGCTTTTATAGAGGTGTTCACACCTTTTGGTGATCATTTAATCAAGTGTGCATTTGATTAGCAATTCCTGGCTGCTACTTACCCTCCTAATTCCTATGGAAGGGGTGTACTTCCACAGACTTCACAGAGTTTCCTTTTCACACGACTGTATCTTTGTCTGCTGCTGTGATCTCGCAGAGCTGAGAGAGTGGCAGAAGAACATATTTAGAAAGTTTATTTAATGTAACAATACTGCATGGAAACCATATCCCATATGATTAAAATGTACTTTAGATATCCAGCATAAAATCACTTTTTTACAAAGTGGATCTCACTGTTTCATGTGATTTGCTGTTGCTTAATGATTTTTGACATTTTAGCTGAATGAGATGGAGATAATGCAAATGATTTGTTACCCTGCTTAGGAGTTTAGTCGCGTAATTGCAATTTGTTTGGTTATATAAAAATATTACATCATTTACATGTGTGATCTCAAAGGCCCTGCACGCCCACAGTCTGCCCACACAGGCATTTTCACTTATGTTACCTAATAAGTGATGTGCTTGATTGACATTCAGCGATATCGCTAATTCCCAGTACAGCTTCACTCAATTTACACCAGAATAGAGGTCTAAGTGAAAACACCTGTGTAGGTGTGCTGGGCTTTTAAACTGCAGAGTAGCCCAATGTGCATAAAATATATGTAAATAAATGAAAGATGGCATATAATAAGAGTAGAAGTGTAAAGAAGTATAAAAAGGAAAACGTTCAGTAGTACATTAGTTTAGTGCTAGTGTATTAATGTTTTCCGACTGAGATTAATTATTGTCCATGCTTTATTTCTGCTGCTTTCATATGAGACTACAACTCCAAAACAGAGTTACAGTTATTAAAGTTTGTCATTTTGTAATTAGTTTTTATTTTTATGTCTTTTTTTCAGTTTTTGTTTTAATTCAATTTCGTTCCAGTTAGTTACCAGGGTTAGTTTTTAATGTTTCAGAATGTTTAGTTTTACTTTTGTTTCTTATGAATTTTTAGTGGGTAGTTTTAGTCTCATTATGTTTACGGGGATATGCCAGAGGCAAGATTTTGAAATATTAGTTGACTCGCAGTCTTGTAGAGATCCAAAGTCTCAATAAATATGTCCTATATACGCTTCATAAGGCAAGTTGGGATCATTTTGCTTAATTAACAAATACTAAAACACTGCAGGGTCTTCACTGAAGGAGAAGGGCCATCTCTAACAGCATAGAGGCAGTGGAAAAAAGGCGTCAGGTGGCTCTGGATAAAGAGAGCAAGCAAAGGCTTGATCAGCTGGGTCACCTGAGTGAAGGTGTCTGATGTTCGAGAGACCCAAAACACCCGATGACCTCAGGACACACCACAGAGGATGTACCATAGCTTGGCATCTGAAGGTGTGTCATTACAATAAACAAAGGCTACTTCCTCTATATGTATTATTTTATTTTAGTTCATTTTCACAGCTCGTTTGTCAGCTTTTGTGTTTTTAAACGTTTGTTTTAGTTAACTAAGTTTTCGTTGTTAGTTAAATTTTAGTTATGTCTCCAGAAATACCAGTTAGTGCACTTTCATCGAGCAGTGAAGTTGTTCTACATTTCTAAAGTGTTGCTTAGATTTTGACCCCTCAGATTTGATCCACCTCTCCATCTACCGTGAAATCTGGTGACGTTGCGCCAAAAACTACTACTCCAGCGTTATTCTGTAGTTGAGAGATGCACTCACCAGGGGAGAGAAGCAGCAAATATACACATCCAGTCTCTCACTGTGCCATGATGACAAGCAAGGAGCAGCTGCCTTCTGTTGTTTTAATCCCCAAGGACGTTTTTAAAAAATGCCTCACTTTTTAAACCTGATGTGAATTATATGGATCACCTGAAGAAATGAGATGCTGGAGGATCCTTCACAACACGTGCAATCTAATTACTCCATCTGAATCAAGATGAAACTTCTGGGGCCAAAGCGAAGTGCCCAAAGTGCACATCCTCTAATAGCTACTTAAATGAGTCAGCCCCATAGACTCCAATGTAAAAACTTAAAATCATAAAGCGTGTTTACAGAAATGGTTTTCGCCTCTATAGATAGCTTCCTCCTTCATTACAAGTGTACACTTGATCCCATGGGATCCTCATAGATTATTCCATGAGGCTAAAGCAAGAATAATCCACGATGTCCCATAATGCCACAGTCAAGTTAAAAAGTTGTCCTGTGGGTGTTGCTGGTATTGATTTCAACCTGCTAAAGGATATTCTGAATTTGTTTGATCTACTCATAAAATAATTCATTCTCATTCTTATTAAATGATGTGTTTTGCTATATCACGAAGACATTAAATTTCATAACAGTCTGAGTTTTATTACATTTGAACTAATTTATGTTTTAACCATTTTTACAGTTCCCACACTTCAAATTTAGCCAACTAAGTGATTGTAAACTCGCTAAAAAATGTTTTTATCATTGGTTGCTCTCCATTTTTGTTTATGTGCTGAGTAAATATTATTTTGTTTGATTTGGATTTTTCCAAGCAGTTACAAGGCTCATGAATTATGTATTATGGCTGCACTTAAATTCTGTTCTGGCATTTCACGCATGTGCATGCTTGTATTTTTAATATCAAGTGAAACTACTTGTGATTCTTCCAAGTGTAGATGAAAATGCATGACAAAATTACGCTCCTCATATTCTTTTGGTGTCGTAACAGTGCCTCTCTTTATAGCTTCCAAGTTTTATATAGTGTTTCCTATATTGTCCTTTATTGTCATTTCTACTGGAATGACTACTGTCGATAATGGACCTGATTTTCATCATTATTCACTATCAAAGGTTAAAGTGGATTTGGCAGGTGGGGGAATTCTAATATCAAGGGGCAAAGGATTACACAGTAAATTTAATTTTGGTTTGTTTTTTTAAAACTATATTTCAAAAAACAAGAGTAGTGCTGCTACGCCAATATTAAATGTTTTAATATTGGTGGGGTGGATTTAGGGTTCCAACTGATTTCAATAAGGTATAAGCAGATGTTTCATGCTTTTTATGGCTGATTTCAACTCCTATACAGTATAATGCTAGTATAAAAGGTAGAATTAGGTGAGTGAAATGAATAAAAAGATGAGATAATCATTAAATATTATAACTGATAATATATAAATTCATAACAACTCTTAATGTACACTAACACTGACCATGAAGAGGCTGCTTTGTAGCAGTCCAGCATACTGAATCACACTGTAAACTTCACCACGGTGCTGCAAACTAACCACTGTAGCCTGCTCAAAACAATCCTCAGTTTCTCTTGCAAGACGTTTCACAGAGACATAATTCAGCAACACATTGTGTATATACAATGTATATCCAATATCTGGTTTAAAAGCTCTCAATAGAAATGCAGACATTCTATGTAAGCTTGACACTTCCTGTTTATCAAAATTCACATCCTGAGCTATGTTTGAAAATGTTTGTCTTTCAATGGACAACACAGCAGCTGTATCTTTAGCTAATACACATATTTTGTGACAAGCTGTGCAGAAACAATTTGTGTGTTTGGAGATTTTTTGAGTTGATTGAAAAGTTAAATTTGCTCGCTCGTCTTCTGTGCTAGATGCTAAAGTACCCCAGCTTTATTTACATCTGCACCATGAACGCATCACAGGAACGAGAAGGGCACGAGCGTGCCGTGGGATGTCATTATTTTAATTGTTTTCTTATTACTGAGCAAGTGTCGCCACTGGAAGCAACACCGACCTACAGCACACAAAAAACTGGGCTCATTGGACAGTAATATGCATTAATCAGATTTAAATGCTCATTAATTTAAGGTGTCTGGACGCCGTTCTGGGCCACTTTAACCCCTGTTCATTTACTGGGTATACATAACATTTCCTAATAATTCTGCTTCTCTCTTGCAGAGTAAAATCATTATGGGAAAATCGTTAATCCCCAGAACAACCAAAGGCTCCTGTTTGGAGTGTGGCCACAAGTACTTTTGAGCGCTTAGAGACCTTACATTCTACGACTCTACGATACATATACTGTATAACTGAAGAGAAGTTTTGGTTTCAGAAGATTCATAGCTCATTAACTGTATTTATTGCTTTCCCGCAGTGGAAGGCACTGCACTGTATTCAGCATCAACAACCCTCTTTATTACTGGCAAAAGACAGGATTTATGCGCTTTGTGTTATAGCCTGATTCTGTCAAAAACCTGTCACAGTAGTGGCTAGTCCACCCAGTATTACTTCCCCTAATCTTCATGTTTACAATAGTGCTGGGATTTTTTAATTATTCTATCTATATTATTCATACAATGCATGCATAATTTTGGGCAATATTGTGTTATGTGATGGCTTCTGGTTAACCATTTTCATACATGCACTGCAGCCGGAGCTTTTCAAGGCGTTAGGTAATGTGTGTGAGAAGTCCGACGCAGGTGGTCAGATTGGACATCCAACAATCTTTAACTAACCAGCTCTGTAATACAAAGTCTATATGTGGTCCAATTCTTCTGATGTGAGAATAAAAAAGCACTTGTCTGTAAATTCTTCGCTAGCGGGTGGTCATCCTGTGACTTGCCTCCCGCATGCGCTGCTCAGTCAGCACGCTCGTCTAAACAACAGTGAGTATTTTGAAAAGTCAGAACTCCTGCTATGTGCTGCATGTGATAAAAAGGCATTTTTGGAAAACCTCCGGCCCTGACTGATTCTGCTGTTGTCTGATATTCTGGGATATACTTCTCTTTTGAGCTTTATCCACTTTTAACTTTTGATCACAAATACACGGTTAGGTGGTGAAGGCCACAGCAAAAACCTTTAAGCTTTTGCCTCAATGAAGTAGTCTGTTGTGGATTTTGAGATGTGTTTACAGTCCTTTAGTAGAGGTCATCCTTTTTTCGTCTGCAGCTTTAGCGCGGAATGATGTCTGACTCAAGAATCTGCCGCTATTTAATTGAATCCATTCTTTCTCTGCAAGTGGAATGTAGCCACAAGCTACAACACAAGCCCAAGGCATGATCCATCTAACACCTGCTTAACACTTAGAGAGCTATTCTTTCTATATAAAGAACAGCTCTCCATTTATCTACTGTGGCTAAAAATTTATATTTCAACCGTAAAGTCTGGAAAACTTCCAAAGTGCATCAAGCTAGTTTGCGGGTGCTTTGAACAGCATTTCTAGCAAGCCAAAGAGCAATTCTCATAGATTTATTTCATATTTATATATCACCAAATCATAATAATAATTACATGAAAGCACTTTGCATTAGAGGACAAATAATTCATAAATAATCCATCAATCGTCTATGGGATTAAGAACCAGAATGGGCATAAAACTTTCTCTAACAGAGATAAACCTTCAGCAGCATGAAGCTCAGGGTGCTGGTTGAAGGTGAAAGAAAAGTGGACCTCCATTTACAGCCATTTCTCACTTACATTACTGATTAAACATATATGTGAAAAAATACATCATGTTGGCTTCTCTTGCTTTATGGCCATCAAATATTTTAATTGTGTGCTAAGCAGCTTAGAAGAGCCCATGGCAGCTGATTGGTCTGTCAAGGTTTGAGAAGTATTGAAAAAGCCCTGAGCTTTCTATCACTTGGCTTTTATAATGACGACTATAAACAAGCCAGGGTGATAGCAAGGTTAATAAATTCCGAAATGTTGGTAAAAGTAATCATTGATACCTTAGACCTCATATCTCTTGAAGAGCCTGAACCTTCATATGAAATTTCAACAATTTTGCTTAAAAAGTCAAAAGAAAATGTCATTTTCACTTTTCATTTGTTGTGAATGACCAGAGGTGACCAAACTTTTGCATGTCACTCAGTATGACTCAGGATGACTGGAGGGGGGCATTACTATAAGTGATGAGGTGCCTCTATTAAAGGGGATACTCAGTGCATTGCAAAATGTCAAGGGCAAGTATGCCTTAATGTGAAAATGAAACAGCCATGTGCACACATGCTGAAGTTGACATTTTAGTGGAACGCGGTGACCGGTCAACCCCAAATACAACCTTTTACCACTGCCAGGGTCCAATCACATTAGGATTATTTTTGGCTCTCGCTCCTTTTACCAGAATTCATCAGATTTTTGTCATTTATACATATTCCCTTCCTTAAACAAGAACCAAGAAACCTATGTCTTTTTTGAGGGGAGGGGACGGCAAAGGTACATGCATCCTCCAGGTACAGTTTTCTTCTCGCTCTCCATCACCTTGGATGTGGATTTAGAAAATGAAAACTCAGATTGCTCTATCCATTGCTGTCTTTCACGGTTTTCTTTCTTTCTGGTTGTTGACAAGGATGATAACAGAGTGATAGCGGTGCCTGCAGAATAAAACAATAAAATACATATATATTGTATACGGGCTTATGTAGGACAGCATGAACTAGAATTACGTTACCCTGATTGTGACAGATGATCGTTGTTCTGCAGTCTACCTGCTCAACAAAGAGAAATGTTTATGACTGCCAGTGTGTATGTGTGCGCACCCAATCAGGCATGCATTTTTGCCTCTGCATATGAGTGGGAGTCATTTTGAGCCACAGTCTGCATTTTAAAAGAGAAATAATAAAGGCAAGGAGGACAGAAAGGAATGAACAGGAGGGGGGGAATGCAGTAATGGGAAATCTGTCTGATGTGGAGTGTGTGTGTAAGCAGATTGCTATATTTTATGTAAATCTTAACCTTTTTCCCAGTGCTGGCTATCAGGCTTGTTGACAGCATGGTGCGTATCTGTCCTGTTGACAAGACGAGCAGAGAGACACAGAGGGAGAAAGAAAGAGAGAAAAGACCTGTCACCGCTGACTAATTACACTGCACGCAAACAGTTGAGTCCTCTGTTTACATTTGGACAGCCAAAAGAGGCCGAGATGAGCATCATTAATCAGACTTTCTATTGCGGCCTACCAACACACACACGCACGCGTGCACACACACACACACACACACACACACAAACAAACACGTGCACCCATAAGATTACAAATAACCATCACTCATGTTTTTGATTTGACATGAAGGACGGTCTTTCTAATTACCAAAGAGTTTGCAGTGATGAATCCTGATAAAGAGTGCGACCAGATGTGGTTAATCAAAACTCTCCGGGCTTTCTGGAAGCCGGCACAGGGCTGAAAAGCTGCAGCCCGAGTCAATTGGGACACGGGCCATTTCTCTCAAAATCATTTGCAAACTGTTCAATTAGAGAGATATCATAGGATTTGATATGAATATAAAATAAACAGATTTCCCATGGACTCGCATGATGTGTGAAGCTATTGACTGCTTCTTCAAAACTTCACTGAAAGATCGGTCATCAAGGCCCGAGGAAAGCTTTGTGATTTTCCAATCAGCATCTGTAAAAGGATAATAAGTGGCAAATATGAGCAGGAAAAGTTCACTTAGCTTGTTTAGGATATGAATGTAATACTTACTCCTAATGCACTTGTGCAAAAAGGAAAGCAACCTCCATTTGAATTTAAATTCTGCTGTTTTTGTTCGACTCAGTGCTGAGCTAAAGAAATCATATTTATCTGTTTGTGACTCATTAATGCTGGTGATAACTAATGACATTTTTGCTTTTGAATATCTAATAGGGAACAGCAACAGCAAGGTAAGGCAGATGATGGGGAAGGATGAGAAGGAAAGGGAAAGAAGAGAAAATGAAAAAAGAAATCAAGGGGGTACAGCAAGCAAAGGACTCCCCTGCCTTATCGTTTTAGCCATGGTCCACTGGTCTTGGGTGGCTTCAGGTCATCTGGCACTAACACACAGAGCCTCAAGGAGAGATACACAAAATACACACTTAGACGAGGGAGAGTAGATAAAGGAGAGGGTGAGGACGAGGTAAAAACGGGACAAGTTGAGAGAGAGATGCATTGAGTGTAGTTAGTGCTGCAGGATGGAAGGCAGAGGTTTTGACCAGGGTCATCCACAAGGACAGAGGAAAGATGGAGAAGAAAGAGCAGGATAAGATGTGACCTCAGTGACTCATATCTGGAGAAGTTGTTGCAGATAGATGCAATGAAGCTACAGACCAAAAACAAAAAACAAAACAAAAAGAAAGGCGGGGGCTCTGCATTACATGAAAATATGAAAATACAAATCAAAATATTAAGATTTTAAGAAGGCTGCTCTGCACTATACTGTACGTAGATACAGCTCATAGAGAAATAGAACAGGAATGCTGCTTGTTAGTGATCACAACCATTAAATTGTGTGATTAGAGATTATTAGAGTGTAAACCCTAAAATTGCTTGCATTGTATTTTCATCGTCATTACACACATCTGCACTTTATCTCATATTTCACTTCATGCCCGACAAAGGGCGGTGCTTTCATTAAATTAAAACAAGAGATTCACATGACATTAACTTCATAATGCCTTTGTGAGCCACAGTATTAGAAAACAACAAGTGAGCTGGGAGCAAACATAAAACAGGAAGAATATGATCTATTTAAACATTTCACGTTTGCCCGTCATGAACTTTTGGAACCAACATGAAGAACAACCAGGTGGAAACTAAATGAAGTGGATTAAAAATGTAGGCTCTACCTTACAATATAAAGCGCCTTGAGGCGACTGTTGTTGTGATTTGGCGCTATATAAATAAAATTGAATTGAATTGAATTGAATTGAACTGAACTGAACTGAAAGATGATGCAACTTTGATATCCAGGTTGTGTACCTTAAAAAACTATTGGCGGAAGCTTCAATGACACAGTTTGGAATTTTGCAAGCTCACGGCACATAAATATGTGTATATGCTATCAATATTAGTGTGTGTTTGTGAGTGTTTGTTGACAGGTTACAGGTCTTCTGGGCCACTGAGCCGGACAGACAAGACGCATCACTGTCACCTCACGGCTGGTCTGACAGGCAGTCAGGACAGCCATGACAGGCGTAAGTAACACGTTTTAGCTTGGATGCTAACTCACTGTGACATATGCTCTCTAACACACAGGCTTCCCACTCACCACTTACAGCTTCTGCACTAATTATAGGCATCGCACAATGTTTTCGCTGAAATGACAGTGATTTAGAAGAAACTTGTTGGAATGATGCCTCCTGCACATTTGTCAGAGATGTACAGCCAGTTTTGTGCTGCGGCATATTTCTCGGTTTCTTCTGTGGAAGTCTTGGGCACAATGCCTCGCATGTGTTTGTAGGAGCACTTGCAGAGATGACAAATGAGGTATTTGGAGAACAAAGATGTTATAAGTCATCGGTTTCTCTTAATCATGTCGCAATTTAGGAGAGAGGGGAAAAAAACCTCTATATGCTTTGTTGTTGTTAAACTCAATCAACATAGATAATGTGATCTAATGGGCTCTATCATCATGCAAATGCAGAGAAATCTATGGAAAATACTTTTCCTCTCATACAGTTACGTGTATCATTAATCCATGATGTTTAAAATGTGATGGGAGTAATTTTGTGTGATAAAGTTCTCGTTGGATCAGATAAACCTTCCTGCATTTTCTGCTCATTTCCAAATTTTAAAGAAAAGCTGTTGATCATGTCCGGCAAGTGCTGCATTTTGGCCTACCTAATGGAGGAATCAGTGAATGTTTGATTGATGTATCACGTTTTAACACTGATTTTAAAACAGAAACATTGCTAGTAGCTATAAGTCTGGACCTCCTTGTCTCTTCTGGGCCAATGTGTAGAGCTGTCCATTGATATAGTTCAGACAGACATTGCTGCTCTGCCTTGAAATATCCATTAGTTACACACAAACAGTTTTTAAAACAGGATCTGCCGGAGCTATTGTGTTTATAACCCAGCATAAGATTTAGTTTTTTTGTAACCATTCTATAAACAACCATTCAAATCACTGATGTTTAAAGATGTAAGGCATGTGGATGCTTGACTCAAATGACTTTTTTGCAAAGAAAGTCCTTCATAATATTCTATAGATCGTGTTTACTGGAATAAATAAGCCTTTAAGACTGACTGCATGTTAGAAATACTTGAGGTAAATGATACTTCAAATTCAATAAAAAGGGCAATGTATCATTCTCTAGTGTTATGATGTTTTCCCTGTGAGAGACTTCAATTGTTTGCCACAAATGATATTTGGTTTTTTTCCCAATAGAATTTGTTCTTGTTGCTTGATTTACCAAATAATTGAGACGTCAATGTGTATTATTAAAAAGGTCTGGTAACTCGTGAAGGGAAATCACGCACTAACACACAAAGCATCAGTATACGCAATGTGCAATGCATCATACAATACATAAGCATATAGGATGCACATTAGGACACTGCAGGAGCTCATGGGGAGCAATTCATTGTTCAGCTTGAAAATTTGGATTTTACAAACGCACACACGTGCTATTGTGTATGTGTGTTAGTGTGTGTGTGTGTGTGTGACTGTGTACAGCTGCGTGTAAAATCTCCTCATGTTGAATGCAGACTTTTCAAAGTAATGAGCCATTTGTTTGTGGGGAGATTAAGTGAGCTCGCAGCTGTTACCATCTCACAACTATAATTTTGGTGTTCTTAATTGAAATTTTGCACAGTCTGTTATGTGCCAAGACACATGAAACAAATGAAAACCCATATTTGGGTTTTGACAGTCTGAAGCCCGTGAGCTTTTTTTTTTTTTTTTTTTTTTTTGACTTTTTGTATGTTGTAACTGCAAAAACAACAGTTGCTCTGCTGTCACTTTATAAATATTGATTGTTTAAAATGTGGAGTTCTCTTTGGCTGCAGCTTTTTCTATGAATGTATCGGCTTTGAGCATAAAAATCAAGTTTACGCTGATGTATCTCTATACATCAAAGAGATGCTAACTCTTTACAGTCATGTGAGAAAGGACTAGGTGAGGTCCTGTGAAAAGTATGATGATGATGATTAAATAGCTTGTAGAACCACTTTTAGTAGCATTGACTTTAGATACTCATTTTCTGTGTGACTTTATCAGTCTCTCTGTTTTTAGGGCCACTCTTCTTAACAATGTTGCTTTTGATTCTTTGATGTTTGCAAGCATTAGTTTATGCACAGCTCTTCTAAGGTCCTGCCACAGCATTCACAATCAGGATGAGGTCTGGATGTTGACTGGCCCATTGCAGATCTTGACATCATTGCCCTGTTGCATGACCCAGTTTGGGTCAAGCTTTAGCTGTCAGACAGATGGCTTTACATTTGACTCTAGAATACTTGAATGCTCGATAGTTAGCATGAGGTGTTTGTGCTGGTATTGTTTATTAGAGCCACTCTGGTCTCACCTGTCCAAAGGATAATGGTCCAGAAGTCTTGAAGGTTGTTCAGATGCAAATTTGCAAACCTAAGCTTTGCTCTCATGCTCTTTTAAGAAACAAAAGGCTTTCTCCTGGTAATTATTTCAAATACGCTAACTGAGGCCTTTAGAGCTCAGATGTAGCTCTTTGGGTTTTGCAGTTTGTTTGAGCGTTGAACAGTCTGACGTTCAGGTGAATTTGTTAGGATGTCCCCTCCTGAAAAGATTGTGGCTTCCTGATGATCAATTAATCAAGTTTGTGTTGATTAGTAGCACCTGCTCGTACTTGTGTAGTTGTTTAACTACATACAGTCCTGTGTTGTGCTACAGTAACATCTGTCAGTGAGCACACTATTACTAGTAGACTGTATTAAGACCACTAATGACTAATGGACCATCAGTTTAACATAATTACTGTCTAATTAGTAATACAGCACAGTGCAAAAGTCTTGAGCCCCACATTGCTTTATATATTGATTTCAGGGAGCCAGAATTTCCTGTCATTTGTCTTTGAAAGGTTTTCATTCATGTGACATCACCATTGTTGTGAACTATCAGTGCTCTTTTCTTTCCCCTCACCCCCAACCAGTCACTCCCTGAGCCTGAGTTGCCGTGGGTTTCTTACTTTTAAAAGGGAGTATTTCCTTCCCAGTGTCTCAAAGTGCTCATAGGCGACTTTTGTTGTGAATTGGGCCCATATAAATAAAGCTGAATTGAACTAAATTGTTATAACTGGTGCAAATCTGAGAAAACAAGATCAAATTTAAAATGAAGCAATTAGATTATTGTTTTTCTAGTTTTACCAGACACTCCAAGTCCTTTACATATTCAACACACACACACTGCTTTCATGCTTACCCTGGCTGAAACAACAGCAGCAGTTCTGGGGTTCAGTATATTCCCCAAAGACACATCAACGTGTGGGCCTCTGGAACAGGAGGAATGACAAATCTTCTAATTCATGGACCAGATCTCACTTGCCTTCATCATTTCACTCTGGAAACTTTTCAAACCAAACAGAGCACACATCCAGATGACAGTTTAACCAAACTTCTGCAGCCTTCTTCTTTAGCTGAGAGAACAAGAAAACCTAACATTCCATTTTTACTTCACTTTAATGGCTACCAGGGCACTTTAGGAATAATTGTAAAATTTTATTGATCAGCACTAGCTGCACTTTTCTCCTTAGAGGGGTCTAATAACATCACATGGTTCCACTGTTGCAATAAAACAGTCATTTAAGCTGTGTTGAATATAGAGACATTTTGCAGACATGAACAACTGTCTTATTATATCTCGTCACTCACATGGCTTTGTAACCTCTGTCACTCTTTGGATCATCATTCTTACAAATGAATACACTAGCCTGGCTAATGCTCATTATTATCTCCTTTCCCCCCAGTTTTACACTCATAAATGAAAAGTCAATGTCCTGAATACTTTATAAGGCCTGTATCGGCTCATTATGTTAAGGGTCGCCAATGTAACACCCTCCTATAGTCTGTTATTGCCAGAAATGTTGCAATTACATGTCATGTATACTATTAGAATTGGCTGACTTTCCTACAGCGGGGCTGAGCAGACAAACAGTGCCAAAGCTGGAGTCTGTCATGTGCTGGCCAGCGACCATCATTAATGAGTGGGTGAGATGATGGCACAATGACTTGCATGCCTCTAAGGCTCTGTAAAGTGGCACCACAGGGACTTCCTGTACTGCACAAGGAGCTGTCATTGTCTGGGCAATGCACCAGACTCAGCTGGTTAGATATTGATGGCACAGTTTATGTGAATGCACATGTTTTACCCATCTGTTACCAAATGTTAATATGTTGAAGAAGCATATCCAGCATCTGAAAGGTTTGGAGAGGTATTTTAACGGTGTTGATCAAATCCTATGCCACACCAAAGGAGGAACAACTGAAACATCTGGGACTTTAAACATCACAGACAATGTGACTGATGATCCACATTGAAAGCTCTCTACAGGGCCAAACCAAAATGTAATTGCACCATTTTATCATGCTACAGTACCTAATGGCCATTTATAGTAAATAACCTACCTACCTACCCAGAGAAACAGACAATCTACAACCGCCAGTTAACCTCACATTCATGTCTTTTGATTGTAGCCGGAAGCATGAAGAAAACCCACGCAGGCATAGGGACAACATGTAAACTCCACAAGTAAAGACCCCAGAACATTACTTTTTATATTAACAATGAATTAGATGACAATGACAATCCCCAGAGAATCAAGACATGACCTCGGAGTCTCTCTGACTTCTACTGACCTTCTGAGACTACTTTAGCTCATTGTTTTGGTCTCTATTTCTATCACAGGTGCTAAAGGCTGTTACAAACAAAACTTGCAAATGCACTCTGAGCTAGCTGCAAACAGATGAGATTTCTTAGTAGATAAACATTTAGCAGCTAAATGAATGAGCTAAATAGTCAAGGCATTTCCCTCTTTGCAGAAACTTAAAGCCGAGCTAAAGGTAGACTTTTTGTTGGATGCAAATTTGCCAAATGGCCTGAAACTCCAAAAGAATGCTAATAATAGTAAATACACTGGACATAGTGGCTTTGTAAAGGGATAACAGAATCTGAGATGATGTGTTTTCACATTTTTTGCTGCCAAAAATAAATTATTGCAGCTTTAAGGATGACAAAGTGCCATCAGCCAAATTTGAGCTTGGACGTGTATTTAAAAGCTTTAATACCCCCTGATTCAAGAGGGATATTAACTACATAAGAGCAGCAGTCTGTTCTAAGTGTATATATTAGGTTGAGTTAATGTAGGCTTTTAGGTTGTATCTATTACATACATCTGATAGTGAGCCATGAACTATATTTCTAATGTTATTAAAACATAATCTTTGTATCACTGTACAGTCCAAAAGCATAAAGGGCTATAATATAAAAGCATAAAACATCCAGCAATCTTCTCCAAACACCTCCTTCAGTATAATAAACATAATAGGGTTTGTAGCTACGAAAGTGCTGCAGCTGTAAAAGCTAGATACTTTCACCATTATCCACATTTTTTTTGTGCCTTGACATGACACTTGTTCACACTTTCAAAAGACGTGATAGGAAAACAAAGCTAATTCTTGTCTGTAAAGTATAAAAGCATATTGTATATAGTAACCACAGTAACCACATTTAGCCATCTTGATGCTTTTGTTTACAAGTAAAATCCTTGTTTACTCGCACTTCTGCCTTCATACTTTCTAGTGTGAATAAAGCTGACACGGTTGTCCTTTTCTAGTGAGAATGGTACCAATATGAACATTTTAATGTCACGCTCGGGCCCTTGGGACAAAATATGGAAATTTCTTAAAAGTCTCTGGGCTCTCATTAATATCATTATCATCACCACTTCTGCTACTGTCCCACTTCCAATGGTGTGCTAAGGCTTTGTAAAAAAAAAAACAACCCTCAGTTTTCTACGATGTAGTGAAGTAACCCTCCATTATGTGTCAGAATCATCCAAAAGCAAGCGCATCACGTCATGAGTGACATTAAGTTCTGCATCCGCACGCTCGTCCAGCGCTCAGAGTGAGGTTGTGTGAGAGTGTGTGTGTGAGTTCTGTTGCATTTGGATGCTGAGTGTATGGGTGTTCCAACCAGCCATCCCCCCTGGAGGTCACTTTGAAATGGAATAGATTTTTCTAGATCTCAGCCAAGGCTGTAGGGAAGGTCACTTCATTAATCACAGCTAAATGCCACTGTCTGCCCGTCTCCCTTCTTAACCAAGTAACACCCCCAGATAACATAATTGATTGATACTAATAATTAATTCTCCTCTGTTACAGAACGACACAGAGTATCATTCAGTGGTGAACCGTTAATTACTTTGTAAAGACTCATTAGGTTAATGCCATAGTGCGCTCCGGTGGCACGGGGGGCAAATGGATGTCTTCCTCCAGCAGTGGCCTTTTGTGAAACAGGACGCCCCCCATTTCCCACACACACGTTTCCCCTCCTCTCACTTCCTGTGTTGTTCTACATATCACCGTGTTAGCCTACTTTGACTGCTGATTCAGTGTTGCAAAATGTCATGTCAGATTTTGCTTGAGAAGATCTTGTCAGATGGGTTGAGGCACATGACGGTGGGGGGAAAGCACAGACAAGCAGGCTCAGCATGTGTGCTTTTTTATTCGTGGGGCATACGTGTATATGTTTGTGGCGTGTAAGTACATGTTTATGTTTGTGTCAGATTCTGTCTTGTTCACATGTAAAAGCCACCAGTCACGCAGCGCATCTGCATCGCAAGCAAGAGTAAGAGGACACGCCAGGTTATTTTATTATCTACCAATCTATGCTGTATGAAAGGAGCTGATGCAATAGAGGCTTTTACTTTGAAAATAATACCCTGTGACATGTTTGCATAAATAAATGTGTCATTTATTACCGTCTCGTTCAGTCTCACTGTTCATGTTAGAATATTATTAGTGGAGACGTTTGTTTTTCAGTCACTGAAAGCTTTTACGTTTGCTGTTCTGTCTACAATATCTTTCCTGGGAATAATCTCCTTTGCATGGGAAGTGATACGTTCCTGATTTGATTACGAACAGACGCAACAACTTAGCAGTGAAGAACACAACTGCTGAAAGGCAAGAACAGCATCCTCGGGACCTCCAACAGCATATGAAATAAAAGGGGGGGAAAATGGACCTCTGGACTCGTACTGTATAAATCAATTTTATAAAACAAATTGGCCACATATCACTCCAATTTTATCCTTTTCTCTAAACCTGTGGCCAGTTTATGACTATGGACATATTCTGATCTAAACAAAGCT
This sequence comes from Rhamphochromis sp. 'chilingali', assembly GCF_963969265.1. Classification (NCBI taxonomy): domain Eukaryota; kingdom Metazoa; phylum Chordata; class Actinopteri; order Cichliformes; family Cichlidae; genus Rhamphochromis; species Rhamphochromis sp. 'chilingali'. The sequence continues at coordinate 12,008,249 of NC_137939.1, forward strand.
GCACTGGTCACTAATATGAATAAATTAATAAATAAAAGCAGCATTCATGTGCATTCTAGCTCATCCCACTAGACATTAGCTCCATCTTGTGGGCTGTATTTAAAAACTAGACTTCTGAGCTGGAGGCTGGACGTGACATCTTCTCATGTCTCCACACTTACTGCTGTAGCTCCTAATCGGTAGCTGTCAGTATTGTTATGAAACTGCTTTAAAATTTTTATTGCCGTGTTTAAGATCCCCATAAATTAAGATTATTGCAGCTTTTATTTGCAGCTATAAATATTTCATATTTGAGTCTTTGGGTATAGATGATAGTAAATTATACTTTATACTACTATACCACTTCACGGAGTAACATTTAGGTTCCGTACAGTGATGTCAGAAGCTGATATAAGTCACTCACTGGAACCTAATTAATCAAAGTTCTATGTGTGGCATCAGAGACCCTGAAAAAAATCTCTGAAATTTGACATTTCACTGACATTTGCACAGACAGAATGACAGTGGCTTTCACTAAGCAGCTGATGGGAACTATTTTTGGAGATGACCCAGAAAGATTGACAAAATGCAAATAAACAGAGAAGAGCAAATGGATTTATGATCAATATTGGCAGCAGTAGGCAGACAACAGATGTCTGTCAAATTGGGTTTCTCGGCTAAAGTAATTACAAAGAATAAAGTATGCCAAGTTACTTATAATGTGCCTCTCTGGTAGGGGGAATTTAACTAATCAAATGCATATCTCCAAACTCCACAGAAGGGCAGAGGGACAGTGTGTCTGCCAGAATGTATTTAAAGTTACAGTTAGACCATTAAACTAAGTCTGTGCCACATGCTAAATTGTCCTTTGAAGATCACTGGCCCAGCCATTAGTAGATTACTCTTTGAAATTTTGTCCACAAGAGAAAGCCTGTTGTAAAGTACATGCATGAATCTGATATTATGGCAGTAGGATCAGGTGGGTTTTATGAAATAGAATGAATGTGAAGTTTATTGATTTCAGGATTACTGTTGCTTACTGTTGAAAAAAAGATCTTAGGTTTGAACCTCCTGCTTTCTTCTGCTCTCCACATTAAAAATATATTGTACGTTGCTCTGTGCGTACTACACCTTTGATAGATAGGTCACCAATTTTCAAGGAGTGTGTGTTGTAAATGGCTTCTGGTCCGTGACTTCTTTTTATGCCAGTTTTATTTTAAATTCTGGTTCTATTAACAATAAAAATAATAGTATACAAATATATATTTTGGATCAAGAAAAGCTGTAAAGGTGACCAGTAATTTTAAAATTTCTTCTAAAATTATGGGCAGCCATTACAGAGTCCTTAAGACTGGTATAATATGTAAATTTTCCTTAGTTCTTGTATTTTGCACAATTTAAAGTCTATTTCATGGTTTCTAATTGATACCTGTTAATCTACCAAAGAGGAAATAAATGCATTAATAATAGTCTGTGTGTCAGTGTTGAATGCATTATAACAATATTCCCTAGGTGGTAGAAGAGGATCTTCTAGATCTTGCATATATGTCTCTTGAAGGTCAGACTATAATCAAATAACACACCCAAGTTTCTGACAGCTGATTTCATGTAAATGCATAAAAGACCAAGGGAAGACTTGGTGCTTGGAAGCAGCTCGTCTGAACCAATGATAAGAATTTCTGTCTTATACCAGTTTAATTTCAAAAAATGTGCACAAACCCTATTCTTAATATCAGTTAAGGCAATTTGTAGGGCTTGAGAGGATAGTTGAAACGGTGGAGATCGACCTGTGTCATTGGCATAGCAGTGGAATGAAATGTTGTTTCTCAGTAGAGAGCATAGGTAAGGGAAAAGGGATAGGTCCCAGTATAGACCCCTGAGGAACTCCAATATTTAGGGCAGATTAAAGAAAGCTGTGGTCATTAATGGAAACAAAACATTTTTGATTGGCCTCTAAATTAAAATTGTATGGTTTACTGTATCAAATGCTGCATAAGTCAAGTAGCAGATTTTATATTCTGTACTTAACACTTAAATGAGCTTATGTAAGTGTTACTGCTTATTGGTGCATCAGTGATTTATTATCTCAGAGAGCGTTAGCTTCAGTATAAAGTGCTTTGTTTGGGGGTGTTTGGCCATAATTAATTTGTTGTAATGCTTTTGTTATGATTTTTCTGGCCTTGTTAGCATTAGAGCATGTAAGAATATGTATTATTTACTATACTTTTAGTCATACAAATGCTGTAGCTGTAACACCTACTCTGTTGGTAGGTTCAATTACCTGTATTTTGGTCCAGACAAATATATTAAAGTCCTGGACAGACTATCATTAACATGCATCCCATTTAATTGTTCCCCTAACTTTAGTCAAAGATTTAAACAGAGGCTCTGATCGAGGGTCTTATTGTTTTTTTCTTTGAGAAAAAAACATTTCACCCTGCTTGTTGAGAGCTCAGGGTTTCTCTTGAAAATTGAATCAACTACTTTGATTATATTTTAGTGCGTCCTGGGTTCCTCCTGGTGCATGGCAATCCCCAGCAGTTCTTGGAGGATGAAGGAATTGACACCATTGACTGAACCCCGTGCTCGCCTGACCTGAATCCAGTAGAGCACCTCTGCAACATTATATTTCATCCGATACCAAGAGGTTATACCTCAGACTTTCCAGGAGCTTTAATTACGATTACTATTAAAATTTTGATAACTGTTGACTGTCTTCCCTACACATTAAATGTGTATGACCCTTAATTGACCTAACACTTCCTTAAACCTGATGGGGCCTGCTGACTCTCATTCAGTTCCCCGTCCGCACTTAAGACAGAGAAATAACATTGTCCTGAGGCAAAAAATCAAAAAATGTTATTTTAAACAGCTGAAATCAAAATCTGACTTCAAACTACCAAATATAGTTCTTCAGATGTTCAAGTACATCCACATATTTTGAACATAGTTATTTCTATTTATGTATAAAAAATGATGTTATTTTTAGCAGTAGCTGATACTGCCTCCAATGTGAATTTGTTTCCTGAAAGGACTGCCAGGTCAAAGGTCAAACCCTCTTCAACTTCTCATTTTAGTAAACAGTGTTGTGTCTTGTGTCATCAAACAGAAAAAAATAATAATTACAAATTTTAGGGGACAGCGTAAAACAAAAAATGTGGTTTGTTGCCCCAAGGCAGCACCGTGCCATAGAGGGCTAATGTGTTGTGATGTGACGCCAGACTACAAAGTGTTACAGGATATGGTGGTCTGTTTTTATCTTTTTTGAGGCATTTTTTCCAAAATGAAAAAAAATAAATGTTTTGCTTTCTTTGCAAGCCCCTGGGAACTTGACTGGAAGCGAAGGAGAAGGAAAAAAAAAATATATATATATATATATATATATATACATATATATATATATATATATTTTTTTTTTTTAAAATCACAACAACCACAAATTAAAATACAAAACTGTTCTTACAATGTCAGAGTGTCTAGTTGGATTTGATCACATGGGTTGCTTGGCTAGGCTCACTTAAAGAAAAGAGAAGGTAGTGTTATTTCTTTAAGGACAAAGTAGAAAGAACTCCTATGAAGAGTATAAATGAAGATTGCATTCTGCACAAAATACCAAGGACACCAGTCACACAAAAGAAAGAAAGAAGCATAGAGATTGAGCCACCTGGAGCGCATAAAGCCTGACAGCCAGTTAAGAGCGAGGTCCCAGGACAACTATTGATCAGATAAAGGAAAGCCTTAGGGAACCGAGAGGACAAGGGGAACAACAAGCAGAGAAGCTGAACAATGCTTTCTGATTGACAGAGAGACAAAGTGCTGCTCATGTACTCATGTCTAGGATAAAGGGGGGTTGTTTTAGGGCACAGTATACTCAGCAGAGTAGTAAACACTTTTTAAGCATTGCCATTAGAGCAGCGCTTCCCAAAGTGTGGGGCCCGCCCCCTAGAGGGTGCACAGAGCCATTGCAGGGGGGGCGTGGTATGAAAAGGAAAAAAAAAAAGAAGAAAAAAGAACGCTTGGACACTGCTAGCATAATGAACAGGTTCTTTGACGGGACGCCCACGCAAACGCAAAGCAGGAGATGAAGCATCGCTGAATATGTTTCCAAACTACGGTAACTTCCTTCTAACTAACTTCCAAAGACTAGAGAATATGGTGAAGCATGTCTTCCCTTTGGCTTCACCTGCACAAGTGCCAAGGTAGGTCTCCCCTGCAGAATTGGTTTTCCCTTTGTCGGGAGCAGCACTGGGCTCTCCAAATCACAGACAAACAGTATCCCACATTCTTGATTTTTAGTTCACAAACACTTGTTGTAATGACTAACTACTCCTGACATTTTGGAGATGTTAGCTCTTTATACAGTAAAGTTACAGTGGGATACAAATAATATCAGGCTGATTTGTTCCCCCTGTCGAAATCACGGAAAAACGGCATTCCACAGTTGTTTATGTTTTTAAGCCCATTTTGCACAGAGAGGCATTTTTTGATTTGATAGCAATGTTGAATATTATTACAAAGGAAAAAAAACAACTATACGTAAAATAATCACACCGTGACGCCTCTGCCTTTCTAAACGGAGTGACAATAGGTGCGTGTGTAAATGTAAGCGCATAAAAACAGAAGATAGTCAGATTAACAGTATTTTGTCTCTATCTGCCATTCTGCAATTCATCTCATGTAAACAATAACGTGGCGCACAGCGTGACGTGAGTTTGGGAACCACTGCATTAGAGGATAAACTTAAAGTAAGAATAATCTATTATTTATGCAGTCTAGTATAGTATATTAGCCTCAAATGAGGCATAGACAAAGCAACCATATTCTAATTAATGAATTAATGACTAAAACTAATAGTCACCATTCAAATGTGTTCTAAACTTTCAAAGGTTTATTGACTTTCAGCTGCATCCATGAATACCAGTGAAACAGGACATCTGCCTCACTAAAAAGTACAACAGAGCGGCAAACACAAGCAAGACATAGAAATCTTCAGCCTTAACTAGAAGGTGAGTGATCGTAGGATTGCACAGGTGAGTGTCAACTCGATTGTCTCCAGGTGCGCACTTTATTGAAATGCATAAGCAGAATTACTCACATGCACACATACACACACACAATGATATAGAAGAGAAAGATAGAAGGTGTGTTGGCACAGGAGGACTAGAGGATCATGACACCTTTGTCTTCATGCTCCTACATTGTCATCATATTAATGTTATGCTGGGTAATAATTGTGGGTCCAGATTTAGGTGCTAGCTACATCCTGATGCAAGTTGTCATCATGCAATGCTCTTCCTACTGTCAGTCGATGTTGATCCATTGAACACTTACATCTGTTTAATGGTGTTAAATATCCCAATCTTTGATCTTTGGGCTGAAGGAAGAACAACATAAATGTTCAATCAACAGTCTCTTTATTCCATACAATTCTCATTGTTCCATACAACACTTTTGAGCATTACCATCTGGACGGGAGATATGGAGAGGAGGGTGTCCGCCAGAACTCTTATAGCTTCAGCCCCCCTCCAAAGTCATAAAACCTAAACATCCACATTCTTTCTCTCTCAGTGAGCCTAAGTTATGACCTTGGCTTCCTGTGCAGTATGTTCTGTTCTTTCTAATCAGACAAATAAGGCCATGATTCTCTGAAAACAGTATTTCTTACAAATCAGCAGTATAATGCATCATAAAACAATGTCATTCATTCACAATAAATCAGCAGTCTAATGTAATACAAATCATTCTAATAAATGTAATAGTTATCACCTTCTTCTAAGTCAGGAGAATAATGCAACCTAAAACTACATAATGATTTCACAAGCTTTAATTAGAGGTATAACATGGCATAAAATAGTATAATAATCTCACAATGGACGTATCATACACTATATGGTCAAACATATTCACTCACCCATCCAAACAATTGAAATCAAGTGTTTCAATCACTTCCATGGTCACAGGTGTATAAAATTAAGCACTTAGGCATGCAGACTGCTTCTATAAGCATTTGTGAAAGAATGGGTTGCTCTCAGGATGTCAGTGAACTCTAGCGTGGTATTATGATAGGATGCCACCTGTGCAACAAGTCCAGTCTTGAAATGTCCTCAATATTAAATATTTCAAAAGTGGCACAAAGTGGTAGACCACATTACATCACAGAGCGGGCTCAACAGATACTGTGGCACAGAGGTTGCCAACTTTTTTCAGATTCAGTCAGTACAGACCTCCAAAGTCAAGTCAAGTCAAGTTTATTTATAAAGCACATTTAAAAACAACCGAGGCTGACCAAAGTGCTGTACAATAAAATACAAATATAAAATACAATAAAACACAAGTACATAAAACACCTCACTGATAAAACAATAAATTAAAACAATAAGTTAAACCTTGCTAAAAGCCAATGAGAAGAGGTGAGTTTTAAGAGCAGTTTTAAAAGTTCCTAGGCTTGTGGAGAATCTGATGTGAGGAGGTAAACTGTTCCACAGTCTGGGTGCAGCCACAGCAAAAGCCCTCTCTTCTCTAGTCTTTAGTCTGTACCTGGGAACATCTAAAAGCATCAGGTCTGCTGACCTCAAAGATCTCCTGGGGCGGTAAATGCTAAGAAGCTCTGCCAGGTAAGGAGGTGCAGTACCGTTAAGAACCTTAAAAACCAGCAATAAAATTTTAAAATCAATCCTAAAAGCAACTGAGAGCCAGTGGAGAGAGCAGAGGACCGGAGTGATGTGGTCTCTCTTTTTGGAACCGGTCAGCATGCGAGCAGCAGCGTTCTGCATCAGTTGGAGGCGATGCAGACAGGAACGATCTAAACCAGCATAAAGGGAGTTACAGTAGTCCAGCCGTGATGTAATAAAAGCATGGACCACCCTTTCTAGATCGTTCCTGCACAGGTAGGACTTGACTTTAGTTAAAATCCGTAGATGATAAAAAGATCCCTTGACTACGGAGCTGATTTGTTTATCAAATTTAAAAGCACTGTCAAAAGTAACACCGAGGCTCTTAATGGAGGAAGTACATTCAGAAGTTAGGGGTCCCACAAAATCAAAGGAAAGGTTGGGGTCTTTAGGAAGCCCAAACACAATGACTTCAGTTTTACTTTCATTTAGATGTAGAAAGTTAAGAGCCATCCAAGTCTTAATGTCAGACAAACAGGAGAATAACGGCTGCAGAGAGTCCTTACAGTCTAACCTCAGAGGGAGGTAGATCTGAATGTCATCAGCAAAGGTGTGGAAGGACACATTATGTTTGCGCCAAACTTCATGTGGCCATTAGATTAGCTAAAGAACAGTGTGTAGAGAACTTGATGGAATGGGTTTCCATGGCCGAGCACAATATAGAGAAGTTTAAACTTTGCTGGAGGGGGTGTGGGGTTGTTTTTCAGAAGTTGGGCTCAGCTCTTTACTTCCAGTGAAAGAAACTGAAAATATTTTGTGCAATTTCATGCTCCCAACTTTGTAGGAACAACTTGGGGATGGCTCCTTCCTGTTCTAGCATGGCTGTGCACGAGTGCACACAAGCAGGGTCCTTAAAGACATGGATGAGTGAGTTTGGTGTGGAAGAATCTGACTGGCCTGCACAGTCCTAAACTCAGCCCGAGAGAAAACCTTTGGGATGAATTAGAGCAGCGGCCCCAACCTTTTTTGCACCACGGACTGGTTTATGCCCGAGAATATTTTCACGGACTGGCCTTTAAGGTGTCACGGATAAATACAACAAAATAAAACTAGTACCGGTACAGAAAAAAAGAAGATTTATTCATAACACACGTGAAAAGACCCTTGAAAACCGAGTTAACGATAAAAACGATAACAAAATAACGCTGAAAACCGATAAAAACCCTGAAAACCATACATTTCACACCTGAGCCTCAACTCTCGCGGCCCGGTACCAAACAACTCACGGACTGGTACCAGTCCGAGGCCCGGGGTTTGGGGACCGCTGAATTAGAGCATACACTTCAAGGCCGGCCTTCTCATCCATCATCAGTGCCTGACCTCACAAATGTCCTTCTGGAGGAATTGTCAAAAATTCCCATAAGCACACTCCTAAACCTTATGGAAAGCCTTCCAATGAGAGTTGAAGCTGTTGTAGCTGCAAAGGGTTGGCCGACACCATATCAAACCCTATGGAATAAGACTGGGATCTCAGTTATATGTGTGTGAAGGCAAAAGGGGAAATACTTCTGGTAATATAGTGTATAATAATGTTTCCCACATACTGCCTGGGCAGCTGAAAATGGTCAAAACTAAAATGTGCTCCTTCTACTCAGAGATGAAAGAATGAGTAATGCAGTGCCTCCATGAGACTCACATATATGGTTTTGTATGAAATGACTTATCAGCTAGTTCAGGGGTGTCAATATGCCAGATCTGATCCAGTTCAGTGCACCCTGCTGCATGACTTTGCAATATGTATAACCTGCAGATGAGGTGAGCGCTGTTTGTTGTGTCAGGAGGATCATTACAGGAGGTCAAGGTCAAGGTAACTTTATTTATACCCACAGGCAAGGTAAATCTGCTTTACAGAAAAAATGATAGCATTTAGCATCCCTTCAAAAACACACATACCTAATAAAGATATAAACCTCCCTGTAGCACATATATAGTAATTTAATATTTCGAATCAAAAACAGTTCTTATTTAATTCAGTGAGAGCAACGGGGACAAAGCTATCTCGGAAATAGAAACCTCCGTCCTGAGGAAAGAAGCTGAAATTCACCCCTTAGCGGATGGGAACTATTTTTAAGGAATGATAAAGCCATCCTCTGTACCTGCTTGGAGTACAGGGAGGCTAAACAAGACTGTGGCTCACCTATCAGATGACTGGACCATCTCACTAACTGATTTAGAGAGTTTTTCTCTGTGACAGAGGTCTGACCAAACCATGCCACCAAACAAAAGGATAAAACAGACTCAATAAAAGAACGATAAAACAAAGTTAAAATTTTTTGGTCAATGTGGAAATGAGCATGTTTCCTAAGGCAATAAAGGTGCTGGTGACCCTTTTTACAAACTGATTTGCAATTTTGATCAAAGTTCAGTTTTTCATTGATTATGGTCCCAAGATATTTATATGACTGCACTTGCTCTATTTTCTGACCTTTAATTAAAGTGACTCCGTGCCCATTTTGTTGTTTCCTAAAATCAACAACCATATCTTTTGTTTTAGATATGTTCAGCTGGAGATAAGACTCCTCACACCACTGAACAAAGTCATCAATGACTGGACCGTGGTTAGTTTCACCCTCTTTCAGTAAGATGACAATAACAGAGTCATCTGCATATTTAATGATGGCCCTGTTTTCATATCTGCTCTGACACATGTTTGTATAGAGAATGAATAATAAGGGCGATAAGACACACCCTTGAGGAGAACTTGTGGAGGAGAACACTGGGTCAGACAGAATCCCATTTATTCTCACTCTTTGTGACCTGTCAGTTAAAAAATCTAAAATCCAGCCCACCAGGTTTTTCCTGATTTCAAACTGTTCTAAAAGTCTTTTAATTAAAATATGGGGTTGTATTGTATTAAAAGCCGAAGAAAAATCGATGAAAAGAAGTTTTGCAAAAGTCCCTTTACTCTCTACATGTTTAAGAATCAGATTTAGTAAAGTCAAAAGAGTGTCCTCCACTCCTCTATTACAGGAGGCTTAGAATTAGAATTTGTGTCATGAAAATGGTTGTCTGAACTTTTAATTTCATCTGAGACAGAGATCTGACTCATCATTAGTTTCACAGACGTCTTACTTCCTTAATTTACCACAGTACAGTTTAATGACTGAATGTGGAGAAGCACACATATGGTTGAAATTGTAGACATAATCTTCTTGAGAAAAAATCCTCTCAGGATGACGTGTCATCATCTCAATAATCCTTATACTTTTCATATAGTACAACTATCAGGTCCAGTTTTTAACCTTGTTAATGTTAGTCTGCTTTGCAGGTCAGATGACTAAACAGAGGCTGATAAGATTAGGTCTTAAAGCTCTAGGTGTTTGTATTTACTCCATACTCAGCTGCGGGCAGAGAGGGTGACAGGCGAGGATGGCACTGAAGAGAAGATGCTCGGTTTCTGGAGTCTCCTGGTCCTGTCAGTATTAATAGGATGCATCTGCTGTGTCTTCTCGTGGATGCTCACCTACCTTGACTCGTTCCAGCCTGGTATGGATTTCCCAACACTGTGGACAGTGGCCCACGTCAGAGACGTTTAATATTGATTACATATGTCTGAATTGCTAACCCTAGCTCAACAGACCACAATGCCCTGGACTGTCAGTATAGTTACATGCTGTGAACATAAGTACCTTTGATCACAGTTTGTGTTGTAAAAGAGAAGGAATATTGAAAAAAAGATCAACATTGTGATATTATTTCTTCCAAACTGACCAGAAACATGCTTGTCAGACTCTCACAGCAAAGGATCAGACTCACTGTGCATGACGGCTCAGGCCAATGATGTCTGTTAAGATTGTCAGTTGTTTAGTGCTTCTGTACAGTTAGGGTCACGTCTCTATTTCAGAATAATTAATATGCGGAAAACACTAAAAGTTGATTGTCTTCCAATATTCTAGCATAATTAAAAAACTTTGACTTTGTAAGTACATATTATTAGTCCTAATGCCAGTATGAGTCTTCATAACTCCTGCTTTGAAATACTGAACTTTGAAATTTACCTGATGAAAGATAGTTTACAGTGGCACTCTGTCAGGATCATTCTGACTATAAGATCACTGTATTAATCTGAATCCTTCTGAAATGTGCTGTGAATGAATGCTGATGCAACTCACTGTGGGAAAGCTGCTAATAAAATGAATCTGTGACACATGCAACACGTTCACAGAGGAAGAGGACTCAAAGGGAGGACACGCAGAGGCTGTGTTGAAGTCAGAAATCCAAATCTTTATTAAAAAAAACAGGCGGCGGTTACAAACAGGAAGACAAGCAGTCCATCAAACAGTCTACAGGGTCAAACATTCAGAGAATTTAAACAGCAGTAAAAAATAACTGGACACTGAAAAACTTAAAGCAATGTGTGACGCAATAGAAGGAAGCAGTGTGTTACTGTGTTGTGTTGTTTGTTACGTTGTGATGTGTCATATCGTGTCGTGTTATATGTAGTGCCGACGTAGGACAGTTTTTCCAATTTCATTGTACTACTGTACTATGTATGACTGTGCAATGACAATAAAGAGTTATCTTATCTTATCTTATATTCACTGAATTATCATCAATTACAAAAGAGAAAAATGACGATTTCTAAGGATTATTTTCTTAAATGCAGTTAGAGTGTGGCTGGTAAAGATGGAAACATACAGAATGTAAACTGTGTGAGTTTGGTGAACTTTGTTAGTAACAAATGAGGTAAAAAAAACAACCCCAAAACATACAAAACACAGAAAGAGGCTCTCAGTATTCATTAATAATTAGAAAGAAAAATTCTGGTCGTGGATTTTTACAGTCTTAGTTCCGCTCGCTGTCATCATTATAATCATCATGATAAATGGCGAGGTCCTGAGGTGGGTGGGGCTGTCTCTGTGATGTCACCATGAAGGAACAGCATCTGGCACGTGTTGGTGAAACATCCCAGTACACTGGTGTAGTTTCCTCTCCAGCTGTTTGACATGTGACACTTGAATAGTGTTAGGTCAGGTGACCACATGGTTTCTAAAGTAACTGACAGGAAGTAACCAGGCCGTCAGAAATGGATGGCATGTGTGTAGAGTTACTGGAGTTGGGTAACTCTACTTACCAAAAGCAGAAGCACACAGATGAAGGATCAGATGCTGAATGTTGCAGGAACATGCTCATGTGTGGTGGTCATTCAGTGCTGCTCCGGCAGGTTAGACGGTCCAAGACTGATATGCTGCCCATCTGAGAGTTTGAAAACACACATGGAAAGATTTATTTTGTGTTACAGTCAAAGTTGGATGTTCATTTTTGTCCTTTAAAAATGTTTGTGTATTTGAAAGCACTAACATTTAAGGATGACTTGGATTGTCTCCTTTAAAGGGGAGACAAGTGTATCCACTGATCTACGTCACTTTACCTGGATGATGACTCTTCTCCCCCTCACTCAGAAACACTCCTAATATAACCAAGCAAATAAATAATATTGAAGATTTACTTACATCATTACAAAAACATCAAAAACATCTCCCTTTGATTCTATTTCTCCATTCCTGCTGAACATCAGGCAACAAATATCTCAATAAATCACAGTAAAATGTAAAGCACATGTTTTCTCTGCTTTGTCTAACCTCTGCAGAGCCTCTGTCAAGAAAAACATAACTGTAAGCATAAAACAAATATACATTCATAACACGTCACTGGACAAACCTCGGTCAGTTGATTTCCTCTGTGCAGTGCAGATGAGCATCAGTCAGCAAGTGACTCTGCTGGTTCTTCTGAGGAAACACCACCGTCTCTCCACACCGTCACCATCTGTGAGCACAAACTGCTGCTCTGCCAGCATGTAGGAATCACATATCACACACACAGGGGTGAAGAAACATCAGAGCTCAACTTTGGATACTTTAGATCTAAACAGATCAAAGTAGCTCTTAGTTTCAACAATCAGTGAGCAGACAAACAATGATCCCACCCACTCCATGACATGTTGGTCAGTCACAGGAGCTCGTTCAGTGAGAGACTGAGATTACCGAAAAGCACCACTGAACGACACAGGAAATCATTCCTGCCTGTGGCCATCTCCCTGTACAACGCATCCACTTAACACACTGTTTGCTGCTACAACTACACATGTTTCTTTTCCAAATATTTATTTATAAGTGACTTATGTATGTATGTATGTATGTATGTATGTATGTATGTATGTATGTATGTATGTGTATATATTGTACTATTCTTAGTTAGCGTATTGTCTGTCTTGTCTTAATGTTGGTTTAAAATGGAGCACTGTAACAAAAAATAATTTCCCCCAGGGATCAATAAAGTATTCTGATTCTGATTCTGATTCTGATACCAAACTGATTCTGTATGAATACAATATGGTATTTTCAATACAGGTGTCAAATTAATTTATTAAAACTAATACAGATATATGTATATTTTTTTTGATAAATTAGTTTGCTAAATTATAAGAATATATATATTTTTTCATTTAACAATTGCAACTAAAAGAAATTAAATATTGAACAAAAATATATTGTCACATTCTTTGCATGCTCAGCACGATGACAGACTTGAAGTTGCTACAGATTTTAAGAAGTGATAATTATAGGGAAGAAACTTCTCTTTTTCATCCGTTTAATCAAACATTTGATGCCTCAGCTGTCTCAGTCCTATAGCGTTCTGCAACTACAACTAACCTGAGGCTTGGATTTGGCTGCAGGTGCCCCTGTACATCCTTCTCAGCAGCACACATGTGGGTACCATTTAATCCCACTTCTTCCTGAGCTTTGCTTCATCACAAGACCAAAGGTGGCATCCCGTGTCACAGTCTTATCATCATCCAGAAGAAACATTTGAAGAAACATTTACGCGCCTCCTGGTTTTGTTTTCTGATCCTGCGAAAAGACTGAGGACAACAAAGCCCAGAGAACACGAGATACACAACATCCAACATTCAGACTCAACAGCCTCCATAAATGAAGAGCACCAGGTTGGTTCAGTTATAGTAGATATAAGCATACTTCACATTACTGGGTATGAATAATAATGAGGAGGCAAACTTTGACGATGCAGAGCATGATGTCCCATCATCAGACTGTAAACAAACATCCACCAGGCTTCTTTGTTGCCAAAATTGATGATTCTCCTATCAGGGATCAGTAGCGTGTATTAACCTGTGGTACAAGCAGCAGTCACTGAAATATTACTGTTTCAGATAAGAAATCTAGGACATAAAAGCCAGAGTGGGAGGGATCTCTGCAAACTGACTTAGGTCTGCAAGTGTGAAGCTCAACAAAAAATCTGACTCTCCAGTCACAGACAAACAAAAACTCCAGCTGGGAGATAGAAAATGCTGTCTGGGTCCTGCTGGATGTTGCTGGTCAGAGTCCACACATTAGCAGAGTGCTTCTTGGTCCCACTGACCCATGTGGACAGCGACTGTGGAGAACTGTTCTGGAAAACAGAGAAGAGAATTAAAATAACAAAAAGTAGCAGCAGTTCAGATCTGATTTAATTTCATTTCCTTCACACAGCACATTCGTCCAGGCTGACAGGTAAACAGAATTAATCTCAGGTAACATGACTCATAGTAGAGATTCAGTAAGAAAGATTGCAGGCTCTAATATTATTACCACACAATCCAAGGACACACCAACAGCTCCGATTTGTAGAACTATTTAAACAAATGTCTTCTGAATATTCAATTCAGGTTCGCAGTGGGAGGGTGGGAGGTGTCGTGGAATTTTTTAAATAAAGTCTGCAACACAGAAAGAGCTGTGATCAAGCTATTTATTACTGCGCCAACACACATCAAACATCACAGTTCAGTCATGTCAGCGCTGCCACAGAAGTGGTGCTCCTACTCCTTTATGCATTCCAAGGAAGAGGGAGGAAGTTACAAACGGATCCTACCACACTTCAACGGATCAATGGTTATGCTGTTTTGTGGCCTTATCAGCACCCGTAAAGGGAGTTGTTTTCTCAAACTGCTGACGCTGAAGTAAGTTCATCTAGTTTTAGAAACTTTCACTGAACAGTAACAGTGTTACAACTAAGCATATGCATAAGCACTTAAATACTTTAAATGAGAATAACAGAAAATTTCTATTACAGAGGCTAGAGCCTGTCCCAGTAGTCATAGGTAGAGCACACCTGGACAGGTCACCAGTCTGTCAGAGGACTAACACAAAGACAGACACCAGAGTAACAAATCTATTTAAAATTAATGTAAGTTTGCTGCAGCTGTATGTATGAACATGTGTTTCTGTGCTCACAGTCCACCTCTCAGGAACCTGTAGTTCACTTTAAGTCTACTTTAAACAAACCTCACAAAAGGCTGATGTGGCTGGATCAGTAGTCTGATTTGAGTACGATACCTTTGGCCAGGGATTACTCTGGTGCATCGCTTCACTGCAGTGTTACGTATTTTCCCCACACCTGAATAAAAAAAATACTGATATATACAAATAACAGCTTCAGCTGATGCAGCCTGACTCAATCCTAAATGTTCAGCACACAGAGACACAGAGGTGCCGTTTAAAGTTTAGTGTTAACCTGAGTCACTGATCATTTGCAGTATTACAGAGTCTGGCAGTCTTTGCATGATGTCCACGTCACTGTAAGTTTCTAGCCGACTCTCAGGTGTGACAGGTGTGCCAGCAGGAAACAGTAATAATAACCTGCATCCTGAGGTTTGTCATGCAGGACTAAAGAAGCCAGGCTTTGTTCACACAGCTAGGATTGTATTTTACACTGACCCTGGGTCAGTATAAGTATCATACAGTTTAAACGAAGCACTGAAACTTGCACATATTTATTATAGATGCACTGAAGCTAATCGAGATATTTGCTGTCAATCTGTGGCTGCGATTATTATTATATATTATTATTATATTACTGGAAACTTTATTAACTAGTAACTTCATCAGTCATGACAGAAGCTAATATTTCTGTGCTAACATCGTTTAAACAGTAACAGCTTTCCTCCAATATAAGCTAACGTTTACACCGTAACTTTAAGCTAGCACCATAAAGACGGTAAAACACGTAATAATATCTACAAATGCATCTTAAAGCTGTTATATTAGCACTCGGTGTATTACTAACATAACCACATTAACATTACTGACACTCGCTGACTTTTAATAGTCATTCTATAAATGCTGTCTGTTTAAATGGTCTTACCTGTACACACTGCATATCCACCGGATTCCAGCCAGAGTGGATTCTGGAGTCTTCCCACGCTCCTGTTAGTGATCCTCCATCTGGATGGATGAGAACAACCTTCTGAACAATCTAGCAGGAAATGGCCCATATCTATGGGACTGATTTGTGCTAATAACGCCCATTGTATGGACTGATAACAGCCGAAGCGGGTGAATAAAGTCACCCAGTAGCTAGCTGTGCCATTACCCAGCATACATCACTCCCTCCATAAATGCAATAAACGATACAAAAGTAATAGCCTATAATTAATTCCTCTGCTGTATCTGCTGTTTTTCAGGTAGTTGTTTACATTATATAATTTATTGTGTTCTGTATACCTCACTACAATGTGATTTGGAAAATGTCTAAATATACCGACAACAGGCACTTCCGCAGCAATCTCTTCAATCGGAGGACCCTTCACGCACAGGCCCCGACGCGAGGGGCCTGTGCGTCCATAAGTGAAGCAGAGGGATAGTGATGGGCAGATGAAGCCTCATGAAGCACTGAAGCTTTTCATCCAATTGGTTCACCTCAACGCGAAGCTTCTTGAAGCTTCATTTGCTCTAGCAGGACACCTACTGGACGTAAAAATATTAGTTGGCATGAATTTGAAGAGTGTGGCATTTTGCACACAGCCTGTAAATGTCAACAACAAAAGGAGTGTGTAAAACATCTATATTGTAGTGATGGCAGCATACTGTGTATATTTATGCTGGCAGTATGGAAAATGATTATTTGCGGCAAAGTTCGAACCGCTTCCTGAACCAGTCACGTGGTACAGCCGGGCAGCGAGGCTTCGGACGTCATCATTTTCAGCTCCTCCCATAAATGAAGCAAGCCTCGATACGCATGGCGGCGGGGGGCGTGGCCCGCCTCCTGTGACATCAAGGTCCAAAGCCCTATTCGGCTTACAGGATGATGACATCACATATATTTAGAATCTTACAACAAATTTGGTCCTATGATGCTTTAATCCGTTGATCCGCAAAAGTCTATAAATAGGGGTGAAGAGCAATGACTTTTAGTTAATTAATTGCAGCATTTATGTTAGCAGAATTGAAACGTTCACCAAAGAGGTATTTTGAAACACCTGGATCCTTTTTGGAGTAGCTGTTTACAGATTCCAACATGTCTCAGAGGAAACAACCCTACAGATTTCTAAGGTAAGTTTTCTTTCTTTTTTTCTGTTTTTAGGTTGTTCACTGACAGAATAAGAATCACACAAGCTCACCTCTAGACAGCTGCCCTGCATGGTTTGAAGCAAAGTTTTCTTCTATTTGATCTCAAAAAGCTCCTAAAACAGTCAGTGATCACCGTTGACCTCCCTCGGCTTTTATTACCGCTAATCATTTATTTAAGCTCAGTTTTTAAAACCTTAGGATGTAACTACAACCCAGCCCATGCAGCAGTATATGAATGACTAACCTCGTATTGTGGATGGATTATCTCAGTTGTTCTCCTGGCTGAAGTTTGGTCCTTTTACAGCATCCTGCCATGCGATTACATTTGTTCCTGACCACCGAGAACGCTCACATTAACTTTTATCGAGTGGAAAAAAAGTTAGCTTGTTTATATTGTAACGACCGTGGGTTAGTGGAGCTAAACTGGCTAAACTGCTCACTAGCTAAAACGGCTAGCGGGGCGCTAGCAGCTATCGCTAAACTTCACAGCGAATGGAGAGCGCTCGTGCCTCATACACCGCACGACCCCGAGCGTCTCAGCAGCAGACTGATAATCCCCAAATGATCCAGCAGGAGGCAGTAGTGGTTCACACCAGTCATTTATTTGCCGTCTTTTTTCACACAACGTAACACTGCTGACACCGAACCCCTATCACGCTCCCACCACATAGAGTCGCGGTGTCAGCCAACCATGCCAATTCACCCCCCTCCACAGAACACACATCAACTTCACTGTGGCTTACATTAACATAACACTAACACAACATGCAAATCAAACACATATGAACTAGCAGAACGATAGAAAACACAGAGACAACGCAATACCCAGAATGCACCTGGCTAACAACCCCAGCCAGGTCATTACACAGCCCCCTCCCAAAAAGGTTTAGTGTCCCCACAACCTTAACTGTCCACAATGTAGTCCAGCAAATGTCCGGGCCGGCGTCGAGTACGCTTCGGCCTCGACTGGGAATCCATGGCGCCCCCCTCCGGGCCGGGCGTAGGGGGCGAGGAGTCCCCAGGCTGCACACCAGCCTGCGGGTTGGGGGCAAGCGGATGGTATGGCGCCAGCCGGTCCTTGTGTAGCACCACCCGCCTTCCCCGCCCCGGCATCCGGACTCTGAAGACCACCTCCGACAGCTGTTCCAGGATTTCGCCCGGGCCTTGCCAGTGGCTCATGAGCTTGGGGGTCAGCCCCCGCTTCCTCTGGGGGCAGAACACCCAGACCCGATCTCCGGCCCCCAGCATAGGACCGTGCGCACGGGTATCATACGCCCGTTTCTGGCGGGCCCCGGCTCCCTCCAATGTCCGTCTTGCCAGTTGATGCACCGTGTGCAACCGCTCCCTGAGCCGCCGGAAGTAGTCCATCTCTGGTCCACCAGCAATCTCCGGCTCAGGGGGCGCTCCGAACACCAAGTCCACCGGGGTCCGGAGCTCCCTTCCGAACATCAACGCCGCAGGAGTACACTGACTTGACTCCTGCACTGCTGTTCGATATGCCCACAAAACAAGGGGCAGGTGTTGGTCCCAGTCCCTCTGATGTTGGCTGGTCAGGATGGCCAGCTGGGTGGCCAGCGTGCGGTTGAACCGCTCAACCAGACCATCGCTCTGAGGATGGAGGGGGGTGGTCCTCGTTTTTCTCACCCCCAGCCTCCGACACACTTCTCCCAGCACCTGGCTCTCAAAGTTCCTCCCTTGGTCGCTATGGAGCTCCTCCGGTACACCAAACCGCGTGAACATCTCATCCACCAGAGTCCGCGCCGTCGTCACCGCACTCTGGTCCGGCACCGCGTACGCCTCTGGCCACTTTGAGAAATAATCCATCGCGACCAGGACATACCGGTTGCCGGCATCAGTCACAGGGAATGGACCCAGGATATCCACTCCGATCCGCTCCATTGGCGCCCCAACTAGGTATTGCTGCAATGGGGCATGGGAGCGCTGGCTGGGACCTTTCTGCGCCGTGCAGTCGTCACAGCAGTGGACGTGGATCTCCACGTCCTGACGACACCCCGGCCAGTAGAACCGCCGTCTCAGCCGTCGCAACGTCTTGCCATTCCCAAAATGGCCAGTACCTGCAGCCCCATGGACCCAGCGGAGGACCTCAGGCCGCAAGGCCCGGGGAACCAGGAGCTGGAGTATGTCGCCTCCCCCGTCTGGCGCTCGCCACCGCCGGTAGATTACACCGCCATGGAGCTCCAGGCTGTTCCACTGGGAGTACAGCGACTTTGTCTCGGGCCCTTGGGAAGACACGGCGGACCAGTCTGGCCGTGTCCCTGCCTCCATCCAGTCCCTCACCATCTCCAGCGCTGGATCGCTCACCTGGTGCTGCTGTAGCTCCGCCGCGGTGAAAGGTTCCTGCCCTTCATCCACACCCTCAGGTTCTGCTGCTGCCGATGTCGGACCCCGGTCCAGCTCCTCCATGCGCCTGCAGTACCGGCACTCATCCGCAGAACAGGGGCGCCTGGACAGGGCGTCAGCGTTGGCGTGTTGCCGCCCTGGTCGGTGCTGGGCCTCAAAGTCGTACTCTTGTAGTATTTCCAGCCACCGGGCCACCTGACCCTCTGGCTGGCGAAAGTTCAGCATCCAGGTTAGGCTGGCGTGGTCTGTCCTGAGCAGGAACTTAGTGCCCAGGAGGTAAGGTCGGAAGTGACGAACCGCCAGGACCACAGCCAACAGCTCACGCCGGGTAACACAGTAATTCCTCTCGGCCCGGCTGAGGCTGCAGCTGTAGTATGCCACCACTCGCTCCCCAGCCTCTCCCCTCTGGGAGAGCACCGCTCCGACCCCCACGTTGCTGGCGTCGGTGTCCAAAAGGAAAGGCTGGCTGGGGTCAGGATACGCCAAGACCAGGGCACTCACAAGGGCAGTTTTCAGTTGCTCGAAAGCCGTTGCACAGCCCTCCGTCCAACCAAACCGCTGACCCTTGTTTGTCAACTGATGCAAGGGGCTAGCGACGGTGGCAAAGTCTTTTACAAACCTCCTGTAATAGGAGGCCAGCCCCAGGAAGCTTCGTAGCTTGGCGACATTCGATGGGGTAGGCCAGTCCCCCACAGCAACCACCTTCTCGGGGTCAGTAGCCACCCCCTGTTCGCTCACCACATGTCCCAGGAACTTCACCTGGCGAGCAAGAAGGTTGCACTTGGCCGGGTTCAGCTTTAGTCCGGCCCCGCGGATGGCAGTCAGAACCTCTCGTAGGTTGGCCACGGCCTGTTCAAAGTCCTTAGCATGAGTCAGCAAGTCATCCAAATAGACCACGCAGCGGGCACGGGGAATGTCTTTGAGGACCCTTTCCATTAACCTTTCGAACGTGGCTGGTGCATTGCATAGTCCAAAAGGCATCACCTTAAACTGCCACAGTCCTTGCCCTATGGTGAATGCAGTCTTGGGCCGCGCCTCGGCAGCGAGCTCCACCTGCCAGTACCCACTGCGGAGGTCTAGCGAGCTGAACCAACTGGACCCAGCGATGTAATCCAGTGCGTCATCGATGCGAGGTAACGGGTAAGAGTCCTTGCGGGTGACCGCGTTCAGACGCCTGTAGTCCACACAAGGGCGCCACCCCCCTGTTTTCTTCCACACCATAACCATAGGTGCGGCCCATGGACTATCCGAGGGTTCAATGACGCCATTAGCTGCCATCTCTTTTATCAGTCCCTCGGCAGCTTGGCGTTTGGCGAGGGGCAGGCGGTGGGGCCGCAGCCGGATTGGAGCAGCTGCTCCAGTGTCTATAGTGTGTTGCACCAGGCCCGTCCTTGTGCAGTCCTCTTCCCTGGCGGCAAAAGTGTCCATGAACTCTGCCAAGAGGCTCTGCAACTGCTGCTGCTGTGTCGCACTGAGGTGCACCCCACTTCGCCGCCCAAGCTCCTCTACTGCCGCGACAGTCTCAGGTGACGGGGAGACTGCCGAGCTAGGCGGCGACTCTGGCTGCGGGATGTTGGCCCTGCTTACGTCCACCCCCTGGATCCTCTTCCGCACCCTTGCCGCCCTCGGCCCCTGGCTGTGGCATGGAGCTGCGGGGCGTAAGGGCTTTGGGGGTGCTGGTGGGGTGGGGGTCTGTCCCTGGCTACCGCGGCCCACTTGAAGCTGCACGGTCTCAGCACCAAGGTGGATGGCAACTCCCGGTACATCGACCCGTGCCCCCCAGTGGGCCAGCAAGTCCAGTCCAACAATGCACTCGTCTGTTATGTCGGCAAGCCAGAACTCATGGTTCACACTGTTCGTTCCCACCACCACCTGCAGAGTCTTTTTCCCCGGCATCACAGTCCTTTCTCCTGTGACAGTGTACAACACTGTGTGAGTAGGGGTCCAGTCTTTTGGCAATGAGCCACCCGTCTCCGGGAGCACCCCCCTTCGCAGCAAGCAGATGGTGGACCCCGTGTCTACCAGGGCCCGGCAAGGCCGTCCATCAACTATACAGTCCAGGTACAGTCCACGGGTGGACCCACAGCGGCCCACCACGGGATGAGTGTCATGGAGAGGGTTTAACGATTGGGGTGGGGGTTCCCTCACTGTCCCACCCCGTGGCCGTTTCCCGTCGGTGATGTCACTCGGCTCCGAGGACTAGGTGCGGGACAGTTCCGGGCGAGGTGACCAGGTTCCCCGCACCGATAACAGCAGTCCGTCCGGCGCCTCCGACGTGGAACTGCCTCTGATTGGGCTCGTCTGGCCTCCTCCTCCTCATCCGACTGGGACGCGTTCATCTCTCGCTCGACCATCCTGGCCGATCGTCGGGTCCCTGGCTCGCCCCGCAGCACCTCCTCAGCCCGCTCAGCCTCCCTCAGTGCCTCCTCCAGGTCTCGGGGGGATGACAGCCGGACATGCTGTCGCAGCCTCTCCGGTGTGAGGCCCCTCAGGAAGGCGTGGAGACCCAGCTCCTCTCGTGCCGCTCCTGGGAATGTCGGGTAGCCCCGTCGGGCATAGAGGCGGACGTCCGCAGCAAAGGACCCCAGGCTCTCTCCCTCGCGTCGGCGTCGGCAAGCCAGCTCCTCCCTGCTCTGTTCGGCTGGTGGTCTCTGTCCAAACCGTCTGCCGAGCGCCGTGGTCAAGGCCCGGAGGTCGCGCTGCTCCTCTGGGGGCAGGTCCAGCAGAACCTGGAGTGCTGGACCCTCCAGTGCAAGCGCCAGGTGGGTGGCAGTCTCTTCTTGACCCCACCCGTTGTGAGTGGCAGCCAGCGTGACTTGGGCCAGATACGGCTCCAGCTGCGTCGCCCCAGTGTAGTGCTGTAGCTTAGCAGCCGTCCTGCCAGGAAGCTGTGGTGCGGCCCCAGGAATCCCCTCCCGTCGCAGGGAGAGCAGGGGGTGGCTGTTCCGGGGCGCGCTGTGGCCCTCTGGCCGCCCCAGCTCGGGTCTTCTCCGGTGGGTCTCGGCAGCCATGCTTTCCAGAAGCGAGCTGTTGTCTCGGATTACACGCTCTAATTCGCCTATGGTCGGCTCCATAGTGTCTGCTAGACACTCATGAATCCCACTTCTGACACCAATTGTAACGACCGTGGGTTAGTGGAGCTAAACTGGCTAAACTGCTCACTAGCTAAAACGGCTAGCGGGGCGCTAGCAGCTATCGCTAAACTTCACAGCGAATGGAGAGCACTCGTGCCTCATACACCGCACGACCCCGAGCGTCTCAGCAGCAGACTGATAATCCCCAAATGATCCAGCAGGAGGCAGTAGTGGTTCACACCAGTCATTTATTTGCCGTCTTTTTTCACACAACGTAACACTGCTGACACCGAACCCCTATCACGCTCCCACCACATAGAGTCGCGGTGTCAGCCAACCATGCCAATTCACCCCCCTCCACAGAACACACATCAACTTCACTGTGGCTTACATTAACATAACACTAACACAACATGCAAATCAAACACATATGAACTAGCAGAACGATAGAAAACACAGAGACAACGCAATACCCAGAATGCACCTGGCTAACAACCCCAGCCAGGTCATTACAATATTATGCTAACATAGCTGTGTCGCTAGCGGTCACGTAGCACATCATTATATACCAGCTAGCCCAACTTCAGTCACCCTACAAACGTCACTGCTGTTTAGTTTTCTGTCTTCATTTATGCTGGAAGTGATAGCAGAGTTGTACGTTTTAATTTGTTTCCAAAACCCCGCAGTCAGGACATGCTATATTGTATTTAGATAGAAGCTAGCGAGCTAACTCCCTGCTAACTTCTAACTCCGTTAAATGTCATAAATTCCGTTTTCATGGATGCCTGGATGTTAAACTCAATTGTTACACCTGGTAGAGCAGAACGCTGATCATTTTATTAAAGATGAAAGACTTTAGACAGTTTTTCAACTCTCAGTAATGCCATAGTGATCGTTTGATATATGGACCTGCAGCGGAGTTTAGACCCAGACACGGCTAGTGACGTCAGACTGAACAACCGGATAGTGATATGAATTAATTTAGAACTCACTGGAGAGAAAATGCCACGAGCAAATCAACAAAAAGCTGGGGATTGCACATGACTGGCGTCTTTGTTTGGTGATATCGGATACACGTTGCCGCCAGGATGGAAAACGATGAAAAGATAGCCCATTATCCAGGTTCTTGCCTTCACGATCATGAGCTCTAACGTTGCAACCAACTACAAAACAAGTACGAACCATAGCTGAAGCTGTATCCTTTGTCTGGCCTACTGTCATGGCGGCGGGGGGCGTGGCCCGCCTCCTGTGACATCGAGGTCCAAAGCCCTATCCGGTTGTTCAGTCTGACGTCACTAGCCGTGTCTGGGTCTAAACTCCGCTGCAGGTCCATATATCAAACGATCACTATGGCATTACTGAGAGTTGAAAAACTGTCTAAAGTCTTTCATCTTTAATAAAATGATCAGCGTTCTGCTCTACCAGGTGTAACAATTGAGTTTAACATCCAGGCATCCATGAAAACGGAATTTATGACATTTAACGGAGTTAGAAGTTAGCAGGGAGTTAGCTCGCTAGCTTCTATCTAAATACAATATAGCATGTCCTGACTGCGGGGTTTTGGAAACAAATTAAAACGTACAGCTCTGCTATCACTTCCAGCATAAATGAAGACAGAAAACTAAATAGCAGTGACGTTTGTAGGGTTACTGAAGTTGGGCTAGCTGGTATATAATGATTTGCTACTTGACCGCTAGCGACACAGCTATGTTAGCATAATATAAACAAGCTAACTTTTTTTCCACTCGATAAAAGTTAATGTGAGTGTTCTCGGTGGTCAGGAACAAATGTAATCGCATGGCAGGATGCTGTAAAAGGACCAAACTTCAGCCAGGAGAACAACTGAGATAATCCATCCACAATACGAGGTTAGCCATTCATATACTGCTGCATGGGCTGGGCTGTAGTTACATCCTAAGGTTTTAAAAACTGAGCTTAAATAAATGATTAGCGGTAATAAAAGCCGAGGGAGGTCAACAGTGGTCGCTGACTGTTTTAGGAGCTTTTTGAGATCAAATAGAAGAAAATACATAACATTAAACATGTTAACAACACAAAAGCCATATTAAACGCAGACTACTTTAGACCCGGAAGTAGGATTCGTCGCGTCATCACTGAACAACCGGATTCGGCTTACAGGATGATGACGTCACATATATTTAGAATCTTACAACAAATTTGGTCCTATGATGCTTTAATCCGTTGATCCGCAAAAGTCTATAAATAGGGGTGAAGAGCAATGACTTTTAGTTAATTAATTGCAGCATTTATGTTAGCAGAATTGAAACGTTCACCAAAGAGGTATTTTGAAACACCTGGATCCTTTTTGGAGTAGCTGTTTACAGATTCCAACATGTCTCAGAGGAAACAACCCTACAGATTTCTAAGGTAAGTTTTCTTTCTTTTTTTCTGTTTTTAGGTTGTTCACTGACAGAATAAGAATCACACAAGCTCACCTCTAGACAGCTGCCCTGCATGGTTTGAAGCAAAGTTTTCTTCTATTTGATCTCAAAAAGCTCCTAAAACAGTCAGTGATCACCGTTGACCTCCCTCGGCTTTTATTACCGCTAATCATTTATTTAAGCTCAGTTTTTAAAACCTTAGGATGTAACTACAACCCAGCCCATGCAGCAGTATATGAATGACTAACCTCGTATTGTGGATGGATTATCTCAGTTGTTCTCCTGGCTGAAGTTTGGTCCTTTTACAGCATCCTGCCATGCGATTACATTTGTTCCTGACCACCGAGAACGCTCACATTAACTTTTATCGAGTGGAAAAAAAGTTAGCTTGTTTATATTATGCTAACATAGCTGTGTTGCTAGCGGTCACGTAGCACATCATTATATACCAGCTAGCCCAACTTCAGTCACCCTACAAACGTCACTGCTGTTTAGTTTTCTGTCTTCATTTATGCTGGAAGTGATAGCAGAGTTGTACGTTTTAATTTGTTTCCAAAACCCCGCAGTCAGGACATGCTATATTGTATTTAGATAGAAGCTAGCGAGCTAACTCCCTGCTAACTTCTAACTCCGTTAAATGTCATAAATTCCGTTTTCATGGATGCCTGGATGTTAAACTCAATTGTTACACCTGGTAGAGCAGAACGCTGATCATTTTATTAAAGATGAAAGACTTTAGACAGTTTTTCAACTCTCAGTAATGCCATAGTGATCGTTTGATATATGGACCTGCAGCGGAGTTTAGACCCAGACACGGCTAGTGACGTCAGACTGAACAACCGGATAGTGATATGAATTAATTTAGAACTCACTGGAGAGAAAATGCCACGAGCAAATCAACAAAAAGCTGGGGATTGCACATGACTGGCGATATCGGATACACGTTGCCGCCAGGATGGAAAACGATGAAAAGATAGCCCATTATCCAGGTTCTTGCCTTCACGATCATGAGATCTAACGTTGCAACCAACTACAAAACAAGTACGAACCATAGCTGAAGCTGTATCCTTTGTCTGGCCTACTTTCATGGCGGCGGGGGGCGTTGCCCGCCTCCTGTGACATCAAGGTCCAAAGCCCTATTCGGCTTACAGGATGATGACGTCACATATATTTAGAATCTTACAACAAATTTGGTCCTATGATGCTATGACATGGTTATATATTTACATGTAGGTAATGTCCTCAAGTTCTGTATAACCACTTTTTCCTCTCTCTGTGTTTGTTTCTCGTTCGTCGTTGTGTGTGTTTGTGTGCATCTGTCTCTTTCAAACAGGTGCCGGTCCTCACCTCTGCAGTGCTGCCGTCTCCTGTAGCGCTGCATGGTTCTAAGCTAAGTTTCCTTTCCTTTTTCTGTTCTCTCAGATTTTGTCCTCAGGTTTGAAGTGTCTGTGTTGTGCAGCTGGTCTGGTCTGTCTCTAGACAGTTCAGGCTTCACCCACTAGTTAAATGGTGGAGGCTCACAGCGACATACTCAACACACAAGTTTCTGAACTCTGCATGAGGGTTTCTCCGACGAAGTGAGGGCCGTGAGGCACAGCTCCCCGTCCCCCGGTGACCCTGCTAGGTCCACCTTCTTAGGGAAACCCTCTGCAGAGGAGCTGACAGAGCCAGGAACTTGTGAGTTGCGTGTGTCCACTCAGGCATCATTCATGCTTGTTCTGCAGGCAGTTCCTGTCAGAAGGAGGAGGCGCAGCAGGAGCGCCGGGGGGCGGAAGACGGTGCCTCAGTGCCTCTCTCCTTCTGACATTGTTAAAGAAAACACAACAAATTTATAAGTATGTAGATAATTACATGTAGATAATGTCCTCAAGTTCTGTATAACCACTTTTTCCTCTCTCTGTGTTTGTTTCTCGTTCGTCGTTGTGTGTGTGTTTGTGTGCATCTGTCTCTTTCAAACAGGTGCCGGTCCTCACCTCTGCAGTGCTGCCGTCTCCTGTAGCGCTGCATGGTTCTAAGCTAAGTTTCCTTTCCTTTTTCTGTTCTCTCAGATTTTGTCCTCAGGTTTGAAGTGTCTGTGTTGTGCAGCTGGTCTGGTCTGTCTCTAGACAGTTCAGGCTTCACCCACTAGTTAAATGGTGGAGGCTCACAGCGACATACTCAACACACAAGTTTCTGAACTCTGCATGAGGGTTTCTCCGACGAAGTGAGGGCCGTGAGGCACAGCTCCCCGTCCCCCGGTGACCCTGCTAGGTCCACCTTCTTAGGGAAACCCTCTGCAGAGGAGCTGACAGAGCCAGGAACTTGTGAGTTGCGTGTGTCCACTCAGGCATCATTCATGCTTGTTCTGCAGGCAGTTCCTGTCAGAAGGAGGAGGCGCAGCAGGAGCGCCGGGGGGCGGAAGACGGTGCCTCAGTGCCTCTCTCCTTCTGACATTGTTAAAGAAAACACAACAAATTTATAAGTATGTAGATAATTACATGTAGATAATGTCCTCAAGTTCTGTATAACCACTTTTTCCTCTCTCTGTGTTTGTTTCTCGTTCGTCGTTGTGTGTGTGTTTGTGTGCATCTGTCTCTTTCAAACAGGTGCCGGTCCTCACCTCTGCAGTGCTGCCGTCTCCTGTAGCGCTGCATGGTTCTAAGCTAAGTTTCCTTTCCTTTTTCTGTTCTCTCAGATTTTGTCCTCAGGTTTGAAGTGTCTGTGTTGTGCAGCTGGTCTGGTCTGTCTCTAGACAGTTCAGGCTTCACCCACTAGTTAAATGGTGGAGGCTCACAGCGACATACTCAACACACAAGTTTCTGAACTCTGCATGAGGGTTTCTCCGACGAAGTGAGGGCCGTGAGGCACAGCTCCCCGTCCCCCGGTGACCCTGCTAGGTCCACCTTCTTAGGGAAACCCTCTGCAGAGGAGCTGACAGAGCCAGGAACTTGTGAGTTGCGTGTGTCCACTCAGGCATCATTCATGCTTGTTCTGCAGGCAGTTCCTGTCAGAAGGAGGAGGCGCAGCAGGAGCGCCGGGGGGCGGAAGACGGTGCCTCAGTGCCTCTCTCCTTCTGACATTGTTAAAGAAAACACAACAAATTTATAAGTATGTAGATAATTACATGTAGATAATGTCCTCAAGTTCTGTATAACCACTTTTTCCTCTCTCTGTGTTTGTTTCTCGTTCGTCGTTGTGTGTGTGTTTGTGTGCATCTGTCTCTTTCAAACAGGTGCCGGTCCTCACCTCTGCAGTGCTGCCGTCTCCTGTAGCGCTGCATGGTTCTAAGCTAAGTTTCCTTTCCTTTTTCTGTTCTCTCAGATTTTGTCCTCAGGTTTGAAGTGTCTGTGTTGTGCAGCTGGTCTGGTCTGTCTCTAGACAGTTCAGGCTTCACCCACTAGTTAAATGGTGGAGGCTCACAGCGACATACTCAACACACAAGTTTCTGAACTCTGCATGAGGGTTTCTCCGACGAAGTGAGGGCCGTGAGGCACAGCTCCCCGTCCCCCGGTGACCCTGCTAGGTCCACCTTCTTAGGGAAACCCTCTGCAGAGGAGCTGACAGAGCCAGGAACTTGTGAGTTGCGTGTGTCCACTCAGGCATCATTCATGCTTGTTCTGCAGGCAGTTCCTGTCAGAAGGAGGAGGCGCAGCAGGAGCGCCGGGGGGCGGAAGACGGTGCCTCAGTGCCTCTCTCCTTCTGACATTGTTAAAGAAAACACAACAAATTTATAAGTATGTAGATAATTACATGTAGATAATGTCCTCAAGTTCTGTATAACCACTTTTTCCTCTCTCTGTGTTTGTTTCTCGTTCGTCGTTGTGTGTGTTTGTGTGCATCTGTCTCTTTCAAACAGGTGCCGGTCCTCACCTCTGCAGTGCTGCCGTCTCCTGTAGCGCTGCATGGTTCTAAGCTAAGTTTCCTTTCCTTTTTCTGTTCTCTCAGATTTTGTCCTCAGGTTTGAAGTGTCTGTGTTGTGCAGCTGGTCTGGTCTGTCTCTAGACAGTTCAGGCTTCACCCACTAGTTAAATGGTGGAGGCTCACAGCGACATACTCAACACACAAGTTTCTGAACTCTGCATGAGGGTTTCTCCGACGAAGTGAGGGCCGTGAGGCACAGCTCCCCGTCCCCCGGTGACCCTGCTAGGTCCACCTTCTTAGGGAAACCCTCTGCAGAGGAGCTGACAGAGCCAGGAACTTGTGAGTTGCGTGTGTCCACTCAGGCATCATTCATGCTTGTTCTGCAGGCAGTTCCTGTCAGAAGGAGGAGGCGCAGCAGGAGCGCCGGGGGGCGGAAGACGGTGCCTCAGTGCCTCTCTCCTTCTGACATTGTTAAAGAAAACACAACAAATTTATAAGTATGTAGATAATTACATGTAGATAATGTCCTCAAGTTCTGTATAACCACTTTTTCCTCTCTCTGTGTTTGTTTCTCGTTCGTCGTTGTGTGTGTTTGTGTGCATCTGTCTCTTTCAAACAGGTGCCGGTCCTCACCTCTGCAGTGCTGCCGTCTCCTGTAGCGCTGCATGGTTCTAAGCTAAGTTTCCTTTCCTTTTTCTGTTCTCTCAGATTTTGTCCTCAGGTTTGAAGTGTCTGTGTTGTGCAGCTGGTCTGGTCTGTCTCTAGACAGTTCAGGCTTCACCCACTAGTTAAATGGTGGAGGCTCACAGCGACATACTCAACACACAAGTTTCTGAACTCTGCATGAGGGTTTCTCCGACGAAGTGAGGGCCGTGAGGCACAGCTCCCCGTCCCCCGGTGACCCTGCTAGGTCCACCTTCTTAGGGAAACCCTCTGCAGAGGAGCTGACAGAGCCAGGAACTTGTGAGTTGCGTGTGTCCACTCAGGCATCATTCATGCTTGTTCTGCAGGCAGTTCCTGTCAGAAGGAGGAGGCGCAGCAGGAGCGCCGGGGGGCGGAAGACGGTGCCTCAGTGCCTCTCTCCTTCTGACATTGTTAAAGAAAACACAACAAATTTATAAGTATGTAGATAATTACATGTAGATAATGTCCTCAAGTTCTGTATAACCACTTTTTCCTCTCTCTGTGTTTGTTTCTCGTTCGTCGTTGTGTGTGTTTGTGTGCATCTGTCTCTTTCAAACAGGTGCCGGTCCTCACCTCTGCAGTGCTGCCGTCTCCTGTAGCGCTGCATGGTTCTAAGCTAAGTTTCCTTTCCTTTTTCTGTTCTCTCAGATTTTGTCCTCAGGTTTGAAGTGTCTGTGTTGTGCAGCTGGTCTGGTCTGTCTCTAGACAGTTCAGGCTTCACCCACTAGTTAAATGGTGGAGGCTCACAGCGACATACTCAACACACAAGTTTCTGAACTCTGCATGAGGGTTTCTCCGACGAAGTGAGGGCCGTGAGGCACAGCTCCCCGTCCCCCGGTGACCCTGCTAGGTCCACCTTCTTAGGGAAACCCTCTGCAGAGGAGCTGACAGAGCCAGGAACTTGTGAGTTGCGTGTGTCCACTCAGGCATCATTCATGCTTGTTCTGCAGGCAGTTCCTGTCAGAAGGAGGAGGCGCAGCAGGAGCGCCGGGGGGCGGAAGACGGTGCCTCAGTGCCTCTCTCCTTCTGACATTGTTAAAGAAAACACAACAAATTTATAAGTATGTAGATAATTACATGTAGATAATGTCCTCAAGTTCTGTATAACCACTTTTTCCTCTCTCTGTGTTTGTTTCTCGTTCGTCGTTGTGTGTGTTTGTGTGCATCTGTCTCTTTCAAACAGGTGCCGGTCCTCACCTCTGCAGTGCTGCCGTCTCCTGTAGCGCTGCATGGTTCTAAGCTAAGTTTCCTTTCCTTTTTCTGTTCTCTCAGATTTTGTCCTCAGGTTTGAAGTGTCTGTGTTGTGCAGCTGGTCTGGTCTGTCTCTAGACAGTTCAGGCTTCACCCACTAGTTAAATGGTGGAGGCTCACAGCGACATACTCAACACACAAGTTTCTGAACTCTGCATGAGGGTTTCTCCGACGAAGTGAGGGCCGTGAGGCACAGCTCCCCGTCCCCCGGTGACCCTGCTAGGTCCACCTTCTTAGGGAAACCCTCTGCAGAGGAGCTGACAGAGCCAGGAACTTGTGAGTTGCGTGTGTCCACTCAGGCATCATTCATGCTTGTTCTGCAGGCAGTTCCTGTCAGAAGGAGGAGGCGCAGCAGGAGCGCCGGGGGGCGGAAGACGGTGCCTCAGTGCCTCTCTCCTTCTGACATTGTTAAAGAAAACACAACAAATTTATAAGTATGTAGATAATTACATGTAGATAATGTCCTCAAGTTCTGTATAACCACTTTTTCCTCTCTCTGTGTTTGTTTCTCGTTCGTCGTTGTGTGTGTTTGTGTGCATCTGTCTCTTTCAAACAGGTGCCGGTCCTCACCTCTGCAGTGCTGCCGTCTCCTGTAGCGCTGCATGGTTCTAAGCTAAGTTTCCTTTCCTTTTTCTGTTCTCTCAGATTTTGTCCTCAGGTTTGAAGTGTCTGTGTTGTGCAGCTGGTCTGGTCTGTCTCTAGACAGTTCAGGCTTCACCCACTAGTTAAATGGTGGAGGCTCACAGCGACATACTCAACACACAAGTTTCTGAACTCTGCATGAGGGTTTCTCCGACGAAGTGAGGGCCGTGAGGCACAGCTCCCCGTCCCCCGGTGACCCTGCTAGGTCCACCTTCTTAGGGAAACCCTCTGCAGAGGAGCTGACAGAGCCAGGAACTTGTGAGTTGCGTGTGTCCACTCAGGCATCATTCATGCTTGTTCTGCAGGCAGTTCCTGTCAGAAGGAGGAGGCGCAGCAGGAGCGCCGGGGGGCGGAAGACGGTGCCTCAGTGCCTCTCTCCTTCTGACATTGTTAAAGAAAACACAACAAATTTATAAGTATGTAGATAATTACATGTAGATAATGTCCTCAAGTTCTGTATAACCACTTTTTCCTCTCTCTGTGTTTGTTTCTCGTTCGTCGTTGTGTGTGTTTGTGTGCATCTGTCTCTTTCAAACAGGTGCCGGTCCTCACCTCTGCAGTGCTGCCGTCTCCTGTAGCGCTGCATGGTTCTAAGCTAAGTTTCCTTTCCTTTTTCTGTTCTCTCAGATTTTGTCCTCAGGTTTGAAGTGTCTGTGTTGTGCAGCTGGTCTGGTCTGTCTCTAGACAGTTCAGGCTTCACCCACTAGTTAAATGGTGGAGGCTCACAGCGACATACTCAACACACAAGTTTCTGAACTCTGCATGAGGGTTTCTCCGACGAAGTGAGGGCCGTGAGGCACAGCTCCCCGTCCCCCGGTGACCCTGCTAGGTCCACCTTCTTAGGGAAACCCTCTGCAGAGGAGCTGACAGAGCCAGGAACTTGTGAGTTGCGTGTGTCCACTCAGGCATCATTCATGCTTGTTCTGCAGGCAGTTCCTGTCAGAAGGAGGAGGCGCAGCAGGAGCGCCGGGGGGCGGAAGACGGTGCCTCAGTGCCTCTCTCCTTCTGACATTGTTAAAGAAAACACAACAAATTTATAAGTATGTAGATAATTACATGTAGATAATGTCCTCAAGTTCTGTATAACCACTTTTTCCTCTCTCTGTGTTTGTTTCTCGTTCGTCGTTGTGTGTGTTTGTGTGCATCTGTCTCTTTCAAACAGGTGCCGGTCCTCACCTCTGCAGTGCTGCCGTCTCCTGTAGCGCTGCATGGTTCTAAGCTAAGTTTCCTTTCCTTTTTCTGTTCTCTCAGATTTTGTCCTCAGGTTTGAAGTGTCTGTGTTGTGCAGCTGGTCTGGTCTGTCTCTAGACAGTTCAGGCTTCACCCACTAGTTAAATGGTGGAGGCTCACAGCGACATACTCAACACACAAGTTTCTGAACTCTGCATGAGGGTTTCTCCGACGAAGTGAGGGCCGTGAGGCACAGCTCCCCGTCCCCCGGTGACCCTGCTAGGTCCACCTTCTTAGGGAAACCCTCTGCAGAGGAGCTGACAGAGCCAGGAACTTGTGAGTTGCGTGTGTCCACTCAGGCATCATTCATGCTTGTTCTGCAGGCAGTTCCTGTCAGAAGGAGGAGGCGCAGCAGGAGCGCCGGGGGGCGGAAGACGGTGCCTCAGTGCCTCTCTCCTTCTGACATTGTTAAAGAAAACACAACAAATTTATAAGTATGTAGATAATTACATGTAGATAATGTCCTCAAGTTCTGTATAACCACTTTTTCCTCTCTCTGTGTTTGTTTCTCGTTCGTCGTTGTGTGTGTTTGTGTGCATCTGTCTCTTTCAAACAGGTGCCGGTCCTCACCTCTGCAGTGCTGCCGTCTCCTGTAGCGCTGCATGGTTCTAAGCTAAGTTTCCTTTCCTTTTTCTGTTCTCTCAGATTTTGTCCTCAGGTTTGAAGTGTCTGTGTTGTGCAGCTGGTCTGGTCTGTCTCTAGACAGTTCAGGCTTCACCCACTAGTTAAATGGTGGAGGCTCACAGCGACATACTCAACACACAAGTTTCTGAACTCTGCATGAGGGTTTCTCCGACGAAGTGAGGGCCGTGAGGCACAGCTCCCCGTCCCCCGGTGACCCTGCTAGGTCCACCTTCTTAGGGAAACCCTCTGCAGAGGAGCTGACAGAGCCAGGAACTTGTGAGTTGCGTGTGTCCACTCAGGCATCATTCATGCTTGTTCTGCAGGCAGTTCCTGTCAGAAGGAGGAGGCGCAGCAGGAGCGCCGGGGGGCGGAAGACGGTGCCTCAGTGCCTCTCTCCTTCTGACATTGTTAAAGAAAACACAACAAATTTATAAGTATGTAGATAATTACATGTAGATAATGTCCTCAAGTTCTGTATAACCACTTTTTCCTCTCTCTGTGTTTGTTTCTCGTTCGTCGTTGTGTGTGTTTGTGTGCATCTGTCTCTTTCAAACAGGTGCCGGTCCTCACCTCTGCAGTGCTGCCGTCTCCTGTAGCGCTGCATGGTTCTAAGCTAAGTTTCCTTTCCTTTTTCTGTTCTCTCAGATTTTGTCCTCAGGTTTGAAGTGTCTGTGTTGTGCAGCTGGTCTGGTCTGTCTCTAGACAGTTCAGGCTTCACCCACTAGTTAAATGGTGGAGGCTCACAGCGACATACTCAACACACAAGTTTCTGAACTCTGCATGAGGGTTTCTCCGACGAAGTGAGGGCCGTGAGGCACAGCTCCCCGTCCCCCGGTGACCCTGCTAGGTCCACCTTCTTAGGGAAACCCTCTGCAGAGGAGCTGACAGAGCCAGGAACTTGTGAGTTGCGTGTGTCCACTCAGGCATCATTCATGCTTGTTCTGCAGGCAGTTCCTGTCAGAAGGAGGAGGCGCAGCAGGAGCGCCGGGGGGCGGAAGACGGTGCCTCAGTGCCTCTCTCCTTCTGACATTGTTAAAGAAAACACAACAAATTTATAAGTATGTAGATAATTACATGTAGATAATGTCCTCAAGTTCTGTATAACCACTTTTTCCTCTCTCTGTGTTTGTTTCTCGTTCGTCGTTGTGTGTGTTTGTGTGCATCTGTCTCTTTCAAACAGGTGCCGGTCCTCACCTCTGCAGTGCTGCCGTCTCCTGTAGCGCTGCATGGTTCTAAGCTAAGTTTCCTTTCCTTTTTCTGTTCTCTCAGATTTTGTCCTCAGGTTTGAAGTGTCTGTGTTGTGCAGCTGGTCTGGTCTGTCTCTAGACAGTTCAGGCTTCACCCACTAGTTAAATGGTGGAGGCTCACAGCGACATACTCAACACACAAGTTTCTGAACTCTGCATGAGGGTTTCTCCGACGAAGTGAGGGCCGTGAGGCACAGCTCCCCGTCCCCCGGTGACCCTGCTAGGTCCACCTTCTTAGGGAAACCCTCTGCAGAGGAGCTGACAGAGCCAGGAACTTGTGAGTTGCGTGTGTCCACTCAGGCATCATTCATGCTTGTTCTGCAGGCAGTTCCTGTCAGAAGGAGGAGGCGCAGCAGGAGCGCCGGGGGGCGGAAGACGGTGCCTCAGTGCCTCTCTCCTTCTGACATTGTTAAAGAAAACACAACAAATTTATAAGTATGTAGATAATTACATGTAGATAATGTCCTCAAGTTCTGTATAACCACTTTTTCCTCTCTCTGTGTTTGTTTCTCGTTCGTCGTTGTGTGTGTTTGTGTGCATCTGTCTCTTTCAAACAGGTGCCGGTCCTCACCTCTGCAGTGCTGCCGTCTCCTGTAGCGCTGCATGGTTCTAAGCTAAGTTTCCTTTCCTTTTTCTGTTCTCTCAGATTTTGTCCTCAGGTTTGAAGTGTCTGTGTTGTGCAGCTGGTCTGGTCTGTCTCTAGACAGTTCAGGCTTCACCCACTAGTTAAATGGTGGAGGCTCACAGCGACATACTCAACACACAAGTTTCTGAACTCTGCATGAGGGTTTCTCCGACGAAGTGAGGGCCGTGAGGCACAGCTCCCCGTCCCCCGGTGACCCTGCTAGGTCCACCTTCTTAGGGAAACCCTCTGCAGAGGAGCTGACAGAGCCAGGAACTTGTGAGTTGCGTGTGTCCACTCAGGCATCATTCATGCTTGTTCTGCAGGCAGTTCCTGTCAGAAGGAGGAGGCGCAGCAGGAGCGCCGGGGGGCGGAAGACGGTGCCTCAGTGCCTCTCTCCTTCTGACATTGTTAAAGAAAACACAACAAATTTATAAGTATGTAGATAATTACATGTAGATAATGTCCTCAAGTTCTGTATAACCACTTTTTCCTCTCTCTGTGTTTGTTTCTCGTTCGTCGTTGTGTGTGTTTGTGTGCATCTGTCTCTTTCAAACAGGTGCCGGTCCTCACCTCTGCAGTGCTGCCGTCTCCTGTAGCGCTGCATGGTTCTAAGCTAAGTTTCCTTTCCTTTTTCTGTTCTCTCAGATTTTGTCCTCAGGTTTGAAGTGTCTGTGTTGTGCAGCTGGTCTGGTCTGTCTCTAGACAGTTCAGGCTTCACCCACTAGTTAAATGGTGGAGGCTCACAGCGACATACTCAACACACAAGTTTCTGAACTCTGCATGAGGGTTTCTCCGACGAAGTGAGGGCCGTGAGGCACAGCTCCCCGTCCCCCGGTGACCCTGCTAGGTCCACCTTCTTAGGGAAACCCTCTGCAGAGGAGCTGACAGAGCCAGGAACTTGTGAGTTGCGTGTGTCCACTCAGGCATCATTCATGCTTGTTCTGCAGGCAGTTCCTGTCAGAAGGAGGAGGCGCAGCAGGAGCGCCGGGGGGCGGAAGACGGTGCCTCAGTGCCTCTCTCCTTCTGACATTGTTAAAGAAAACACAACAAATTTATAAGTATGTAGATAATTACATGTAGATAATGTCCTCAAGTTCTGTATAACCACTTTTTCCTCTCTCTGTGTTTGTTTCTCGTTCGTCGTTGTGTGTGTTTGTGTGCATCTGTCTCTTTCAAACAGGTGCCGGTCCTCACCTCTGCAGTGCTGCCGTCTCCTGTAGCGCTGCATGGTTCTAAGCTAAGTTTCCTTTCCTTTTTCTGTTCTCTCAGATTTTGTCCTCAGGTTTGAAGTGTCTGTGTTGTGCAGCTGGTCTGGTCTGTCTCTAGACAGTTCAGGCTTCACCCACTAGTTAAATGGTGGAGGCTCACAGCGACATACTCAACACACAAGTTTCTGAACTCTGCATGAGGGTTTCTCCGACGAAGTGAGGGCCGTGAGGCACAGCTCCCCGTCCCCCGGTGACCCTGCTAGGTCCACCTTCTTAGGGAAACCCTCTGCAGAGGAGCTGACAGAGCCAGGAACTTGTGAGTTGCGTGTGTCCACTCAGGCATCATTCATGCTTGTTCTGCAGGCAGTTCCTGTCAGAAGGAGGAGGCGCAGCAGGAGCGCCGGGGGGCGGAAGACGGTGCCTCAGTGCCTCTCTCCTTCTGACATTGTTAAAGAAAACACAACAAATTTATAAGTATGTAGATAATTACATGTAGATAATGTCCTCAAGTTCTGTATAACCACTTTTTCCTCTCTCTGTGTTTGTTTCTCGTTCGTCGTTGTGTGTGTTTGTGTGCATCTGTCTCTTTCAAACAGGTGCCGGTCCTCACCTCTGCAGTGCTGCCGTCTCCTGTAGCGCTGCATGGTTCTAAGCTAAGTTTCCTTTCCTTTTTCTGTTCTCTCAGATTTTGTCCTCAGGTTTGAAGTGTCTGTGTTGTGCAGCTGGTCTGGTCTGTCTCTAGACAGTTCAGGCTTCACCCACTAGTTAAATGGTGGAGGCTCACAGCGACATACTCAACACACAAGTTTCTGAACTCTGCATGAGGGTTTCTCCGACGAAGTGAGGGCCGTGAGGCACAGCTCCCCGTCCCCCGGTGACCCTGCTAGGTCCACCTTCTTAGGGAAACCCTCTGCAGAGGAGCTGACAGAGCCAGGAACTTGTGAGTTGCGTGTGTCCACTCAGGCATCATTCATGCTTGTTCTGCAGGCAGTTCCTGTCAGAAGGAGGAGGCGCAGCAGGAGCGCCGGGGGGCGGAAGACGGTGCCTCAGTGCCTCTCTCCTTCTGACATTGTTAAAGAAAACACAACAAATTTATAAGTATGTAGATAATTACATGTAGATAATGTCCTCAAGTTCTGTATAACCACGTTTCCCTCTCTCTGTGTTTGTTTCTCGTTCGTCGTTGTGTGTGT
The DNA here is from genome assembly GCF_963969265.1 of Rhamphochromis sp. 'chilingali'. NCBI lineage: Eukaryota > Metazoa > Chordata > Actinopteri > Cichliformes > Cichlidae > Rhamphochromis > Rhamphochromis sp. 'chilingali'. The sequence continues at coordinate 12,045,626 of NC_137939.1, forward strand.
GTTTGTGTGCATCTGTCTCTTTCAAACAGGTGCCGGTCCTCACCTCTGCAGTGCTGCCGTCTCCTGTAGCGCTGCATGGTTCTAAGCTAAGTTTCCTTTCCTTTTTCTGTTCTCTCAGATTTTGTCCTCAGGTTTGAAGTGTCTGTGTTGTGCAGCTGGTCTGGTCTGTCTCTAGACAGTTCAGGCTTCACCCACTAGTTAAATGGTGGAGGCTCACAGCGACATACTCAACACACAAGTTTCTGAACTCTGCATGAGGGTTTCTCCGACGAAGTGAGGGCCGTGAGGCACAGCTCCCCGTCCCCCGGTGACCCTGCTAGGTCCACCTTCTTAGGGAAACCCTCTGCAGAGGAGCTGACAGAGCCAGGAACTTGTGAGTTGCGTGTGTCCACTCAGGCATCATTCATGCTTGTTCTGCAGGCAGTTCCTGTCAGAAGGAGGAGGCGCAGCAGGAGCGCCGGGGGGCGGAAGACGGTGCCTCAGTGCCTCTCTCCTTCTGACATTGTTAAAGAAAACACAACAAATTTATAAGTATGTAGATAATTACATGTAGATAATGTCCTCAAGTTCTGTATAACCACTTTTCCCTCTCTCTGTGTTTGTTTCTCGTTCGTCGTTGTGTGTGTGTTTGTGTGCATCTGTCTCTTTCAAACAGGTGCCGGTCCTCACCTCTGCAGTGCTGCCGTCTCCTGTAGCGCTGCATGGTTCTAAGCTAAGTTTCCTTTCCTTTTTCTGTTCTCTCAGATTTTGTCCTCAGGTTTGAAGTGTCTGTGTTGTGCAGCTGGTCTGGTCTGTCTCTAGACAGTTCAGGCTTCACCCACTAGTTAAATGGTGGAGGCTCACAGCGACATACTCAACACACAAGTTTCTGAACTCTGCATGAGGGTTTCTCCGACGAAGTGAGGGCCGTGAGGCACAGCTCCCCGTCCCCCGGTGACCCTGCTAGGTCCACCTTCTTAGGGAAACCCTCTGCAGAGGAGCTGACAGAGCCAGGAACTTGTGAGTTGCGTGTGTCCACTCAGGCATCATTCATGCTTGTTCTGCAGGCAGTTCCTGTCAGAAGGAGGAGGCGCAGCAGGAGCGCCGGGGGGCGGAAGACGGTGCCTCAGTGCCTCTCTCCTTCTGACATTGTTAAAGAAAACACAACAAATTTATAAGTATGTAGATAATTACATGTAGATAATGTCCTCAAGTTCTGTATAACCACTTTTCCCTCTCTCTGTGTTTGTTTCTCGTTCGTCGTTGTGTGTGTGTTTGTGTGCATCTGTCTCTTTCAAACAGGTGCCGGTCCTCACCTCTGCAGTGCTGCCGTCTCCTGTAGCGCTGCATGGTTCTAAGCTAAGTTTCCTTTCCTTTTTCTGTTCTCTCAGATTTTGTCCTCAGGTTTGAAGTGTCTGTGTTGTGCAGCTGGTCTGGTCTGTCTCTAGACAGTTCAGGCTTCACCCACTAGTTAAATGGTGGAGGCTCACAGCGACATACTCAACACACAAGTTTCTGAACTCTGCATGAGGGTTTCTCCGACGAAGTGAGGGCCGTGAGGCACAGCTCCCCGTCCCCCGGTGACCCTGCTAGGTCCACCTTCTTAGGGAAACCCTCTGCAGAGGAGCTGACAGAGCCAGGAACTTGTGAGTTGCGTGTGTCCACTCAGGCATCATTCATGCTTGTTCTGCAGGCAGTTCCTGTCAGAAGGAGGAGGCGCAGCAGGAGCGCCGGGGGGCGGAAGACGGTGCCTCAGTGCCTCTCTCCTTCTGACATTGTTAAAGAAAACACAACAAATTTATAAGTATGTAGATAATTACATGTAGATAATGTCCTCAAGTTCTGTATAACCACTTTTCCCTCTCTCTGTGTTTGTTTCTCGTTCGTCGTTGTGTGTGTGTTTGTGTGCATCTGTCTCTTTCAAACAGGTGCCGGTCCTCACCTCTGCAGTGCTGCCGTCTCCTGTAGCGCTGCATGGTTCTAAGCTAAGTTTCCTTTCCTTTTTCTGTTCTCTCAGATTTTGTCCTCAGGTTTGAAGTGTCTGTGTTGTGCAGCTGGTCTGGTCTGTCTCTAGACAGTTCAGGCTTCACCCACTAGTTAAATGGTGGAGGCTCACAGCGACATACTCAACACACAAGTTTCTGAACTCTGCATGAGGGTTTCTCCGACGAAGTGAGGGCCGTGAGGCACAGCTCCCCGTCCCCCGGTGACCCTGCTAGGTCCACCTTCTTAGGGAAACCCTCTGCAGAGGAGCTGACAGAGCCAGGAACTTGTGAGTTGCGTGTGTCCACTCAGGCATCATTCATGCTTGTTCTGCAGGCAGTTCCTGTCAGAAGGAGGAGGCGCAGCAGGAGCGCCGGGGGGCGGAAGACGGTGCCTCAGTGCCTCTCTCCTTCTGACATTGTTAAAGAAAACACAACAAATTTATAAGTATGTAGATAATTACATGTAGATAATGTCCTCAAGTTCTGTATAACCACGTTTCCCTCTCTCTGTGTTTGTTTCTCGTTCGTCGTTGTGTGTGTGTTTGTGTGCATCTGTCTCTTTCAAACAGGTGCCGGTCCTCACCTCTGCAGTGCTGCCGTCTCCTGTAGCGCTGCATGGTTCTAAGCTAAGTTTCCTTTCCTTTTTCTGTTCTCTCAGATTTTGTCCTCAGGTTTGAAGTGTCTGTGTTGTGCAGCTGGTCTGGTCTGTCTCTAGACAGTTCAGGCTTCACCCACTAGTTAAATGGTGGAGGCTCACAGCGACATACTCAACACACAAGTTTCTGAACTCTGCATGAGGGTTTCTCCGACGAAGTGAGGGCCGTGAGGCACAGCTCCCCGTCCCCCGGTGACCCTGCTAGGTCCACCTTCTTAGGGAAACCCTCTGCAGAGGAGCTGACAGAGCCAGGAACTTGTGAGTTGCGTGTGTCCACTCAGGCATCATTCATGCTTGTTCTGCAGGCAGTTCCTGTCAGAAGGAGGAGGCGCAGCAGGAGCGCCGGGGGGCGGAAGACGGTGCCTCAGTGCCTCTCTCCTTCTGACATTGTTAAAGAAAACACAACAAATTTATAAGTATGTAGATAATTACATGTAGATAATGTCCTCAAGTTCTGTATAACCACTTTTCCCTCTCTCTGTGTTTGTTTCTCGTTCGTCGTTGTGTGTGTGTTTGTGTGCATCTGTCTCTTTCAAACAGGTGCCGGTCCTCACCTCTGCAGTGCTGCCGTCTCCTGTAGCGCTGCATGGTTCTAAGCTAAGTTTCCTTTCCTTTTTCTGTTCTCTCAGATTTTGTCCTCAGGTTTGAAGTGTCTGTGTTGTGCAGCTGGTCTGGTCTGTCTCTAGACAGTTCAGGCTTCACCCACTAGTTAAATGGTGGAGGCTCACAGCGACATACTCAACACACAAGTTTCTGAACTCTGCATGAGGGTTTCTCCGACGAAGTGAGGGCCGTGAGGCACAGCTCCCCGTCCCCCGGTGACCCTGCTAGGTCCACCTTCTTAGGGAAACCCTCTGCAGAGGAGCTGACAGAGCCAGGAACTTGTGAGTTGCGTGTGTCCACTCAGGCATCATTCATGCTTGTTCTGCAGGCAGTTCCTGTCAGAAGGAGGAGGCGCAGCAGGAGCGCCGGGGGGCGGAAGACGGTGCCTCAGTGCCTCTCTCCTTCTGACATTGTTAAAGAAAACACAACAAATTTATAAGTATGTAGATAATTACATGTAGATAATGTCCTCAAGTTCTGTATAACCACGTTTCCCTCTCTCTGTGTTTGTTTCTCGTTCGTCGTTGTGTGTGTGTTTGTGTGCATCTGTCTCTTTCAAACAGGTGCCGGTCCTCACCTCTGCAGTGCTGCCGTCTCCTGTAGCGCTGCATGGTTCTAAGCTAAGTTTCCTTTCCTTTTTCTGTTCTCTCAGATTTTGTCCTCAGGTTTGAAGTGTCTGTGTTGTGCAGCTGGTCTGGTCTGTCTCTAGACAGTTCAGGCTTCACCCACTAGTTAAATGGTGGAGGCTCACAGCGACATACTCAACACACAAGTTTCTGAACTCTGCATGAGGGTTTCTCCGACGAAGTGAGGGCCGTGAGGCACAGCTCCCCGTCCCCCGGTGACCCTGCTAGGTCCACCTTCTTAGGGAAACCCTCTGCAGAGGAGCTGACAGAGCCAGGAACTTGTGAGTTGCGTGTGTCCACTCAGGCATCATTCATGCTTGTTCTGCAGGCAGTTCCTGTCAGAAGGAGGAGGCGCAGCAGGAGCGCCGGGGGGCGGAAGACGGTGCCTCAGTGCCTCTCTCCTTCTGACATTGTTAAAGAAAACACAACAAATTTATAAGTATGTAGATAATTACATGTAGATAATGTCCTCAAGTTCTGTATAACCACTTTTCCCTCTCTCTGTGTTTGTTTCTCGTTCGTCGTTGTGTGTGTGTTTGTGTGCATCTGTCTCTTTCAAACAGGTGCCGGTCCTCACCTCTGCAGTGCTGCCGTCTCCTGTAGCGCTGCATGGTTCTAAGCTAAGTTTCCTTTCCTTTTTCTGTTCTCTCAGATTTTGTCCTCAGGTTTGAAGTGTCTGTGTTGTGCAGCTGGTCTGGTCTGTCTCTAGACAGTTCAGGCTTCACCCACTAGTTAAATGGTGGAGGCTCACAGCGACATACTCAACACACAAGTTTCTGAACTCTGCATGAGGGTTTCTCCGACGAAGTGAGGGCCGTGAGGCACAGCTCCCCGTCCCCCGGTGACCCTGCTAGGTCCACCTTCTTAGGGAAACCCTCTGCAGAGGAGCTGACAGAGCCAGGAACTTGTGAGTTGCGTGTGTCCACTCAGGCATCATTCATGCTTGTTCTGCAGGCAGTTCCTGTCAGAAGGAGGAGGCGCAGCAGGAGCGCCGGGGGGCGGAAGACGGTGCCTCAGTGCCTCTCTCCTTCTGACATTGTTAAAGAAAACACAACAAATTTATAAGTATGTAGATAATTACATGTAGATAATGTCCTCAAGTTCTGTATAACCACTTTTCCCTCTCTCTGTGTTTGTTTCTCGTTCGTCGTTGTGTGTGTGTTTGTGTGCATCTGTCTCTTTCAAACAGGTGCCGGTCCTCACCTCTGCAGTGCTGCCGTCTCCTGTAGCGCTGCATGGTTCTAAGCTAAGTTTCCTTTCCTTTTTCTGTTCTCTCAGATTTTGTCCTCAGGTTTGAAGTGTCTGTGTTGTGCAGCTGGTCTGGTCTGTCTCTAGACAGTTCAGGCTTCACCCACTAGTTAAATGGTGGAGGCTCACAGCGACATACTCAACACACAAGTTTCTGAACTCTGCATGAGGGTTTCTCCGACGAAGTGAGGGCCGTGAGGCACAGCTCCCCGTCCCCCGGTGACCCTGCTAGGTCCACCTTCTTAGGGAAACCCTCTGCAGAGGAGCTGACAGAGCCAGGAACTTGTGAGTTGCGTGTGTCCACTCAGGCATCATTCATGCTTGTTCTGCAGGCAGTTCCTGTCAGAAGGAGGAGGCGCAGCAGGAGCGCCGGGGGGCGGAAGACGGTGCCTCAGTGCCTCTCTCCTTCTGACATTGTTAAAGAAAACACAACAAATTTATAAGTATGTAGATAATTACATGTAGATAATGTCCTCAAGTTCTGTATAACCACTTTTCCCTCTCTCTGTGTTTGTTTCTCGTTCGTCGTTGTGTGTGTGTTTGTGTGCATCTGTCTCTTTCAAACAGGTGCCGGTCCTCACCTCTGCAGTGCTGCCGTCTCCTGTAGCGCTGCATGGTTCTAAGCTAAGTTTCCTTTCCTTTTTCTGTTCTCTCAGATTTTGTCCTCAGGTTTGAAGTGTCTGTGTTGTGCAGCTGGTCTGGTCTGTCTCTAGACAGTTCAGGCTTCACCCACTAGTTAAATGGTGGAGGCTCACAGCGACATACTCAACACACAAGTTTCTGAACTCTGCATGAGGGTTTCTCCGACGAAGTGAGGGCCGTGAGGCACAGCTCCCCGTCCCCCGGTGACCCTGCTAGGTCCACCTTCTTAGGGAAACCCTCTGCAGAGGAGCTGACAGAGCCAGGAACTTGTGAGTTGCGTGTGTCCACTCAGGCATCATTCATGCTTGTTCTGCAGGCAGTTCCTGTCAGAAGGAGGAGGCGCAGCAGGAGCGCCGGGGGGCGGAAGACGGTGCCTCAGTGCCTCTCTCCTTCTGACATTGTTAAAGAAAACACAACAAATTTATAAGTATGTAGATAATTACATGTAGATAATGTCCTCAAGTTCTGTATAACCACGTTTCCCTGTCTCTGTGTTTGTTTCTCGTTCGTCGTTGTGTGTGTGTTTGTGTGCATCTGTCTCTTTCAAACAGGTGCCGGTCCTCACCTCTGCAGTGCTGCCGTCTCCTGTAGCGCTGCATGGTTCTAAGCTAAGTTTCCTTTCCTTTTTCTGTTCTCTCAGATTTTGTCCTCAGGTTTGAAGTGTCTGTGTTGTGCAGCTGGTCTGGTCTGTCTCTAGACAGTTCAGGCTTCACCCACTAGTTAAATGGTGGAGGCTCACAGCGACATACTCAACACACAAGTTTCTGAACTCTGCATGAGGGTTTCTCCGACGAAGTGAGGGCCGTGAGGCACAGCTCCCCGTCCCCCGGTGACCCTGCTAGGTCCACCTTCTTAGGGAAACCCTCTGCAGAGGAGCTGACAGAGCCAGGAACTTGTGAGTTGCGTGTGTCCACTCAGGCATCATTCATGCTTGTTCTGCAGGCAGTTCCTGTCAGAAGGAGGAGGCGCAGCAGGAGCGCCGGGGGGCGGAAGACGGTGCCTCAGTGCCTCTCTCCTTCTGACATTGTTAAAGAAAACACAACAAATTTATAAGTATGTAGATAATTACATGTAGATAATGTCCTCAAGTTCTGTATAACCACGTTTCCCTCTCTCTGTGTTTGTTTCTCGTTCGTCGTTGTGTGTGTGTTTGTGTGCATCTGTCTCTTTCAAACAGGTGCCGGTCCTCACCTCTGCAGTGCTGCCGTCTCCTGTAGCGCTGCATGGTTCTAAGCTAAGTTTCCTTTCCTTTTTCTGTTCTCTCAGATTTTGTCCTCAGGTTTGAAGTGTCTGTGTTGTGCAGCTGGTCTGGTCTGTCTCTAGACAGTTCAGGCTTCACCCACTAGTTAAATGGTGGAGGCTCACAGCGACATACTCAACACACAAGTTTCTGAACTCTGCATGAGGGTTTCTCCGACGAAGTGAGGGCCGTGAGGCACAGCTCCCCGTCCCCCGGTGACCCTGCTAGGTCCACCTTCTTAGGGAAACCCTCTGCAGAGGAGCTGACAGAGCCAGGAACTTGTGAGTTGCGTGTGTCCACTCAGGCATCATTCATGCTTGTTCTGCAGGCAGTTCCTGTCAGAAGGAGGAGGCGCAGCAGGAGCGCCGGGGGGCGGAAGACGGTGCCTCAGTGCCTCTCTCCTTCTGACATTGTTAAAGAAAACACAACAAATTTATAAGTATGTAGATAATTACATGTAGATAATGTCCTCAAGTTCTGTATAACCACGTTTCCCTCTCTCTGTGTTTGTTTCTCGTTCGTCGTTGTGTGTGTGTTTGTGTGCATCTGTCTCTTTCAAACAGGTGCCGGTCCTCACCTCTGCAGTGCTGCCGTCTCCTGTAGCGCTGCATGGTTCTAAGCTAAGTTTCCTTTCCTTTTTCTGTTCTCTCAGATTTTGTCCTCAGGTTTGAAGTGTCTGTGTTGTGCAGCTGGTCTGGTCTGTCTCTAGACAGTTCAGGCTTCACCCACTAGTTAAATGGTGGAGGCTCACAGCGACATACTCAACACACAAGTTTCTGAACTCTGCATGAGGGTTTCTCCGACGAAGTGAGGGCCGTGAGGCACAGCTCCCCGTCCCCCGGTGACCCTGCTAGGTCCACCTTCTTAGGGAAACCCTCTGCAGAGGAGCTGACAGAGCCAGGAACTTGTGAGTTGCGTGTGTCCACTCAGGCATCATTCATGCTTGTTCTGCAGGCAGTTCCTGTCAGAAGGAGGAGGCGCAGCAGGAGCGCCGGGGGGCGGAAGACGGTGCCTCAGTGCCTCTCTCCTTCTGACATTGTTAAAGAAAACACAACAAATTTATAAGTATGTAGATAATTACATGTAGATAATGTCCTCAAGTTCTGTATAACCACGTTTCCCTCTCTCTGTGTTTGTTTCTCGTTCGTCGTTGTGTGTGTGTTTGTGTGCATCTGTCTCTTTCAAACAGGTGCCGGTCCTCACCTCTGCAGTGCTGCCGTCTCCTGTAGCGCTGCATGGTTCTAAGCTAAGTTTCCTTTCCTTTTTCTGTTCTCTCAGATTTTGTCCTCAGGTTTGAAGTGTCTGTGTTGTGCAGCTGGTCTGGTCTGTCTCTAGACAGTTCAGGCTTCACCCACTAGTTAAATGGTGGAGGCTCACAGCGACATACTCAACACACAAGTTTCTGAACTCTGCATGAGGGTTTCTCCGACGAAGTGAGGGCCGTGAGGCACAGCTCCCCGTCCCCCGGTGACCCTGCTAGGTCCACCTTCTTAGGGAAACCCTCTGCAGAGGAGCTGACAGAGCCAGGAACTTGTGAGTTGCGTGTGTCCACTCAGGCATCATTCATGCTTGTTCTGCAGGCAGTTCCTGTCAGAAGGAGGAGGCGCAGCAGGAGCGCCGGGGGGCGGAAGACGGTGCCTCAGTGCCTCTCTCCTTCTGACATTGTTAAAGAAAACACAACAAATTTATAAGTATGTAGATAATTACATGTAGATAATGTCCTCAAGTTCTGTATAACCACGTTTCCCTCTCTCTGTGTTTGTTTCTCGTTCGTCGTTGTGTGTGTGTTTGTGTGCATCTGTCTCTTTCAAACAGGTGCCGGTCCTCACCTCTGCAGTGCTGCCGTCTCCTGTAGCGCTGCATGGTTCTAAGCTAAGTTTCCTTTCCTTTTTCTGTTCTCTCAGATTTTGTCCTCAGGTTTGAAGTGTCTGTGTTGTGCAGCTGGTCTGGTCTGTCTCTAGACAGTTCAGGCTTCACCCACTAGTTAAATGGTGGAGGCTCACAGCGACATACTCAACACACAAGTTTCTGAACTCTGCATGAGGGTTTCTCCGACGAAGTGAGGGCCGTGAGGCACAGCTCCCCGTCCCCCGGTGACCCTGCTAGGTCCACCTTCTTAGGGAAACCCTCTGCAGAGGAGCTGACAGAGCCAGGAACTTGTGAGTTGCGTGTGTCCACTCAGGCATCATTCATGCTTGTTCTGCAGGCAGTTCCTGTCAGAAGGAGGAGGCGCAGCAGGAGCGCCGGGGGGCGGAAGACGGTGCCTCAGTGCCTCTCTCCTTCTGACATTGTTAAAGAAAACACAACAAATTTATAAGTATGTAGATAATTACATGTAGATAATGTCCTCAAGTTCTGTATAACCACGTTTCCCTCTCTCTGTGTTTGTTTCTCGTTCGTCGTTGTGTGTGTGTTTGTGTGCATCTGTCTCTTTCAAACAGGTGCCGGTCCTCACCTCTGCAGTGCTGCCGTCTCCTGTAGCGCTGCATGGTTCTAAGCTAAGTTTCCTTTCCTTTTTCTGTTCTCTCAGATTTTGTCCTCAGGTTTGAAGTGTCTGTGTTGTGCAGCTGGTCTGGTCTGTCTCTAGACAGTTCAGGCTTCACCCACTAGTTAAATGGTGGAGGCTCACAGCGACATACTCAACACACAAGTTTCTGAACTCTGCATGAGGGTTTCTCCGACGAAGTGAGGGCCGTGAGGCACAGCTCCCCGTCCCCCGGTGACCCTGCTAGGTCCACCTTCTTAGGGAAACCCTCTGCAGAGGAGCTGACAGAGCCAGGAACTTGTGAGTTGCGTGTGTCCACTCAGGCATCATTCATGCTTGTTCTGCAGGCAGTTCCTGTCAGAAGGAGGAGGCGCAGCAGGAGCGCCGGGGGGCGGAAGACGGTGCCTCAGTGCCTCTCTCCTTCTGACATTGTTAAAGAAAACACAACAAATTTATAAGTATGTAGATAATTACATGTAGATAATGTCCTCAAGTTCTGTATAACCACGTTTCCCTCTCTCTGTGTTTGTTTCTCGTTCGTCGTTGTGTGTGTGTTTGTGTGCATCTGTCTCTTTCAAACAGGTGCCGGTCCTCACCTCTGCAGTGCTGCCGTCTCCTGTAGCGCTGCATGGTTCTAAGCTAAGTTTCCTTTCCTTTTTCTGTTCTCTCAGATTTTGTCCTCAGGTTTGAAGTGTCTGTGTTGTGCAGCTGGTCTGGTCTGTCTCTAGACAGTTCAGGCTTCACCCACTAGTTAAATGGTGGAGGCTCACAGCGACATACTCAACACACAAGTTTCTGAACTCTGCATGAGGGTTTCTCCGACGAAGTGAGGGCCGTGAGGCACAGCTCCCCGTCCCCCGGTGACCCTGCTAGGTCCACCTTCTTAGGGAAACCCTCTGCAGAGGAGCTGACAGAGCCAGGAACTTGTGAGTTGCGTGTGTCCACTCAGGCATCATTCATGCTTGTTCTGCAGGCAGTTCCTGTCAGAAGGAGGAGGCGCAGCAGGAGCGCCGGGGGGCGGAAGACGGTGCCTCAGTGCCTCTCTCCTTCTGACATTGTTAAAGAAAACACAACAAATTTATAAGTATGTAGATAATTACATGTAGATAATGTCCTCAAGTTCTGTATAACCACTTTTCCCTCTCTCTGTGTTTGTTTCTCGTTCGTCGTTGTGTGTGTGTTTGTGTGCATCTGTCTCTTTCAAACAGGTGCCGGTCCTCACCTCTGCAGTGCTGCCGTCTCCTGTAGCGCTGCATGGTTCTAAGCTAAGTTTCCTTTCCTTTTTCTGTTCTCTCAGATTTTGTCCTCAGGTTTGAAGTGTCTGTGTTGTGCAGCTGGTCTGGTCTGTCTCTAGACAGTTCAGGCTTCACCCACTAGTTAAATGGTGGAGGCTCACAGCGACATACTCAACACACAAGTTTCTGAACTCTGCATGAGGGTTTCTCCGACGAAGTGAGGGCCGTGAGGCACAGCTCCCCGTCCCCCGGTGACCCTGCTAGGTCCACCTTCTTAGGGAAACCCTCTGCAGAGGAGCTGACAGAGCCAGGAACTTGTGAGTTGCGTGTGTCCACTCAGGCATCATTCATGCTTGTTCTGCAGGCAGTTCCTGTCAGAAGGAGGAGGCGCAGCAGGAGCGCCGGGGGGCGGAAGACGGTGCCTCAGTGCCTCTCTCCTTCTGACATTGTTAAAGAAAACACAACAAATTTATAAGTATGTAGATAATTACATGTAGATAATGTCCTCAAGTTCTGTATAACCACTTTTCCCTCTCTCTGTGTTTGTTTCTCGTTCGTCGTTGTGTGTGTGTTTGTGTGCATCTGTCTCTTTCAAACAGGTGCCGGTCCTCACCTCTGCAGTGCTGCCGTCTCCTGTAGCGCTGCATGGTTCTAAGCTAAGTTTCCTTTCCTTTTTCTGTTCTCTCAGATTTTGTCCTCAGGTTTGAAGTGTCTGTGTTGTGCAGCTGGTCTGGTCTGTCTCTAGACAGTTCAGGCTTCACCCACTAGTTAAATGGTGGAGGCTCACAGCGACATACTCAACACACAAGTTTCTGAACTCTGCATGAGGGTTTCTCCGACGAAGTGAGGGCCGTGAGGCACAGCTCCCCGTCCCCCGGTGACCCTGCTAGGTCCACCTTCTTAGGGAAACCCTCTGCAGAGGAGCTGACAGAGCCAGGAACTTGTGAGTTGCGTGTGTCCACTCAGGCATCATTCATGCTTGTTCTGCAGGCAGTTCCTGTCAGAAGGAGGAGGCGCAGCAGGAGCGCCGGGGGGCGGAAGACGGTGCCTCAGTGCCTCTCTCCTTCTGACATTGTTAAAGAAAACACAACAAATTTATAAGTATGTAGATAATTACATGTAGATAATGTCCTCAAGTTCTGTATAACCACTTTTCCCTCTCTCTGTGTTTGTTTCTCGTTCGTCGTTGTGTGTGTGTTTGTGTGCATCTGTCTCTTTCAAACAGGTGCCGGTCCTCACCTCTGCAGTGCTGCCGTCTCCTGTAGCGCTGCATGGTTCTAAGCTAAGTTTCCTTTCCTTTTTCTGTTCTCTCAGATTTTGTCCTCAGGTTTGAAGTGTCTGTGTTGTGCAGCTGGTCTGGTCTGTCTCTAGACAGTTCAGGCTTCACCCACTAGTTAAATGGTGGAGGCTCACAGCGACATACTCAACACACAAGTTTCTGAACTCTGCATGAGGGTTTCTCCGACGAAGTGAGGGCCGTGAGGCACAGCTCCCCGTCCCCCGGTGACCCTGCTAGGTCCACCTTCTTAGGGAAACCCTCTGCAGAGGAGCTGACAGAGCCAGGAACTTGTGAGTTGCGTGTGTCCACTCAGGCATCATTCATGCTTGTTCTGCAGGCAGTTCCTGTCAGAAGGAGGAGGCGCAGCAGGAGCGCCGGGGGGCGGAAGACGGTGCCTCAGTGCCTCTCTCCTTCTGACATTGTTAAAGAAAACACAACAAATTTATAAGTATGTAGATAATTACATGTAGATAATGTCCTCAAGTTCTGTATAACCACGTTTCCCTCTCTCTGTGTTTGTTTCTCGTTCGTCGTTGTGTGTGTGTTTGTGTGCATCTGTCTCTTTCAAACAGGTGCCGGTCCTCACCTCTGCAGTGCTGCCGTCTCCTGTAGCGCTGCATGGTTCTAAGCTAAGTTTCCTTTCCTTTTTCTGTTCTCTCAGATTTTGTCCTCAGGTTTGAAGTGTCTGTGTTGTGCAGCTGGTCTGGTCTGTCTCTAGACAGTTCAGGCTTCACCCACTAGTTAAATGGTGGAGGCTCACAGCGACATACTCAACACACAAGTTTCTGAACTCTGCATGAGGGTTTCTCCGACGAAGTGAGGGCCGTGAGGCACAGCTCCCCGTCCCCCGGTGACCCTGCTAGGTCCACCTTCTTAGGGAAACCCTCTGCAGAGGAGCTGACAGAGCCAGGAACTTGTGAGTTGCGTGTGTCCACTCAGGCATCATTCATGCTTGTTCTGCAGGCAGTTCCTGTCAGAAGGAGGAGGCGCAGCAGGAGCGCCGGGGGGCGGAAGACGGTGCCTCAGTGCCTCTCTCCTTCTGACATTGTTAAAGAAAACACAACAAATTTATAAGTATGTAGATAATTACATGTAGATAATGTCCTCAAGTTCTGTATAACCACGTTTCCCTCTCTCTGTGTTTGTTTCTCGTTCGTCGTTGTGTGTGTGTTTGTGTGCATCTGTCTCTTTCAAACAGGTGCCGGTCCTCACCTCTGCAGTGCTGCCGTCTCCTGTAGCGCTGCATGGTTCTAAGCTAAGTTTCCTTTCCTTTTTCTGTTCTCTCAGATTTTGTCCTCAGGTTTGAAGTGTCTGTGTTGTGCAGCTGGTCTGGTCTGTCTCTAGACAGTTCAGGCTTCACCCACTAGTTAAATGGTGGAGGCTCACAGCGACATACTCAACACACAAGTTTCTGAACTCTGCATGAGGGTTTCTCCGACGAAGTGAGGGCCGTGAGGCACAGCTCCCCGTCCCCCGGTGACCCTGCTAGGTCCACCTTCTTAGGGAAACCCTCTGCAGAGGAGCTGACAGAGCCAGGAACTTGTGAGTTGCGTGTGTCCACTCAGGCATCATTCATGCTTGTTCTGCAGGCAGTTCCTGTCAGAAGGAGGAGGCGCAGCAGGAGCGCCGGGGGGCGGAAGACGGTGCCTCAGTGCCTCTCTCCTTCTGACATTGTTAAAGAAAACACAACAAATTTATAAGTATGTAGATAATTACATGTAGATAATGTCCTCAAGTTCTGTATAACCACGTTTCCCTCTCTCTGTGTTTGTTTCTCGTTCGTCGTTGTGTGTGTGTTTGTGTGCATCTGTCTCTTTCAAACAGGTGCCGGTCCTCACCTCTGCAGTGCTGCCGTCTCCTGTAGCGCTGCATGGTTCTAAGCTAAGTTTCCTTTCCTTTTTCTGTTCTCTCAGATTTTGTCCTCAGGTTTGAAGTGTCTGTGTTGTGCAGCTGGTCTGGTCTGTCTCTAGACAGTTCAGGCTTCACCCACTAGTTAAATGGTGGAGGCTCACAGCGACATACTCAACACACAAGTTTCTGAACTCTGCATGAGGGTTTCTCCGACGAAGTGAGGGCCGTGAGGCACAGCTCCCCGTCCCCCGGTGACCCTGCTAGGTCCACCTTCTTAGGGAAACCCTCTGCAGAGGAGCTGACAGAGCCAGGAACTTGTGAGTTGCGTGTGTCCACTCAGGCATCATTCATGCTTGTTCTGCAGGCAGTTCCTGTCAGAAGGAGGAGGCGCAGCAGGAGCGCCGGGGGGCGGAAGACGGTGCCTCAGTGCCTCTCTCCTTCTGACATTGTTAAAGAAAACACAACAAATTTATAAGTATGTAGATAATTACATGTAGATAATGTCCTCAAGTTCTGTATAACCACTTTTCCCTCTCTCTGTGTTTGTTTCTCGTTCGTCGTTGTGTGTGTGTTTGTGTGCATCTGTCTCTTTCAAACAGGTGCCGGTCCTCACCTCTGCAGTGCTGCCGTCTCCTGTAGCGCTGCATGGTTCTAAGCTAAGTTTCCTTTCCTTTTTCTGTTCTCTCAGATTTTGTCCTCAGGTTTGAAGTGTCTGTGTTGTGCAGCTGGTCTGGTCTGTCTCTAGACAGTTCAGGCTTCACCCACTAGTTAAATGGTGGAGGCTCACAGCGACATACTCAACACACAAGTTTCTGAACTCTGCATGAGGGTTTCTCCGACGAAGTGAGGGCCGTGAGGCACAGCTCCCCGTCCCCCGGTGACCCTGCTAGGTCCACCTTCTTAGGGAAACCCTCTGCAGAGGAGCTGACAGAGCCAGGAACTTGTGAGTTGCGTGTGTCCACTCAGGCATCATTCATGCTTGTTCTGCAGGCAGTTCCTGTCAGAAGGAGGAGGCGCAGCAGGAGCGCCGGGGGGCGGAAGACGGTGCCTCAGTGCCTCTCTCCTTCTGACATTGTTAAAGAAAACACAACAAATTTATAAGTATGTAGATAATTACATGTAGATAATGTCCTCAAGTTCTGTATAACCACGTTTCCCTCTCTCTGTGTTTGTTTCTCGTTCGTCGTTGTGTGTGTGTTTGTGTGCATCTGTCTCTTTCAAACAGGTGCCGGTCCTCACCTCTGCAGTGCTGCCGTCTCCTGTAGCGCTGCATGGTTCTAAGCTAAGTTTCCTTTCCTTTTTCTGTTCTCTCAGATTTTGTCCTCAGGTTTGAAGTGTCTGTGTTGTGCAGCTGGTCTGGTCTGTCTCTAGACAGTTCAGGCTTCACCCACTAGTTAAATGGTGGAGGCTCACAGCGACATACTCAACACACAAGTTTCTGAACTCTGCATGAGGGTTTCTCCGACGAAGTGAGGGCCGTGAGGCACAGCTCCCCGTCCCCCGGTGACCCTGCTAGGTCCACCTTCTTAGGGAAACCCTCTGCAGAGGAGCTGACAGAGCCAGGAACTTGTGAGTTGCGTGTGTCCACTCAGGCATCATTCATGCTTGTTCTGCAGGCAGTTCCTGTCAGAAGGAGGAGGCGCAGCAGGAGCGCCGGGGGGCGGAAGACGGTGCCTCAGTGCCTCTCTCCTTCTGACATTGTTAAAGAAAACACAACAAATTTATAAGTATGTAGATAATTACATGTAGATAATGTCCTCAAGTTCTGTATAACCACTTTTCCCTCTCTCTGTGTTTGTTTCTCGTTCGTCGTTGTGTGTGTGTTTGTGTGCATCTGTCTCTTTCAAACAGGTGCCGGTCCTCACCTCTGCAGTGCTGCCGTCTCCTGTAGCGCTGCATGGTTCTAAGCTAAGTTTCCTTTCCTTTTTCTGTTCTCTCAGATTTTGTCCTCAGGTTTGAAGTGTCTGTGTTGTGCAGCTGGTCTGGTCTGTCTCTAGACAGTTCAGGCTTCACCCACTAGTTAAATGGTGGAGGCTCACAGCGACATACTCAACACACAAGTTTCTGAACTCTGCATGAGGGTTTCTCCGACGAAGTGAGGGCCGTGAGGCACAGCTCCCCGTCCCCCGGTGACCCTGCTAGGTCCACCTTCTTAGGGAAACCCTCTGCAGAGGAGCTGACAGAGCCAGGAACTTGTGAGTTGCGTGTGTCCACTCAGGCATCATTCATGCTTGTTCTGCAGGCAGTTCCTGTCAGAAGGAGGAGGCGCAGCAGGAGCGCCGGGGGGCGGAAGACGGTGCCTCAGTGCCTCTCTCCTTCTGACATTGTTAAAGAAAACACAACAAATTTATAAGTATGTAGATAATTACATGTAGATAATGTCCTCAAGTTCTGTATAACCACGTTTCCCTCTCTCTGTGTTTGTTTCTCGTTCGTCGTTGTGTGTGTGTTTGTGTGCATCTGTCTCTTTCAAACAGGTGCCGGTCCTCACCTCTGCAGTGCTGCCGTCTCCTGTAGCGCTGCATGGTTCTAAGCTAAGTTTCCTTTCCTTTTTCTGTTCTCTCAGATTTTGTCCTCAGGTTTGAAGTGTCTGTGTTGTGCAGCTGGTCTGGTCTGTCTCTAGACAGTTCAGGCTTCACCCACTAGTTAAATGGTGGAGGCTCACAGCGACATACTCAACACACAAGTTTCTGAACTCTGCATGAGGGTTTCTCCGACGAAGTGAGGGCCGTGAGGCACAGCTCCCCGTCCCCCGGTGACCCTGCTAGGTCCACCTTCTTAGGGAAACCCTCTGCAGAGGAGCTGACAGAGCCAGGAACTTGTGAGTTGCGTGTGTCCACTCAGGCATCATTCATGCTTGTTCTGCAGGCAGTTCCTGTCAGAAGGAGGAGGCGCAGCAGGAGCGCCGGGGGGCGGAAGACGGTGCCTCAGTGCCTCTCTCCTTCTGACATTGTTAAAGAAAACACAACAAATTTATAAGTATGTAGATAATTACATGTAGATAATGTCCTCAAGTTCTGTATAACCACGTTTCCCTCTCTCTGTGTTTGTTTCTCGTTCGTCGTTGTGTGTGTGTTTGTGTGCATCTGTCTCTTTCAAACAGGTGCCGGTCCTCACCTCTGCAGTGCTGCCGTCTCCTGTAGCGCTGCATGGTTCTAAGCTAAGTTTCCTTTCCTTTTTCTGTTCTCTCAGATTTTGTCCTCAGGTTTGAAGTGTCTGTGTTGTGCAGCTGGTCTGGTCTGTCTCTAGACAGTTCAGGCTTCACCCACTAGTTAAATGGTGGAGGCTCACAGCGACATACTCAACACACAAGTTTCTGAACTCTGCATGAGGGTTTCTCCGACGAAGTGAGGGCCGTGAGGCACAGCTCCCCGTCCCCCGGTGACCCTGCTAGGTCCACCTTCTTAGGGAAACCCTCTGCAGAGGAGCTGACAGAGCCAGGAACTTGTGAGTTGCGTGTGTCCACTCAGGCATCATTCATGCTTGTTCTGCAGGCAGTTCCTGTCAGAAGGAGGAGGCGCAGCAGGAGCGCCGGGGGGCGGAAGACGGTGCCTCAGTGCCTCTCTCCTTCTGACATTGTTAAAGAAAACACAACAAATTTATAAGTATGTAGATAATTACATGTAGATAATGTCCTCAAGTTCTGTATAACCACGTTTCCCTCTCTCTGTGTTTGTTTCTCGTTCGTCGTTGTGTGTGTGTTTGTGTGCATCTGTCTCTTTCAAACAGGTGCCGGTCCTCACCTCTGCAGTGCTGCCGTCTCCTGTAGCGCTGCATGGTTCTAAGCTAAGTTTCCTTTCCTTTTTCTGTTCTCTCAGATTTTGTCCTCAGGTTTGAAGTGTCTGTGTTGTGCAGCTGGTCTGGTCTGTCTCTAGACAGTTCAGGCTTCACCCACTAGTTAAATGGTGGAGGCTCACAGCGACATACTCAACACACAAGTTTCTGAACTCTGCATGAGGGTTTCTCCGACGAAGTGAGGGCCGTGAGGCACAGCTCCCTGTCCCCCGGTGACCCTGCTAGGTCCACCTTCTTAGGGAAACCCTCTGCAGAGGAGCTGACAGAGCCAGGAACTTGTGAGTTGCGTGTGTCCACTCAGGCATCATTCATGCTTGTTCTGCAGGCAGTTCCTGTCAGAAGGAGGAGGCGCAGCAGGAGCGCCGGGGGGCGGAAGACGGTGCCTCAGTGCCTCTCTCCTTCTGACATTGTTAAAGAAAACACAACAAATTTATAAGTATGTAGATAATTACATGTAGATAATGTCCTCAAGTTCTGTATAACCACGTTTCCCTCTCTCTGTGTTTGTTTCTCGTTCGTCGTTGTGTGTGTGTTTGTGTGCATCTGTCTCTTTCAAACAGGTGCCGGTCCTCACCTCTGCAGTGCTGCCGTCTCCTGTAGCGCTGCATGGTTCTAAGCTAAGTTTCCTTTCCTTTTTCTGTTCTCTCAGATTTTGTCCTCAGGTTTGAAGTGTCTGTGTTGTGCAGCTGGTCTGGTCTGTCTCTAGACAGTTCAGGCTTCACCCACTAGTTAAATGGTGGAGGCTCACAGCGACATACTCAACACACAAGTTTCTGAACTCTGCATGAGGGTTTCTCCGACGAAGTGAGGGCCGTGAGGCACAGCTCCCCGTCCCCCGGTGACCCTGCTAGGTCCACCTTCTTAGGGAAACCCTCTGCAGAGGAGCTGACAGAGCCAGGAACTTGTGAGTTGCGTGTGTCCACTCAGGCATCATTCATGCTTGTTCTGCAGGCAGTTCCTGTCAGAAGGAGGAGGCGCAGCAGGAGCGCCGGGGGGCGGAAGACGGTGCCTCAGTGCCTCTCTCCTTCTGACATTGTTAAAGAAAACACAACAAATTTATAAGTATGTAGATAATTACATGTAGATAATGTCCTCAAGTTCTGTATAACCACTTTTCCCTCTCTCTGTGTTTGTTTCTCGTTCGTCGTTGTGTGTGTGTTTGTGTGCATCTGTCTCTTTCAAACAGGTGCCGGTCCTCACCTCTGCAGTGCTGCCGTCTCCTGTAGCGCTGCATGGTTCTAAGCTAAGTTTCCTTTCCTTTTTCTGTTCTCTCAGATTTTGTCCTCAGGTTTGAAGTGTCTGTGTTGTGCAGCTGGTCTGGTCTGTCTCTAGACAGTTCAGGCTTCACCCACTAGTTAAATGGTGGAGGCTCACAGCGACATACTCAACACACAAGTTTCTGAACTCTGCATGAGGGTTTCTCCGACGAAGTGAGGGCCGTGAGGCACAGCTCCCCGTCCCCCGGTGACCCTGCTAGGTCCACCTTCTTAGGGAAACCCTCTGCAGAGGAGCTGACAGAGCCAGGAACTTGTGAGTTGCGTGTGTCCACTCAGGCATCATTCATGCTTGTTCTGCAGGCAGTTCCTGTCAGAAGGAGGAGGCGCAGCAGGAGCGCCGGGGGGCGGAAGACGGTGCCTCAGTGCCTCTCTCCTTCTGACATTGTTAAAGAAAACACAACAAATTTATAAGTATGTAGATAATTACATGTAGATAATGTCCTCAAGTTCTGTATAACCACTTTTCCCTCTCTCTGTGTTTGTTTCTCGTTCGTCGTTGTGTGTGTGTTTGTGTGCATCTGTCTCTTTCAAACAGGTGCCGGTCCTCACCTCTGCAGTGCTGCCGTCTCCTGTAGCGCTGCATGGTTCTAAGCTAAGTTTCCTTTCCTTTTTCTGTTCTCTCAGATTTTGTCCTCAGGTTTGAAGTGTCTGTGTTGTGCAGCTGGTCTGGTCTGTCTCTAGACAGTTCAGGCTTCACCCACTAGTTAAATGGTGGAGGCTCACAGCGACATACTCAACACACAAGTTTCTGAACTCTGCATGAGGGTTTCTCCGACGAAGTGAGGGCCGTGAGGCACAGCTCCCCGTCCCCCGGTGACCCTGCTAGGTCCACCTTCTTAGGGAAACCCTCTGCAGAGGAGCTGACAGAGCCAGGAACTTGTGAGTTGCGTGTGTCCACTCAGGCATCATTCATGCTTGTTCTGCAGGCAGTTCCTGTCAGAAGGAGGAGGCGCAGCAGGAGCGCCGGGGGGCGGAAGACGGTGCCTCAGTGCCTCTCTCCTTCTGACATTGTTAAAGAAAACACAACAAATTTATAAGTATGTAGATAATTACATGTAGATAATGTCCTCAAGTTCTGTATAACCACTTTTCCCTCTCTCTGTGTTTGTTTCTCGTTCGTCGTTGTGTGTGTGTTTGTGTGCATCTGTCTCTTTCAAACAGGTGCCGGTCCTCACCTCTGCAGTGCTGCCGTCTCCTGTAGCGCTGCATGGTTCTAAGCTAAGTTTCCTTTCCTTTTTCTGTTCTCTCAGATTTTGTCCTCAGGTTTGAAGTGTCTGTGTTGTGCAGCTGGTCTGGTCTGTCTCTAGACAGTTCAGGCTTCACCCACTAGTTAAATGGTGGAGGCTCACAGCGACATACTCAACACACAAGTTTCTGAACTCTGCATGAGGGTTTCTCCGACGAAGTGAGGGCCGTGAGGCACAGCTCCCCGTCCCCCGGTGACCCTGCTAGGTCCACCTTCTTAGGGAAACCCTCTGCAGAGGAGCTGACAGAGCCAGGAACTTGTGAGTTGCGTGTGTCCACTCAGGCATCATTCATGCTTGTTCTGCAGGCAGTTCCTGTCAGAAGGAGGAGGCGCAGCAGGAGCGCCGGGGGGCGGAAGACGGTGCCTCAGTGCCTCTCTCCTTCTGACATTGTTAAAGAAAACACAACAAATTTATAAGTATGTAGATAATTACATGTAGATAATGTCCTCAAGTTCTGTATAACCACGTTTCCCTCTCTCTGTGTTTGTTTCTCGTTCGTCGTTGTGTGTGTGTTTGTGTGCATCTGTCTCTTTCAAACAGGTGCCGGTCCTCACCTCTGCAGTGCTGCCGTCTCCTGTAGCGCTGCATGGTTCTAAGCTAAGTTTCCTTTCCTTTTTCTGTTCTCTCAGATTTTGTCCTCAGGTTTGAAGTGTCTGTGTTGTGCAGCTGGTCTGGTCTGTCTCTAGACAGTTCAGGCTTCACCCACTAGTTAAATGGTGGAGGCTCACAGCGACATACTCAACACACAAGTTTCTGAACTCTGCATGAGGGTTTCTCCGACGAAGTGAGGGCCGTGAGGCACAGCTCCCCGTCCCCCGGTGACCCTGCTAGGTCCACCTTCTTAGGGAAACCCTCTGCAGAGGAGCTGACAGAGCCAGGAACTTGTGAGTTGCGTGTGTCCACTCAGGCATCATTCATGCTTGTTCTGCAGGCAGTTCCTGTCAGAAGGAGGAGGCGCAGCAGGAGCGCCGGGGGGCGGAAGACGGTGCCTCAGTGCCTCTCTCCTTCTGACATTGTTAAAGAAAACACAACAAATTTATAAGTATGTAGATAATTACATGTAGATAATGTCCTCAAGTTCTGTATAACCACGTTTCCCTCTCTCTGTGTTTGTTTCTCGTTCGTCGTTGTGTGTGTGTTTGTGTGCATCTGTCTCTTTCAAACAGGTGCCGGTCCTCACCTCTGCAGTGCTGCCGTCTCCTGTAGCGCTGCATGGTTCTAAGCTAAGTTTCCTTTCCTTTTTCTGTTCTCTCAGATTTTGTCCTCAGGTTTGAAGTGTCTGTGTTGTGCAGCTGGTCTGGTCTGTCTCTAGACAGTTCAGGCTTCACCCACTAGTTAAATGGTGGAGGCTCACAGCGACATACTCAACACACAAGTTTCTGAACTCTGCATGAGGGTTTCTCCGACGAAGTGAGGGCCGTGAGGCACAGCTCCCTGTCCCCCGGTGACCCTGCTAGGTCCACCTTCTTAGGGAAACCCTCTGCAGAGGAGCTGACAGAGCCAGGAACTTGTGAGTTGCGTGTGTCCACTCAGGCATCATTCATGCTTGTTCTGCAGGCAGTTCCTGTCAGAAGGAGGAGGCGCAGCAGGAGCGCCGGGGGGCGGAAGACGGTGCCTCAGTGCCTCTCTCCTTCTGACATTGTTAAAGAAAACACAACAAATTTATAAGTATGTAGATAATTACATGTAGATAATGTCCTCAAGTTCTGTATAACCACGTTTCCCTCTCTCTGTGTTTGTTTCTCGTTCGTCGTTGTGTGTGTGTTTGTGTGCATCTGTCTCTTTCAAACAGGTGCCGGTCCTCACCTCTGCAGTGCTGCCGTCTCCTGTAGCGCTGCATGGTTCTAAGCTAAGTTTCCTTTCCTTTTTCTGTTCTCTCAGATTTTGTCCTCAGGTTTGAAGTGTCTGTGTTGTGCAGCTGGTCTGGTCTGTCTCTAGACAGTTCAGGCTTCACCCACTAGTTAAATGGTGGAGGCTCACAGCGACATACTCAACACACAAGTTTCTGAACTCTGCATGAGGGTTTCTCCGACGAAGTGAGGGCCGTGAGGCACAGCTCCCCGTCCCCCGGTGACCCTGCTAGGTCCACCTTCTTAGGGAAACCCTCTGCAGAGGAGCTGACAGAGCCAGGAACTTGTGAGTTGCGTGTGTCCACTCAGGCATCATTCATGCTTGTTCTGCAGGCAGTTCCTGTCAGAAGGAGGAGGCGCAGCAGGAGCGCCGGGGGGCGGAAGACGGTGCCTCAGTGCCTCTCTCCTTCTGACATTGTTAAAGAAAACACAACAAATTTATAAGTATGTAGATAATTACATGTAGATAATGTCCTCAAGTTCTGTATAACCACTTTTCCCTCTCTCTGTGTTTGTTTCTCGTTCGTCGTTGTGTGTGTGTTTGTGTGCATCTGTCTCTTTCAAACAGGTGCCGGTCCTCACCTCTGCAGTGCTGCCGTCTCCTGTAGCGCTGCATGGTTCTAAGCTAAGTTTCCTTTCCTTTTTCTGTTCTCTCAGATTTTGTCCTCAGGTTTGAAGTGTCTGTGTTGTGCAGCTGGTCTGGTCTGTCTCTAGACAGTTCAGGCTTCACCCACTAGTTAAATGGTGGAGGCTCACAGCGACATACTCAACACACAAGTTTCTGAACTCTGCATGAGGGTTTCTCCGACGAAGTGAGGGCCGTGAGGCACAGCTCCCCGTCCCCCGGTGACCCTGCTAGGTCCACCTTCTTAGGGAAACCCTCTGCAGAGGAGCTGACAGAGCCAGGAACTTGTGAGTTGCGTGTGTCCACTCAGGCATCATTCATGCTTGTTCTGCAGGCAGTTCCTGTCAGAAGGAGGAGGCGCAGCAGGAGCGCCGGGGGGCGGAAGACGGTGCCTCAGTGCCTCTCTCCTTCTGACATTGTTAAAGAAAACACAACAAATTTATAAGTATGTAGATAATTACATGTAGATAATGTCCTCAAGTTCTGTATAACCACTTTTCCCTCTCTCTGTGTTTGTTTCTCGTTCGTCGTTGTGTGTGTGTTTGTGTGCATCTGTCTCTTTCAAACAGGTGCCGGTCCTCACCTCTGCAGTGCTGCCGTCTCCTGTAGCGCTGCATGGTTCTAAGCTAAGTTTCCTTTCCTTTTTCTGTTCTCTCAGATTTTGTCCTCAGGTTTGAAGTGTCTGTGTTGTGCAGCTGGTCTGGTCTGTCTCTAGACAGTTCAGGCTTCACCCACTAGTTAAATGGTGGAGGCTCACAGCGACATACTCAACACACAAGTTTCTGAACTCTGCATGAGGGTTTCTCCGACGAAGTGAGGGCCGTGAGGCACAGCTCCCCGTCCCCCGGTGACCCTGCTAGGTCCACCTTCTTAGGGAAACCCTCTGCAGAGGAGCTGACAGAGCCAGGAACTTGTGAGTTGCGTGTGTCCACTCAGGCATCATTCATGCTTGTTCTGCAGGCAGTTCCTGTCAGAAGGAGGAGGCGCAGCAGGAGCGCCGGGGGGCGGAAGACGGTGCCTCAGTGCCTCTCTCCTTCTGACATTGTTAAAGAAAACACAACAAATTTATAAGTATGTAGATAATTACATGTAGATAATGTCCTCAAGTTCTGTATAACCACTTTTCCCTCTCTCTGTGTTTGTTTCTCGTTCGTCGTTGTGTGTGTGTTTGTGTGCATCTGTCTCTTTCAAACAGGTGCCGGTCCTCACCTCTGCAGTGCTGCCGTCTCCTGTAGCGCTGCATGGTTCTAAGCTAAGTTTCCTTTCCTTTTTCTGTTCTCTCAGATTTTGTCCTCAGGTTTGAAGTGTCTGTGTTGTGCAGCTGGTCTGGTCTGTCTCTAGACAGTTCAGGCTTCACCCACTAGTTAAATGGTGGAGGCTCACAGCGACATACTCAACACACAAGTTTCTGAACTCTGCATGAGGGTTTCTCCGACGAAGTGAGGGCCGTGAGGCACAGCTCCCCGTCCCCCGGTGACCCTGCTAGGTCCACCTTCTTAGGGAAACCCTCTGCAGAGGAGCTGACAGAGCCAGGAACTTGTGAGTTGCGTGTGTCCACTCAGGCATCATTCATGCTTGTTCTGCAGGCAGTTCCTGTCAGAAGGAGGAGGCGCAGCAGGAGCGCCGGGGGGCGGAAGACGGTGCCTCAGTGCCTCTCTCCTTCTGACATTGTTAAAGAAAACACAACAAATTTATAAGTATGTAGATAATTACATGTAGATAATGTCCTCAAGTTCTGTATAACCACGTTTCCCTCTCTCTGTGTTTGTTTCTCGTTCGTCGTTGTGTGTGTGTTTGTGTGCATCTGTCTCTTTCAAACAGGTGCCGGTCCTCACCTCTGCAGTGCTGCCGTCTCCTGTAGCGCTGCATGGTTCTAAGCTAAGTTTCCTTTCCTTTTTCTGTTCTCTCAGATTTTGTCCTCAGGTTTGAAGTGTCTGTGTTGTGCAGCTGGTCTGGTCTGTCTCTAGACAGTTCAGGCTTCACCCACTAGTTAAATGGTGGAGGCTCACAGCGACATACTCAACACACAAGTTTCTGAACTCTGCATGAGGGTTTCTCCGACGAAGTGAGGGCCGTGAGGCACAGCTCCCCGTCCCCCGGTGACCCTGCTAGGTCCACCTTCTTAGGGAAACCCTCTGCAGAGGAGCTGACAGAGCCAGGAACTTGTGAGTTGCGTGTGTCCACTCAGGCATCATTCATGCTTGTTCTGCAGGCAGTTCCTGTCAGAAGGAGGAGGCGCAGCAGGAGCGCCGGGGGGCGGAAGACGGTGCCTCAGTGCCTCTCTCCTTCTGACATTGTTAAAGAAAACACAACAAATTTATAAGTATGTAGATAATTACATGTAGATAATGTCCTCAAGTTCTGTATAACCACGTTTCCCTCTCTCTGTGTTTGTTTCTCGTTCGTCGTTGTGTGTGTGTTTGTGTGCATCTGTCTCTTTCAAACAGGTGCCGGTCCTCACCTCTGCAGTGCTGCCGTCTCCTGTAGCGCTGCATGGTTCTAAGCTAAGTTTCCTTTCCTTTTTCTGTTCTCTCAGATTTTGTCCTCAGGTTTGAAGTGTCTGTGTTGTGCAGCTGGTCTGGTCTGTCTCTAGACAGTTCAGGCTTCACCCACTAGTTAAATGGTGGAGGCTCACAGCGACATACTCAACACACAAGTTTCTGAACTCTGCATGAGGGTTTCTCCGACGAAGTGAGGGCCGTGAGGCACAGCTCCCCGTCCCCCGGTGACCCTGCTAGGTCCACCTTCTTAGGGAAACCCTCTGCAGAGGAGCTGACAGAGCCAGGAACTTGTGAGTTGCGTGTGTCCACTCAGGCATCATTCATGCTTGTTCTGCAGGCAGTTCCTGTCAGAAGGAGGAGGCGCAGCAGGAGCGCCGGGGGGCGGAAGACGGTGCCTCAGTGCCTCTCTCCTTCTGACATTGTTAAAGAAAACACAACAAATTTATAAGTATGTAGATAATTACATGTAGATAATGTCCTCAAGTTCTGTATAACCACGTTTCCCTCTCTCTGTGTTTGTTTCTCGTTCGTCGTTGTGTGTGTGTTTGTGTGCATCTGTCTCTTTCAAACAGGTGCCGGTCCTCACCTCTGCAGTGCTGCCGTCTCCTGTAGCGCTGCATGGTTCTAAGCTAAGTTTCCTTTCCTTTTTCTGTTCTCTCAGATTTTGTCCTCAGGT
This sequence comes from Rhamphochromis sp. 'chilingali', assembly GCF_963969265.1. Taxonomy (NCBI): domain Eukaryota; kingdom Metazoa; phylum Chordata; class Actinopteri; order Cichliformes; family Cichlidae; genus Rhamphochromis; species Rhamphochromis sp. 'chilingali'. Next base: position 12,071,425 of record NC_137939.1, read on the forward strand.
TTGAAGTGTCTGTGTTGTGCAGCTGGTCTGGTCTGTCTCTAGACAGTTCAGGCTTCACCCACTAGTTAAATGGTGGAGGCTCACAGCGACATACTCAACACACAAGTTTCTGAACTCTGCATGAGGGTTTCTCCGACGAAGTGAGGGCCGTGAGGCACAGCTCCCTGTCCCCCGGTGACCCTGCTAGGTCCACCTTCTTAGGGAAACCCTCTGCAGAGGAGCTGACAGAGCCAGGAACTTGTGAGTTGCGTGTGTCCACTCAGGCATCATTCATGCTTGTTCTGCAGGCAGTTCCTGTCAGAAGGAGGAGGCGCAGCAGGAGCGCCGGGGGGCGGAAGACGGTGCCTCAGTGCCTCTCTCCTTCTGACATTGTTAAAGAAAACACAACAAATTTATAAGTATGTAGATAATTACATGTAGATAATGTCCTCAAGTTCTGTATAACCACGTTTCCCTCTCTCTGTGTTTGTTTCTCGTTCGTCGTTGTGTGTGTGTTTGTGTGCATCTGTCTCTTTCAAACAGGTGCCGGTCCTCACCTCTGCAGTGCTGCCGTCTCCTGTAGCGCTGCATGGTTCTAAGCTAAGTTTCCTTTCCTTTTTCTGTTCTCTCAGATTTTGTCCTCAGGTTTGAAGTGTCTGTGTTGTGCAGCTGGTCTGGTCTGTCTCTAGACAGTTCAGGCTTCACCCACTAGTTAAATGGTGGAGGCTCACAGCGACATACTCAACACACAAGTTTCTGAACTCTGCATGAGGGTTTCTCCGACGAAGTGAGGGCCGTGAGGCACAGCTCCCCGTCCCCCGGTGACCCTGCTAGGTCCACCTTCTTAGGGAAACCCTCTGCAGAGGAGCTGACAGAGCCAGGAACTTGTGAGTTGCGTGTGTCCACTCAGGCATCATTCATGCTTGTTCTGCAGGCAGTTCCTGTCAGAAGGAGGAGGCGCAGCAGGAGCGCCGGGGGGCGGAAGACGGTGCCTCAGTGCCTCTCTCCTTCTGACATTGTTAAAGAAAACACAACAAATTTATAAGTATGTAGATAATTACATGTAGATAATGTCCTCAAGTTCTGTATAACCACTTTTCCCTCTCTCTGTGTTTGTTTCTCGTTCGTCGTTGTGTGTGTGTTTGTGTGCATCTGTCTCTTTCAAACAGGTGCCGGTCCTCACCTCTGCAGTGCTGCCGTCTCCTGTAGCGCTGCATGGTTCTAAGCTAAGTTTCCTTTCCTTTTTCTGTTCTCTCAGATTTTGTCCTCAGGTTTGAAGTGTCTGTGTTGTGCAGCTGGTCTGGTCTGTCTCTAGACAGTTCAGGCTTCACCCACTAGTTAAATGGTGGAGGCTCACAGCGACATACTCAACACACAAGTTTCTGAACTCTGCATGAGGGTTTCTCCGACGAAGTGAGGGCCGTGAGGCACAGCTCCCCGTCCCCCGGTGACCCTGCTAGGTCCACCTTCTTAGGGAAACCCTCTGCAGAGGAGCTGACAGAGCCAGGAACTTGTGAGTTGCGTGTGTCCACTCAGGCATCATTCATGCTTGTTCTGCAGGCAGTTCCTGTCAGAAGGAGGAGGCGCAGCAGGAGCGCCGGGGGGCGGAAGACGGTGCCTCAGTGCCTCTCTCCTTCTGACATTGTTAAAGAAAACACAACAAATTTATAAGTATGTAGATAATTACATGTAGATAATGTCCTCAAGTTCTGTATAACCACGTTTCCCTCTCTCTGTGTTTGTTTCTCGTTCGTCGTTGTGTGTGTGTTTGTGTGCATCTGTCTCTTTCAAACAGGTGCCGGTCCTCACCTCTGCAGTGCTGCCGTCTCCTGTAGCGCTGCATGGTTCTAAGCTAAGTTTCCTTTCCTTTTTCTGTTCTCTCAGATTTTGTCCTCAGGTTTGAAGTGTCTGTGTTGTGCAGCTGGTCTGGTCTGTCTCTAGACAGTTCAGGCTTCACCCACTAGTTAAATGGTGGAGGCTCACAGCGACATACTCAACACACAAGTTTCTGAACTCTGCATGAGGGTTTCTCCGACGAAGTGAGGGCCGTGAGGCACAGCTCCCCGTCCCCCGGTGACCCTGCTAGGTCCACCTTCTTAGGGAAACCCTCTGCAGAGGAGCTGACAGAGCCAGGAACTTGTGAGTTGCGTGTGTCCACTCAGGCATCATTCATGCTTGTTCTGCAGGCAGTTCCTGTCAGAAGGAGGAGGCGCAGCAGGAGCGCCGGGGGGCGGAAGACGGTGCCTCAGTGCCTCTCTCCTTCTGACATTGTTAAAGAAAACACAACAAATTTATAAGTATGTAGATAATTACATGTAGATAATGTCCTCAAGTTCTGTATAACCACTTTTCCCTCTCTCTGTGTTTGTTTCTCGTTCGTCGTTGTGTGTGTGTTTGTGTGCATCTGTCTCTTTCAAACAGGTGCCGGTCCTCACCTCTGCAGTGCTGCCGTCTCCTGTAGCGCTGCATGGTTCTAAGCTAAGTTTCCTTTCCTTTTTCTGTTCTCTCAGATTTTGTCCTCAGGTTTGAAGTGTCTGTGTTGTGCAGCTGGTCTGGTCTGTCTCTAGACAGTTCAGGCTTCACCCACTAGTTAAATGGTGGAGGCTCACAGCGACATACTCAACACACAAGTTTCTGAACTCTGCATGAGGGTTTCTCCGACGAAGTGAGGGCCGTGAGGCACAGCTCCCCGTCCCCCGGTGACCCTGCTAGGTCCACCTTCTTAGGGAAACCCTCTGCAGAGGAGCTGACAGAGCCAGGAACTTGTGAGTTGCGTGTGTCCACTCAGGCATCATTCATGCTTGTTCTGCAGGCAGTTCCTGTCAGAAGGAGGAGGCGCAGCAGGAGCGCCGGGGGGCGGAAGACGGTGCCTCAGTGCCTCTCTCCTTCTGACATTGTTAAAGAAAACACAACAAATTTATAAGTATGTAGATAATTACATGTAGATAATGTCCTCAAGTTCTGTATAACCACTTTTCCCTCTCTCTGTGTTTGTTTCTCGTTCGTCGTTGTGTGTGTGTTTGTGTGCATCTGTCTCTTTCAAACAGGTGCCGGTCCTCACCTCTGCAGTGCTGCCGTCTCCTGTAGCGCTGCATGGTTCTAAGCTAAGTTTCCTTTCCTTTTTCTGTTCTCTCAGATTTTGTCCTCAGGTTTGAAGTGTCTGTGTTGTGCAGCTGGTCTGGTCTGTCTCTAGACAGTTCAGGCTTCACCCACTAGTTAAATGGTGGAGGCTCACAGCGACATACTCAACACACAAGTTTCTGAACTCTGCATGAGGGTTTCTCCGACGAAGTGAGGGCCGTGAGGCACAGCTCCCCGTCCCCCGGTGACCCTGCTAGGTCCACCTTCTTAGGGAAACCCTCTGCAGAGGAGCTGACAGAGCCAGGAACTTGTGAGTTGCGTGTGTCCACTCAGGCATCATTCATGCTTGTTCTGCAGGCAGTTCCTGTCAGAAGGAGGAGGCGCAGCAGGAGCGCCGGGGGGCGGAAGACGGTGCCTCAGTGCCTCTCTCCTTCTGACATTGTTAAAGAAAACACAACAAATTTATAAGTATGTAGATAATTACATGTAGATAATGTCCTCAAGTTCTGTATAACCACGTTTCCCTCTCTCTGTGTTTGTTTCTCGTTCGTCGTTGTGTGTGTGTTTGTGTGCATCTGTCTCTTTCAAACAGGTGCCGGTCCTCACCTCTGCAGTGCTGCCGTCTCCTGTAGCGCTGCATGGTTCTAAGCTAAGTTTCCTTTCCTTTTTCTGTTCTCTCAGATTTTGTCCTCAGGTTTGAAGTGTCTGTGTTGTGCAGCTGGTCTGGTCTGTCTCTAGACAGTTCAGGCTTCACCCACTAGTTAAATGGTGGAGGCTCACAGCGACATACTCAACACACAAGTTTCTGAACTCTGCATGAGGGTTTCTCCGACGAAGTGAGGGCCGTGAGGCACAGCTCCCCGTCCCCCGGTGACCCTGCTAGGTCCACCTTCTTAGGGAAACCCTCTGCAGAGGAGCTGACAGAGCCAGGAACTTGTGAGTTGCGTGTGTCCACTCAGGCATCATTCATGCTTGTTCTGCAGGCAGTTCCTGTCAGAAGGAGGAGGCGCAGCAGGAGCGCCGGGGGGCGGAAGACGGTGCCTCAGTGCCTCTCTCCTTCTGACATTGTTAAAGAAAACACAACAAATTTATAAGTATGTAGATAATTACATGTAGATAATGTCCTCAAGTTCTGTATAACCACGTTTCCCTCTCTCTGTGTTTGTTTCTCGTTCGTCGTTGTGTGTGTGTTTGTGTGCATCTGTCTCTTTCAAACAGGTGCCGGTCCTCACCTCTGCAGTGCTGCCGTCTCCTGTAGCGCTGCATGGTTCTAAGCTAAGTTTCCTTTCCTTTTTCTGTTCTCTCAGATTTTGTCCTCAGGTTTGAAGTGTCTGTGTTGTGCAGCTGGTCTGGTCTGTCTCTAGACAGTTCAGGCTTCACCCACTAGTTAAATGGTGGAGGCTCACAGCGACATACTCAACACACAAGTTTCTGAACTCTGCATGAGGGTTTCTCCGACGAAGTGAGGGCCGTGAGGCACAGCTCCCCGTCCCCCGGTGACCCTGCTAGGTCCACCTTCTTAGGGAAACCCTCTGCAGAGGAGCTGACAGAGCCAGGAACTTGTGAGTTGCGTGTGTCCACTCAGGCATCATTCATGCTTGTTCTGCAGGCAGTTCCTGTCAGAAGGAGGAGGCGCAGCAGGAGCGCCGGGGGGCGGAAGACGGTGCCTCAGTGCCTCTCTCCTTCTGACATTGTTAAAGAAAACACAACAAATTTATAAGTATGTAGATAATTACATGTAGATAATGTCCTCAAGTTCTGTATAACCACTTTTCCCTCTCTCTGTGTTTGTTTCTCGTTCGTCGTTGTGTGTGTGTTTGTGTGCATCTGTCTCTTTCAAACAGGTGCCGGTCCTCACCTCTGCAGTGCTGCCGTCTCCTGTAGCGCTGCATGGTTCTAAGCTAAGTTTCCTTTCCTTTTTCTGTTCTCTCAGATTTTGTCCTCAGGTTTGAAGTGTCTGTGTTGTGCAGCTGGTCTGGTCTGTCTCTAGACAGTTCAGGCTTCACCCACTAGTTAAATGGTGGAGGCTCACAGCGACATACTCAACACACAAGTTTCTGAACTCTGCATGAGGGTTTCTCCGACGAAGTGAGGGCCGTGAGGCACAGCTCCCCGTCCCCCGGTGACCCTGCTAGGTCCACCTTCTTAGGGAAACCCTCTGCAGAGGAGCTGACAGAGCCAGGAACTTGTGAGTTGCGTGTGTCCACTCAGGCATCATTCATGCTTGTTCTGCAGGCAGTTCCTGTCAGAAGGAGGAGGCGCAGCAGGAGCGCCGGGGGGCGGAAGACGGTGCCTCAGTGCCTCTCTCCTTCTGACATTGTTAAAGAAAACACAACAAATTTATAAGTATGTAGATAATTACATGTAGATAATGTCCTCAAGTTCTGTATAACCACTTTTCCCTCTCTCTGTGTTTGTTTCTCGTTCGTCGTTGTGTGTGTGTTTGTGTGCATCTGTCTCTTTCAAACAGGTGCCGGTCCTCACCTCTGCAGTGCTGCCGTCTCCTGTAGCGCTGCATGGTTCTAAGCTAAGTTTCCTTTCCTTTTTCTGTTCTCTCAGATTTTGTCCTCAGGTTTGAAGTGTCTGTGTTGTGCAGCTGGTCTGGTCTGTCTCTAGACAGTTCAGGCTTCACCCACTAGTTAAATGGTGGAGGCTCACAGCGACATACTCAACACACAAGTTTCTGAACTCTGCATGAGGGTTTCTCCGACGAAGTGAGGGCCGTGAGGCACAGCTCCCCGTCCCCCGGTGACCCTGCTAGGTCCACCTTCTTAGGGAAACCCTCTGCAGAGGAGCTGACAGAGCCAGGAACTTGTGAGTTGCGTGTGTCCACTCAGGCATCATTCATGCTTGTTCTGCAGGCAGTTCCTGTCAGAAGGAGGAGGCGCAGCAGGAGCGCCGGGGGGCGGAAGACGGTGCCTCAGTGCCTCTCTCCTTCTGACATTGTTAAAGAAAACACAACAAATTTATAAGTATGTAGATAATTACATGTAGATAATGTCCTCAAGTTCTGTATAACCACGTTTCCCTCTCTCTGTGTTTGTTTCTCGTTCGTCGTTGTGTGTGTGTTTGTGTGCATCTGTCTCTTTCAAACAGGTGCCGGTCCTCACCTCTGCAGTGCTGCCGTCTCCTGTAGCGCTGCATGGTTCTAAGCTAAGTTTCCTTTCCTTTTTCTGTTCTCTCAGATTTTGTCCTCAGGTTTGAAGTGTCTGTGTTGTGCAGCTGGTCTGGTCTGTCTCTAGACAGTTCAGGCTTCACCCACTAGTTAAATGGTGGAGGCTCACAGCGACATACTCAACACACAAGTTTCTGAACTCTGCATGAGGGTTTCTCCGACGAAGTGAGGGCCGTGAGGCACAGCTCCCCGTCCCCCGGTGACCCTGCTAGGTCCACCTTCTTAGGGAAACCCTCTGCAGAGGAGCTGACAGAGCCAGGAACTTGTGAGTTGCGTGTGTCCACTCAGGCATCATTCATGCTTGTTCTGCAGGCAGTTCCTGTCAGAAGGAGGAGGCGCAGCAGGAGCGCCGGGGGGCGGAAGACGGTGCCTCAGTGCCTCTCTCCTTCTGACATTGTTAAAGAAAACACAACAAATTTATAAGTATGTAGATAATTACATGTAGATAATGTCCTCAAGTTCTGTATAACCACTTTTCCCTCTCTCTGTGTTTGTTTCTCGTTCGTCGTTGTGTGTGTGTTTGTGTGCATCTGTCTCTTTCAAACAGGTGCCGGTCCTCACCTCTGCAGTGCTGCCGTCTCCTGTAGCGCTGCATGGTTCTAAGCTAAGTTTCCTTTCCTTTTTCTGTTCTCTCAGATTTTGTCCTCAGGTTTGAAGTGTCTGTGTTGTGCAGCTGGTCTGGTCTGTCTCTAGACAGTTCAGGCTTCACCCACTAGTTAAATGGTGGAGGCTCACAGCGACATACTCAACACACAAGTTTCTGAACTCTGCATGAGGGTTTCTCCGACGAAGTGAGGGCCGTGAGGCACAGCTCCCCGTCCCCCGGTGACCCTGCTAGGTCCACCTTCTTAGGGAAACCCTCTGCAGAGGAGCTGACAGAGCCAGGAACTTGTGAGTTGCGTGTGTCCACTCAGGCATCATTCATGCTTGTTCTGCAGGCAGTTCCTGTCAGAAGGAGGAGGCGCAGCAGGAGCGCCGGGGGGCGGAAGACGGTGCCTCAGTGCCTCTCTCCTTCTGACATTGTTAAAGAAAACACAACAAATTTATAAGTATGTAGATAATTACATGTAGATAATGTCCTCAAGTTCTGTATAACCACTTTTCCCTCTCTCTGTGTTTGTTTCTCGTTCGTCGTTGTGTGTGTGTTTGTGTGCATCTGTCTCTTTCAAACAGGTGCCGGTCCTCACCTCTGCAGTGCTGCCGTCTCCTGTAGCGCTGCATGGTTCTAAGCTAAGTTTCCTTTCCTTTTTCTGTTCTCTCAGATTTTGTCCTCAGGTTTGAAGTGTCTGTGTTGTGCAGCTGGTCTGGTCTGTCTCTAGACAGTTCAGGCTTCACCCACTAGTTAAATGGTGGAGGCTCACAGCGACATACTCAACACACAAGTTTCTGAACTCTGCATGAGGGTTTCTCCGACGAAGTGAGGGCCGTGAGGCACAGCTCCCCGTCCCCCGGTGACCCTGCTAGGTCCACCTTCTTAGGGAAACCCTCTGCAGAGGAGCTGACAGAGCCAGGAACTTGTGAGTTGCGTGTGTCCACTCAGGCATCATTCATGCTTGTTCTGCAGGCAGTTCCTGTCAGAAGGAGGAGGCGCAGCAGGAGCGCCGGGGGGCGGAAGACGGTGCCTCAGTGCCTCTCTCCTTCTGACATTGTTAAAGAAAACACAACAAATTTATAAGTATGTAGATAATTACATGTAGATAATGTCCTCAAGTTCTGTATAACCACTTTTCCCTCTCTCTGTGTTTGTTTCTCGTTCGTCGTTGTGTGTGTGTTTGTGTGCATCTGTCTCTTTCAAACAGGTGCCGGTCCTCACCTCTGCAGTGCTGCCGTCTCCTGTAGCGCTGCATGGTTCTAAGCTAAGTTTCCTTTCCTTTTTCTGTTCTCTCAGATTTTGTCCTCAGGTTTGAAGTGTCTGTGTTGTGCAGCTGGTCTGGTCTGTCTCTAGACAGTTCAGGCTTCACCCACTAGTTAAATGGTGGAGGCTCACAGCGACATACTCAACACACAAGTTTCTGAACTCTGCATGAGGGTTTCTCCGACGAAGTGAGGGCCGTGAGGCACAGCTCCCCGTCCCCCGGTGACCCTGCTAGGTCCACCTTCTTAGGGAAACCCTCTGCAGAGGAGCTGACAGAGCCAGGAACTTGTGAGTTGCGTGTGTCCACTCAGGCATCATTCATGCTTGTTCTGCAGGCAGTTCCTGTCAGAAGGAGGAGGCGCAGCAGGAGCGCCGGGGGGCGGAAGACGGTGCCTCAGTGCCTCTCTCCTTCTGACATTGTTAAAGAAAACACAACAAATTTATAAGTATGTAGATAATTACATGTAGATAATGTCCTCAAGTTCTGTATAACCACGTTTCCCTCTCTCTGTGTTTGTTTCTCGTTCGTCGTTGTGTGTGTGTTTGTGTGCATCTGTCTCTTTCAAACAGGTGCCGGTCCTCACCTCTGCAGTGCTGCCGTCTCCTGTAGCGCTGCATGGTTCTAAGCTAAGTTTCCTTTCCTTTTTCTGTTCTCTCAGATTTTGTCCTCAGGTTTGAAGTGTCTGTGTTGTGCAGCTGGTCTGGTCTGTCTCTAGACAGTTCAGGCTTCACCCACTAGTTAAATGGTGGAGGCTCACAGCGACATACTCAACACACAAGTTTCTGAACTCTGCATGAGGGTTTCTCCGACGAAGTGAGGGCCGTGAGGCACAGCTCCCCGTCCCCCGGTGACCCTGCTAGGTCCACCTTCTTAGGGAAACCCTCTGCAGAGGAGCTGACAGAGCCAGGAACTTGTGAGTTGCGTGTGTCCACTCAGGCATCATTCATGCTTGTTCTGCAGGCAGTTCCTGTCAGAAGGAGGAGGCGCAGCAGGAGCGCCGGGGGGCGGAAGACGGTGCCTCAGTGCCTCTCTCCTTCTGACATTGTTAAAGAAAACACAACAAATTTATAAGTATGTAGATAATTACATGTAGATAATGTCCTCAAGTTCTGTATAACCACGTTTCCCTCTCTCTGTGTTTGTTTCTCGTTCGTCGTTGTGTGTGTGTTTGTGTGCATCTGTCTCTTTCAAACAGGTGCCGGTCCTCACCTCTGCAGTGCTGCCGTCTCCTGTAGCGCTGCATGGTTCTAAGCTAAGTTTCCTTTCCTTTTTCTGTTCTCTCAGATTTTGTCCTCAGGTTTGAAGTGTCTGTGTTGTGCAGCTGGTCTGGTCTGTCTCTAGACAGTTCAGGCTTCACCCACTAGTTAAATGGTGGAGGCTCACAGCGACATACTCAACACACAAGTTTCTGAACTCTGCATGAGGGTTTCTCCGACGAAGTGAGGGCCGTGAGGCACAGCTCCCCGTCCCCCGGTGACCCTGCTAGGTCCACCTTCTTAGGGAAACCCTCTGCAGAGGAGCTGACAGAGCCAGGAACTTGTGAGTTGCGTGTGTCCACTCAGGCATCATTCATGCTTGTTCTGCAGGCAGTTCCTGTCAGAAGGAGGAGGCGCAGCAGGAGCGCCGGGGGGCGGAAGACGGTGCCTCAGTGCCTCTCTCCTTCTGACATTGTTAAAGAAAACACAACAAATTTATAAGTATGTAGATAATTACATGTAGATAATGTCCTCAAGTTCTGTATAACCACGTTTCCCTCTCTCTGTGTTTGTTTCTCGTTCGTCGTTGTGTGTGTGTTTGTGTGCATCTGTCTCTTTCAAACAGGTGCCGGTCCTCACCTCTGCAGTGCTGCCGTCTCCTGTAGCGCTGCATGGTTCTAAGCTAAGTTTCCTTTCCTTTTTCTGTTCTCTCAGATTTTGTCCTCAGGTTTGAAGTGTCTGTGTTGTGCAGCTGGTCTGGTCTGTCTCTAGACAGTTCAGGCTTCACCCACTAGTTAAATGGTGGAGGCTCACAGCGACATACTCAACACACAAGTTTCTGAACTCTGCATGAGGGTTTCTCCGACGAAGTGAGGGCCGTGAGGCACAGCTCCCCGTCCCCCGGTGACCCTGCTAGGTCCACCTTCTTAGGGAAACCCTCTGCAGAGGAGCTGACAGAGCCAGGAACTTGTGAGTTGCGTGTGTCCACTCAGGCATCATTCATGCTTGTTCTGCAGGCAGTTCCTGTCAGAAGGAGGAGGCGCAGCAGGAGCGCCGGGGGGCGGAAGACGGTGCCTCAGTGCCTCTCTCCTTCTGACATTGTTAAAGAAAACACAACAAATTTATAAGTATGTAGATAATTACATGTAGATAATGTCCTCAAGTTCTGTATAACCACGTTTCCCTCTCTCTGTGTTTGTTTCTCGTTCGTCGTTGTGTGTGTGTTTGTGTGCATCTGTCTCTTTCAAACAGGTGCCGGTCCTCACCTCTGCAGTGCTGCCGTCTCCTGTAGCGCTGCATGGTTCTAAGCTAAGTTTCCTTTCCTTTTTCTGTTCTCTCAGATTTTGTCCTCAGGTTTGAAGTGTCTGTGTTGTGCAGCTGGTCTGGTCTGTCTCTAGACAGTTCAGGCTTCACCCACTAGTTAAATGGTGGAGGCTCACAGCGACATACTCAACACACAAGTTTCTGAACTCTGCATGAGGGTTTCTCCGACGAAGTGAGGGCCGTGAGGCACAGCTCCCCGTCCCCCGGTGACCCTGCTAGGTCCACCTTCTTAGGGAAACCCTCTGCAGAGGAGCTGACAGAGCCAGGAACTTGTGAGTTGCGTGTGTCCACTCAGGCATCATTCATGCTTGTTCTGCAGGCAGTTCCTGTCAGAAGGAGGAGGCGCAGCAGGAGCGCCGGGGGGCGGAAGACGGTGCCTCAGTGCCTCTCTCCTTCTGACATTGTTAAAGAAAACACAACAAATTTATAAGTATGTAGATAATTACATGTAGATAATGTCCTCAAGTTCTGTATAACCACGTTTCCCTCTCTCTGTGTTTGTTTCTCGTTCGTCGTTGTGTGTGTGTTTGTGTGCATCTGTCTCTTTCAAACAGGTGCCGGTCCTCACCTCTGCAGTGCTGCCGTCTCCTGTAGCGCTGCATGGTTCTAAGCTAAGTTTCCTTTCCTTTTTCTGTTCTCTCAGATTTTGTCCTCAGGTTTGAAGTGTCTGTGTTGTGCAGCTGGTCTGGTCTGTCTCTAGACAGTTCAGGCTTCACCCACTAGTTAAATGGTGGAGGCTCACAGCGACATACTCAACACACAAGTTTCTGAACTCTGCATGAGGGTTTCTCCGACGAAGTGAGGGCCGTGAGGCACAGCTCCCCGTCCCCCGGTGACCCTGCTAGGTCCACCTTCTTAGGGAAACCCTCTGCAGAGGAGCTGACAGAGCCAGGAACTTGTGAGTTGCGTGTGTCCACTCAGGCATCATTCATGCTTGTTCTGCAGGCAGTTCCTGTCAGAAGGAGGAGGCGCAGCAGGAGCGCCGGGGGGCGGAAGACGGTGCCTCAGTGCCTCTCTCCTTCTGACATTGTTAAAGAAAACACAACAAATTTATAAGTATGTAGATAATTACATGTAGATAATGTCCTCAAGTTCTGTATAACCACGTTTCCCTCTCTCTGTGTTTGTTTCTCGTTCGTCGTTGTGTGTGTGTTTGTGTGCATCTGTCTCTTTCAAACAGGTGCCGGTCCTCACCTCTGCAGTGCTGCCGTCTCCTGTAGCGCTGCATGGTTCTAAGCTAAGTTTCCTTTCCTTTTTCTGTTCTCTCAGATTTTGTCCTCAGGTTTGAAGTGTCTGTGTTGTGCAGCTGGTCTGGTCTGTCTCTAGACAGTTCAGGCTTCACCCACTAGTTAAATGGTGGAGGCTCACAGCGACATACTCAACACACAAGTTTCTGAACTCTGCATGAGGGTTTCTCCGACGAAGTGAGGGCCGTGAGGCACAGCTCCCCGTCCCCCGGTGACCCTGCTAGGTCCACCTTCTTAGGGAAACCCTCTGCAGAGGAGCTGACAGAGCCAGGAACTTGTGAGTTGCGTGTGTCCACTCAGGCATCATTCATGCTTGTTCTGCAGGCAGTTCCTGTCAGAAGGAGGAGGCGCAGCAGGAGCGCCGGGGGGCGGAAGACGGTGCCTCAGTGCCTCTCTCCTTCTGACATTGTTAAAGAAAACACAACAAATTTATAAGTATGTAGATAATTACATGTAGATAATGTCCTCAAGTTCTGTATAACCACGTTTCCCTCTCTCTGTGTTTGTTTCTCGTTCGTCGTTGTGTGTGTGTTTGTGTGCATCTGTCTCTTTCAAACAGGTGCCGGTCCTCACCTCTGCAGTGCTGCCGTCTCCTGTAGCGCTGCATGGTTCTAAGCTAAGTTTCCTTTCCTTTTTCTGTTCTCTCAGATTTTGTCCTCAGGTTTGAAGTGTCTGTGTTGTGCAGCTGGTCTGGTCTGTCTCTAGACAGTTCAGGCTTCACCCACTAGTTAAATGGTGGAGGCTCACAGCGACATACTCAACACACAAGTTTCTGAACTCTGCATGAGGGTTTCTCCGACGAAGTGAGGGCCGTGAGGCACAGCTCCCCGTCCCCCGGTGACCCTGCTAGGTCCACCTTCTTAGGGAAACCCTCTGCAGAGGAGCTGACAGAGCCAGGAACTTGTGAGTTGCGTGTGTCCACTCAGGCATCATTCATGCTTGTTCTGCAGGCAGTTCCTGTCAGAAGGAGGAGGCGCAGCAGGAGCGCCGGGGGGCGGAAGACGGTGCCTCAGTGCCTCTCTCCTTCTGACATTGTTAAAGAAAACACAACAAATTTATAAGTATGTAGATAATTACATGTAGATAATGTCCTCAAGTTCTGTATAACCACGTTTCCCTCTCTCTGTGTTTGTTTCTCGTTCGTCGTTGTGTGTGTGTTTGTGTGCATCTGTCTCTTTCAAACAGGTGCCGGTCCTCACCTCTGCAGTGCTGCCGTCTCCTGTAGCGCTGCATGGTTCTAAGCTAAGTTTCCTTTCCTTTTTCTGTTCTCTCAGATTTTGTCCTCAGGTTTGAAGTGTCTGTGTTGTGCAGCTGGTCTGGTCTGTCTCTAGACAGTTCAGGCTTCACCCACTAGTTAAATGGTGGAGGCTCACAGCGACATACTCAACACACAAGTTTCTGAACTCTGCATGAGGGTTTCTCCGACGAAGTGAGGGCCGTGAGGCACAGCTCCCCGTCCCCCGGTGACCCTGCTAGGTCCACCTTCTTAGGGAAACCCTCTGCAGAGGAGCTGACAGAGCCAGGAACTTGTGAGTTGCGTGTGTCCACTCAGGCATCATTCATGCTTGTTCTGCAGGCAGTTCCTGTCAGAAGGAGGAGGCGCAGCAGGAGCGCCGGGGGGCGGAAGACGGTGCCTCAGTGCCTCTCTCCTTCTGACATTGTTAAAGAAAACACAACAAATTTATAAGTATGTAGATAATTACATGTAGATAATGTCCTCAAGTTCTGTATAACCACGTTTCCCTCTCTCTGTGTTTGTTTCTCGTTCGTCGTTGTGTGTGTGTTTGTGTGCATCTGTCTCTTTCAAACAGGTGCCGGTCCTCACCTCTGCAGTGCTGCCGTCTCCTGTAGCGCTGCATGGTTCTAAGCTAAGTTTCCTTTCCTTTTTCTGTTCTCTCAGATTTTGTCCTCAGGTTTGAAGTGTCTGTGTTGTGCAGCTGGTCTGGTCTGTCTCTAGACAGTTCAGGCTTCACCCACTAGTTAAATGGTGGAGGCTCACAGCGACATACTCAACACACAAGTTTCTGAACTCTGCATGAGGGTTTCTCCGACGAAGTGAGGGCCGTGAGGCACAGCTCCCCGTCCCCCGGTGACCCTGCTAGGTCCACCTTCTTAGGGAAACCCTCTGCAGAGGAGCTGACAGAGCCAGGAACTTGTGAGTTGCGTGTGTCCACTCAGGCATCATTCATGCTTGTTCTGCAGGCAGTTCCTGTCAGAAGGAGGAGGCGCAGCAGGAGCGCCGGGGGGCGGAAGACGGTGCCTCAGTGCCTCTCTCCTTCTGACATTGTTAAAGAAAACACAACAAATTTATAAGTATGTAGATAATTACATGTAGATAATGTCCTCAAGTTCTGTATAACCACGTTTCCCTCTCTCTGTGTTTGTTTCTCGTTCGTCGTTGTGTGTGTGTTTGTGTGCATCTGTCTCTTTCAAACAGGTGCCGGTCCTCACCTCTGCAGTGCTGCCGTCTCCTGTAGCGCTGCATGGTTCTAAGCTAAGTTTCCTTTCCTTTTTCTGTTCTCTCAGATTTTGTCCTCAGGTTTGAAGTGTCTGTGTTGTGCAGCTGGTCTGGTCTGTCTCTAGACAGTTCAGGCTTCACCCACTAGTTAAATGGTGGAGGCTCACAGCGACATACTCAACACACAAGTTTCTGAACTCTGCATGAGGGTTTCTCCGACGAAGTGAGGGCCGTGAGGCACAGCTCCCCGTCCCCCGGTGACCCTGCTAGGTCCACCTTCTTAGGGAAACCCTCTGCAGAGGAGCTGACAGAGCCAGGAACTTGTGAGTTGCGTGTGTCCACTCAGGCATCATTCATGCTTGTTCTGCAGGCAGTTCCTGTCAGAAGGAGGAGGCGCAGCAGGAGCGCCGGGGGGCGGAAGACGGTGCCTCAGTGCCTCTCTCCTTCTGACATTGTTAAAGAAAACACAACAAATTTATAAGTATGTAGATAATTACATGTAGATAATGTCCTCAAGTTCTGTATAACCACGTTTCCCTCTCTCTGTGTTTGTTTCTCGTTCGTCGTTGTGTGTGTGTTTGTGTGCATCTGTCTCTTTCAAACAGGTGCCGGTCCTCACCTCTGCAGTGCTGCCGTCTCCTGTAGCGCTGCATGGTTCTAAGCTAAGTTTCCTTTCCTTTTTCTGTTCTCTCAGATTTTGTCCTCAGGTTTGAAGTGTCTGTGTTGTGCAGCTGGTCTGGTCTGTCTCTAGACAGTTCAGGCTTCACCCACTAGTTAAATGGTGGAGGCTCACAGCGACATACTCAACACACAAGTTTCTGAACTCTGCATGAGGGTTTCTCCGACGAAGTGAGGGCCGTGAGGCACAGCTCCCCGTCCCCCGGTGACCCTGCTAGGTCCACCTTCTTAGGGAAACCCTCTGCAGAGGAGCTGACAGAGCCAGGAACTTGTGAGTTGCGTGTGTCCACTCAGGCATCATTCATGCTTGTTCTGCAGGCAGTTCCTGTCAGAAGGAGGAGGCGCAGCAGGAGCGCCGGGGGGCGGAAGACGGTGCCTCAGTGCCTCTCTCCTTCTGACATTGTTAAAGAAAACACAACAAATTTATAAGTATGTAGATAATTACATGTAGATAATGTCCTCAAGTTCTGTATAACCACGTTTCCCTCTCTCTGTGTTTGTTTCTCGTTCGTCGTTGTGTGTGTGTTTGTGTGCATCTGTCTCTTTCAAACAGGTGCCGGTCCTCACCTCTGCAGTGCTGCCGTCTCCTGTAGCGCTGCATGGTTCTAAGCTAAGTTTCCTTTCCTTTTTCTGTTCTCTCAGATTTTGTCCTCAGGTTTGAAGTGTCTGTGTTGTGCAGCTGGTCTGGTCTGTCTCTAGACAGTTCAGGCTTCACCCACTAGTTAAATGGTGGAGGCTCACAGCGACATACTCAACACACAAGTTTCTGAACTCTGCATGAGGGTTTCTCCGACGAAGTGAGGGCCGTGAGGCACAGCTCCCCGTCCCCCGGTGACCCTGCTAGGTCCACCTTCTTAGGGAAACCCTCTGCAGAGGAGCTGACAGAGCCAGGAACTTGTGAGTTGCGTGTGTCCACTCAGGCATCATTCATGCTTGTTCTGCAGGCAGTTCCTGTCAGAAGGAGGAGGCGCAGCAGGAGCGCCGGGGGGCGGAAGACGGTGCCTCAGTGCCTCTCTCCTTCTGACATTGTTAAAGAAAACACAACAAATTTATAAGTATGTAGATAATTACATGTAGATAATGTCCTCAAGTTCTGTATAACCACGTTTCCCTCTCTCTGTGTTTGTTTCTCGTTCGTCGTTGTGTGTGTGTTTGTGTGCATCTGTCTCTTTCAAACAGGTGCCGGTCCTCACCTCTGCAGTGCTGCCGTCTCCTGTAGCGCTGCATGGTTCTAAGCTAAGTTTCCTTTCCTTTTTCTGTTCTCTCAGATTTTGTCCTCAGGTTTGAAGTGTCTGTGTTGTGCAGCTGGTCTGGTCTGTCTCTAGACAGTTCAGGCTTCACCCACTAGTTAAATGGTGGAGGCTCACAGCGACATACTCAACACACAAGTTTCTGAACTCTGCATGAGGGTTTCTCCGACGAAGTGAGGGCCGTGAGGCACAGCTCCCCGTCCCCCGGTGACCCTGCTAGGTCCACCTTCTTAGGGAAACCCTCTGCAGAGGAGCTGACAGAGCCAGGAACTTGTGAGTTGCGTGTGTCCACTCAGGCATCATTCATGCTTGTTCTGCAGGCAGTTCCTGTCAGAAGGAGGAGGCGCAGCAGGAGCGCCGGGGGGCGGAAGACGGTGCCTCAGTGCCTCTCTCCTTCTGACATTGTTAAAGAAAACACAACAAATTTATAAGTATGTAGATAATTACATGTAGATAATGTCCTCAAGTTCTGTATAACCACGTTTCCCTCTCTCTGTGTTTGTTTCTCGTTCGTCGTTGTGTGTGTGTTTGTGTGCATCTGTCTCTTTCAAACAGGTGCCGGTCCTCACCTCTGCAGTGCTGCCGTCTCCTGTAGCGCTGCATGGTTCTAAGCTAAGTTTCCTTTCCTTTTTCTGTTCTCTCAGATTTTGTCCTCAGGTTTGAAGTGTCTGTGTTGTGCAGCTGGTCTGGTCTGTCTCTAGACAGTTCAGGCTTCACCCACTAGTTAAATGGTGGAGGCTCACAGCGACATACTCAACACACAAGTTTCTGAACTCTGCATGAGGGTTTCTCCGACGAAGTGAGGGCCGTGAGGCACAGCTCCCCGTCCCCCGGTGACCCTGCTAGGTCCACCTTCTTAGGGAAACCCTCTGCAGAGGAGCTGACAGAGCCAGGAACTTGTGAGTTGCGTGTGTCCACTCAGGCATCATTCATGCTTGTTCTGCAGGCAGTTCCTGTCAGAAGGAGGAGGCGCAGCAGGAGCGCCGGGGGGCGGAAGACGGTGCCTCAGTGCCTCTCTCCTTCTGACATTGTTAAAGAAAACACAACAAATTTATAAGTATGTAGATAATTACATGTAGATAATGTCCTCAAGTTCTGTATAACCACGTTTCCCTCTCTCTGTGTTTGTTTCTCGTTCGTCGTTGTGTGTGTGTTTGTGTGCATCTGTCTCTTTCAAACAGGTGCCGGTCCTCACCTCTGCAGTGCTGCCGTCTCCTGTAGCGCTGCATGGTTCTAAGCTAAGTTTCCTTTCCTTTTTCTGTTCTCTCAGATTTTGTCCTCAGGTTTGAAGTGTCTGTGTTGTGCAGCTGGTCTGGTCTGTCTCTAGACAGTTCAGGCTTCACCCACTAGTTAAATGGTGGAGGCTCACAGCGACATACTCAACACACAAGTTTCTGAACTCTGCATGAGGGTTTCTCCGACGAAGTGAGGGCCGTGAGGCACAGCTCCCCGTCCCCCGGTGACCCTGCTAGGTCCACCTTCTTAGGGAAACCCTCTGCAGAGGAGCTGACAGAGCCAGGAACTTGTGAGTTGCGTGTGTCCACTCAGGCATCATTCATGCTTGTTCTGCAGGCAGTTCCTGTCAGAAGGAGGAGGCGCAGCAGGAGCGCCGGGGGGCGGAAGACGGTGCCTCAGTGCCTCTCTCCTTCTGACATTGTTAAAGAAAACACAACAAATTTATAAGTATGTAGATAATTACATGTAGATAATGTCCTCAAGTTCTGTATAACCACGTTTCCCTCTCTCTGTGTTTGTTTCTCGTTCGTCGTTGTGTGTGTGTTTGTGTGCATCTGTCTCTTTCAAACAGGTGCCGGTCCTCACCTCTGCAGTGCTGCCGTCTCCTGTAGCGCTGCATGGTTCTAAGCTAAGTTTCCTTTCCTTTTTCTGTTCTCTCAGATTTTGTCCTCAGGTTTGAAGTGTCTGTGTTGTGCAGCTGGTCTGGTCTGTCTCTAGACAGTTCAGGCTTCACCCACTAGTTAAATGGTGGAGGCTCACAGCGACATACTCAACACACAAGTTTCTGAACTCTGCATGAGGGTTTCTCCGACGAAGTGAGGGCCGTGAGGCACAGCTCCCCGTCCCCCGGTGACCCTGCTAGGTCCACCTTCTTAGGGAAACCCTCTGCAGAGGAGCTGACAGAGCCAGGAACTTGTGAGTTGCGTGTGTCCACTCAGGCATCATTCATGCTTGTTCTGCAGGCAGTTCCTGTCAGAAGGAGGAGGCGCAGCAGGAGCGCCGGGGGGCGGAAGACGGTGCCTCAGTGCCTCTCTCCTTCTGACATTGTTAAAGAAAACACAACAAATTTATAAGTATGTAGATAATTACATGTAGATAATGTCCTCAAGTTCTGTATAACCACGTTTCCCTCTCTCTGTGTTTGTTTCTCGTTCGTCGTTGTGTGTGTGTTTGTGTGCATCTGTCTCTTTCAAACAGGTGCCGGTCCTCACCTCTGCAGTGCTGCCGTCTCCTGTAGCGCTGCATGGTTCTAAGCTAAGTTTCCTTTCCTTTTTCTGTTCTCTCAGATTTTGTCCTCAGGTTTGAAGTGTCTGTGTTGTGCAGCTGGTCTGGTCTGTCTCTAGACAGTTCAGGCTTCACCCACTAGTTAAATGGTGGAGGCTCACAGCGACATACTCAACACACAAGTTTCTGAACTCTGCATGAGGGTTTCTCCGACGAAGTGAGGGCCGTGAGGCACAGCTCCCCGTCCCCCGGTGACCCTGCTAGGTCCACCTTCTTAGGGAAACCCTCTGCAGAGGAGCTGACAGAGCCAGGAACTTGTGAGTTGCGTGTGTCCACTCAGGCATCATTCATGCTTGTTCTGCAGGCAGTTCCTGTCAGAAGGAGGAGGCGCAGCAGGAGCGCCGGGGGGCGGAAGACGGTGCCTCAGTGCCTCTCTCCTTCTGACATTGTTAAAGAAAACACAACAAATTTATAAGTATGTAGATAATTACATGTAGATAATGTCCTCAAGTTCTGTATAACCACTTTTCCCTCTCTCTGTGTTTGTTTCTCGTTCGTCGTTGTGTGTGTGTTTGTGTGCATCTGTCTCTTTCAAACAGGTGCCGGTCCTCACCTCTGCAGTGCTGCCGTCTCCTGTAGCGCTGCATGGTTCTAAGCTAAGTTTCCTTTCCTTTTTCTGTTCTCTCAGATTTTGTCCTCAGGTTTGAAGTGTCTGTGTTGTGCAGCTGGTCTGGTCTGTCTCTAGACAGTTCAGGCTTCACCCACTAGTTAAATGGTGGAGGCTCACAGCGACATACTCAACACACAAGTTTCTGAACTCTGCATGAGGGTTTCTCCGACGAAGTGAGGGCCGTGAGGCACAGCTCCCCGTCCCCCGGTGACCCTGCTAGGTCCACCTTCTTAGGGAAACCCTCTGCAGAGGAGCTGACAGAGCCAGGAACTTGTGAGTTGCGTGTGTCCACTCAGGCATCATTCATGCTTGTTCTGCAGGCAGTTCCTGTCAGAAGGAGGAGGCGCAGCAGGAGCGCCGGGGGGCGGAAGACGGTGCCTCAGTGCCTCTCTCCTTCTGACATTGTTAAAGAAAACACAACAAATTTATAAGTATGTAGATAATTACATGTAGATAATGTCCTCAAGTTCTGTATAACCACGTTTCCCTCTCTCTGTGTTTGTTTCTCGTTCGTCGTTGTGTGTGTGTTTGTGTGCATCTGTCTCTTTCAAACAGGTGCCGGTCCTCACCTCTGCAGTGCTGCCGTCTCCTGTAGCGCTGCATGGTTCTAAGCTAAGTTTCCTTTCCTTTTTCTGTTCTCTCAGATTTTGTCCTCAGGTTTGAAGTGTCTGTGTTGTGCAGCTGGTCTGGTCTGTCTCTAGACAGTTCAGGCTTCACCCACTAGTTAAATGGTGGAGGCTCACAGCGACATACTCAACACACAAGTTTCTGAACTCTGCATGAGGGTTTCTCCGACGAAGTGAGGGCCGTGAGGCACAGCTCCCCGTCCCCCGGTGACCCTGCTAGGTCCACCTTCTTAGGGAAACCCTCTGCAGAGGAGCTGACAGAGCCAGGAACTTGTGAGTTGCGTGTGTCCACTCAGGCATCATTCATGCTTGTTCTGCAGGCAGTTCCTGTCAGAAGGAGGAGGCGCAGCAGGAGCGCCGGGGGGCGGAAGACGGTGCCTCAGTGCCTCTCTCCTTCTGACATTGTTAAAGAAAACACAACAAATTTATAAGTATGTAGATAATTACATGTAGATAATGTCCTCAAGTTCTGTATAACCACTTTTCCCTCTCTCTGTGTTTGTTTCTCGTTCGTCGTTGTGTGTGTGTTTGTGTGCATCTGTCTCTTTCAAACAGGTGCCGGTCCTCACCTCTGCAGTGCTGCCGTCTCCTGTAGCGCTGCATGGTTCTAAGCTAAGTTTCCTTTCCTTTTTCTGTTCTCTCAGATTTTGTCCTCAGGTTTGAAGTGTCTGTGTTGTGCAGCTGGTCTGGTCTGTCTCTAGACAGTTCAGGCTTCACCCACTAGTTAAATGGTGGAGGCTCACAGCGACATACTCAACACACAAGTTTCTGAACTCTGCATGAGGGTTTCTCCGACGAAGTGAGGGCCGTGAGGCACAGCTCCCCGTCCCCCGGTGACCCTGCTAGGTCCACCTTCTTAGGGAAACCCTCTGCAGAGGAGCTGACAGAGCCAGGAACTTGTGAGTTGCGTGTGTCCACTCAGGCATCATTCATGCTTGTTCTGCAGGCAGTTCCTGTCAGAAGGAGGAGGCGCAGCAGGAGCGCCGGGGGGCGGAAGACGGTGCCTCAGTGCCTCTCTCCTTCTGACATTGTTAAAGAAAACACAACAAATTTATAAGTATGTAGATAATTACATGTAGATAATGTCCTCAAGTTCTGTATAACCACGTTTCCCTCTCTCTGTGTTTGTTTCTCGTTCGTCGTTGTGTGTGTGTTTGTGTGCATCTGTCTCTTTCAAACAGGTGCCGGTCCTCACCTCTGCAGTGCTGCCGTCTCCTGTAGCGCTGCATGGTTCTAAGCTAAGTTTCCTTTCCTTTTTCTGTTCTCTCAGATTTTGTCCTCAGGTTTGAAGTGTCTGTGTTGTGCAGCTGGTCTGGTCTGTCTCTAGACAGTTCAGGCTTCACCCACTAGTTAAATGGTGGAGGCTCACAGCGACATACTCAACACACAAGTTTCTGAACTCTGCATGAGGGTTTCTCCGACGAAGTGAGGGCCGTGAGGCACAGCTCCCCGTCCCCCGGTGACCCTGCTAGGTCCACCTTCTTAGGGAAACCCTCTGCAGAGGAGCTGACAGAGCCAGGAACTTGTGAGTTGCGTGTGTCCACTCAGGCATCATTCATGCTTGTTCTGCAGGCAGTTCCTGTCAGAAGGAGGAGGCGCAGCAGGAGCGCCGGGGGGCGGAAGACGGTGCCTCAGTGCCTCTCTCCTTCTGACATTGTTAAAGAAAACACAACAAATTTATAAGTATGTAGATAATTACATGTAGATAATGTCCTCAAGTTCTGTATAACCACTTTTCCCTCTCTCTGTGTTTGTTTCTCGTTCGTCGTTGTGTGTGTGTTTGTGTGCATCTGTCTCTTTCAAACAGGTGCCGGTCCTCACCTCTGCAGTGCTGCCGTCTCCTGTAGCGCTGCATGGTTCTAAGCTAAGTTTCCTTTCCTTTTTCTGTTCTCTCAGATTTTGTCCTCAGGTTTGAAGTGTCTGTGTTGTGCAGCTGGTCTGGTCTGTCTCTAGACAGTTCAGGCTTCACCCACTAGTTAAATGGTGGAGGCTCACAGCGACATACTCAACACACAAGTTTCTGAACTCTGCATGAGGGTTTCTCCGACGAAGTGAGGGCCGTGAGGCACAGCTCCCCGTCCCCCGGTGACCCTGCTAGGTCCACCTTCTTAGGGAAACCCTCTGCAGAGGAGCTGACAGAGCCAGGAACTTGTGAGTTGCGTGTGTCCACTCAGGCATCATTCATGCTTGTTCTGCAGGCAGTTCCTGTCAGAAGGAGGAGGCGCAGCAGGAGCGCCGGGGGGCGGAAGACGGTGCCTCAGTGCCTCTCTCCTTCTGACATTGTTAAAGAAAACACAACAAATTTATAAGTATGTAGATAATTACATGTAGATAATGTCCTCAAGTTCTGTATAACCACGTTTCCCTCTCTCTGTGTTTGTTTCTCGTTCGTCGTTGTGTGTGTGTTTGTGTGCATCTGTCTCTTTCAAACAGGTGCCGGTCCTCACCTCTGCAGTGCTGCCGTCTCCTGTAGCGCTGCATGGTTCTAAGCTAAGTTTCCTTTCCTTTTTCTGTTCTCTCAGATTTTGTCCTCAGGTTTGAAGTGTCTGTGTTGTGCAGCTGGTCTGGTCTGTCTCTAGACAGTTCAGGCTTCACCCACTAGTTAAATGGTGGAGGCTCACAGCGACATACTCAACACACAAGTTTCTGAACTCTGCATGAGGGTTTCTCCGACGAAGTGAGGGCCGTGAGGCACAGCTCCCCGTCCCCCGGTGACCCTGCTAGGTCCACCTTCTTAGGGAAACCCTCTGCAGAGGAGCTGACAGAGCCAGGAACTTGTGAGTTGCGTGTGTCCACTCAGGCATCATTCATGCTTGTTCTGCAGGCAGTTCCTGTCAGAAGGAGGAGGCGCAGCAGGAGCGCCGGGGGGCGGAAGACGGTGCCTCAGTGCCTCTCTCCTTCTGACATTGTTAAAGAAAACACAACAAATTTATAAGTATGTAGATAATTACATGTAGATAATGTCCTCAAGTTCTGTATAACCACGTTTCCCTCTCTCTGTGTTTGTTTCTCGTTCGTCGTTGTGTGTGTGTTTGTGTGCATCTGTCTCTTTCAAACAGGTGCCGGTCCTCACCTCTGCAGTGCTGCCGTCTCCTGTAGCGCTGCATGGTTCTAAGCTAAGTTTCCTTTCCTTTTTCTGTTCTCTCAGATTTTGTCCTCAGGTTTGAAGTGTCTGTGTTGTGCAGCTGGTCTGGTCTGTCTCTAGACAGTTCAGGCTTCACCCACTAGTTAAATGGTGGAGGCTCACAGCGACATACTCAACACACAAGTTTCTGAACTCTGCATGAGGGTTTCTCCGACGAAGTGAGGGCCGTGAGGCACAGCTCCCCGTCCCCCGGTGACCCTGCTAGGTCCAC
Source organism: Rhamphochromis sp. 'chilingali' (assembly GCF_963969265.1). Classification (NCBI taxonomy): domain Eukaryota; kingdom Metazoa; phylum Chordata; class Actinopteri; order Cichliformes; family Cichlidae; genus Rhamphochromis; species Rhamphochromis sp. 'chilingali'. Next base: position 12,094,780 of record NC_137939.1, read on the forward strand.
CTTCTTAGGGAAACCCTCTGCAGAGGAGCTGACAGAGCCAGGAACTTGTGAGTTGCGTGTGTCCACTCAGGCATCATTCATGCTTGTTCTGCAGGCAGTTCCTGTCAGAAGGAGGAGGCGCAGCAGGAGCGCCGGGGGGCGGAAGACGGTGCCTCAGTGCCTCTCTCCTTCTGACATTGTTAAAGAAAACACAACAAATTTATAAGTATGTAGATAATTACATGTAGATAATGTCCTCAAGTTCTGTATAACCACGTTTCCCTCTCTCTGTGTTTGTTTCTCGTTCGTCGTTGTGTGTGTGTTTGTGTGCATCTGTCTCTTTCAAACAGGTGCCGGTCCTCACCTCTGCAGTGCTGCCGTCTCCTGTAGCGCTGCATGGTTCTAAGCTAAGTTTCCTTTCCTTTTTCTGTTCTCTCAGATTTTGTCCTCAGGTTTGAAGTGTCTGTGTTGTGCAGCTGGTCTGGTCTGTCTCTAGACAGTTCAGGCTTCACCCACTAGTTAAATGGTGGAGGCTCACAGCGACATACTCAACACACAAGTTTCTGAACTCTGCATGAGGGTTTCTCCGACGAAGTGAGGGCCGTGAGGCACAGCTCCCCGTCCCCCGGTGACCCTGCTAGGTCCACCTTCTTAGGGAAACCCTCTGCAGAGGAGCTGACAGAGCCAGGAACTTGTGAGTTGCGTGTGTCCACTCAGGCATCATTCATGCTTGTTCTGCAGGCAGTTCCTGTCAGAAGGAGGAGGCGCAGCAGGAGCGCCGGGGGGCGGAAGACGGTGCCTCAGTGCCTCTCTCCTTCTGACATTGTTAAAGAAAACACAACAAATTTATAAGTATGTAGATAATTACATGTAGATAATGTCCTCAAGTTCTGTATAACCACTTTTCCCTCTCTCTGTGTTTGTTTCTCGTTCGTCGTTGTGTGTGTGTTTGTGTGCATCTGTCTCTTTCAAACAGGTGCCGGTCCTCACCTCTGCAGTGCTGCCGTCTCCTGTAGCGCTGCATGGTTCTAAGCTAAGTTTCCTTTCCTTTTTCTGTTCTCTCAGATTTTGTCCTCAGGTTTGAAGTGTCTGTGTTGTGCAGCTGGTCTGGTCTGTCTCTAGACAGTTCAGGCTTCACCCACTAGTTAAATGGTGGAGGCTCACAGCGACATACTCAACACACAAGTTTCTGAACTCTGCATGAGGGTTTCTCCGACGAAGTGAGGGCCGTGAGGCACAGCTCCCCGTCCCCCGGTGACCCTGCTAGGTCCACCTTCTTAGGGAAACCCTCTGCAGAGGAGCTGACAGAGCCAGGAACTTGTGAGTTGCGTGTGTCCACTCAGGCATCATTCATGCTTGTTCTGCAGGCAGTTCCTGTCAGAAGGAGGAGGCGCAGCAGGAGCGCCGGGGGGCGGAAGACGGTGCCTCAGTGCCTCTCTCCTTCTGACATTGTTAAAGAAAACACAACAAATTTATAAGTATGTAGATAATTACATGTAGATAATGTCCTCAAGTTCTGTATAACCACTTTTCCCTCTCTCTGTGTTTGTTTCTCGTTCGTCGTTGTGTGTGTGTTTGTGTGCATCTGTCTCTTTCAAACAGGTGCCGGTCCTCACCTCTGCAGTGCTGCCGTCTCCTGTAGCGCTGCATGGTTCTAAGCTAAGTTTCCTTTCCTTTTTCTGTTCTCTCAGATTTTGTCCTCAGGTTTGAAGTGTCTGTGTTGTGCAGCTGGTCTGGTCTGTCTCTAGACAGTTCAGGCTTCACCCACTAGTTAAATGGTGGAGGCTCACAGCGACATACTCAACACACAAGTTTCTGAACTCTGCATGAGGGTTTCTCCGACGAAGTGAGGGCCGTGAGGCACAGCTCCCCGTCCCCCGGTGACCCTGCTAGGTCCACCTTCTTAGGGAAACCCTCTGCAGAGGAGCTGACAGAGCCAGGAACTTGTGAGTTGCGTGTGTCCACTCAGGCATCATTCATGCTTGTTCTGCAGGCAGTTCCTGTCAGAAGGAGGAGGCGCAGCAGGAGCGCCGGGGGGCGGAAGACGGTGCCTCAGTGCCTCTCTCCTTCTGACATTGTTAAAGAAAACACAACAAATTTATAAGTATGTAGATAATTACATGTAGATAATGTCCTCAAGTTCTGTATAACCACGTTTCCCTCTCTCTGTGTTTGTTTCTCGTTCGTCGTTGTGTGTGTGTTTGTGTGCATCTGTCTCTTTCAAACAGGTGCCGGTCCTCACCTCTGCAGTGCTGCCGTCTCCTGTAGCGCTGCATGGTTCTAAGCTAAGTTTCCTTTCCTTTTTCTGTTCTCTCAGATTTTGTCCTCAGGTTTGAAGTGTCTGTGTTGTGCAGCTGGTCTGGTCTGTCTCTAGACAGTTCAGGCTTCACCCACTAGTTAAATGGTGGAGGCTCACAGCGACATACTCAACACACAAGTTTCTGAACTCTGCATGAGGGTTTCTCCGACGAAGTGAGGGCCGTGAGGCACAGCTCCCCGTCCCCCGGTGACCCTGCTAGGTCCACCTTCTTAGGGAAACCCTCTGCAGAGGAGCTGACAGAGCCAGGAACTTGTGAGTTGCGTGTGTCCACTCAGGCATCATTCATGCTTGTTCTGCAGGCAGTTCCTGTCAGAAGGAGGAGGCGCAGCAGGAGCGCCGGGGGGCGGAAGACGGTGCCTCAGTGCCTCTCTCCTTCTGACATTGTTAAAGAAAACACAACAAATTTATAAGTATGTAGATAATTACATGTAGATAATGTCCTCAAGTTCTGTATAACCACTTTTCCCTCTCTCTGTGTTTGTTTCTCGTTCGTCGTTGTGTGTGTGTTTGTGTGCATCTGTCTCTTTCAAACAGGTGCCGGTCCTCACCTCTGCAGTGCTGCCGTCTCCTGTAGCGCTGCATGGTTCTAAGCTAAGTTTCCTTTCCTTTTTCTGTTCTCTCAGATTTTGTCCTCAGGTTTGAAGTGTCTGTGTTGTGCAGCTGGTCTGGTCTGTCTCTAGACAGTTCAGGCTTCACCCACTAGTTAAATGGTGGAGGCTCACAGCGACATACTCAACACACAAGTTTCTGAACTCTGCATGAGGGTTTCTCCGACGAAGTGAGGGCCGTGAGGCACAGCTCCCCGTCCCCCGGTGACCCTGCTAGGTCCACCTTCTTAGGGAAACCCTCTGCAGAGGAGCTGACAGAGCCAGGAACTTGTGAGTTGCGTGTGTCCACTCAGGCATCATTCATGCTTGTTCTGCAGGCAGTTCCTGTCAGAAGGAGGAGGCGCAGCAGGAGCGCCGGGGGGCGGAAGACGGTGCCTCAGTGCCTCTCTCCTTCTGACATTGTTAAAGAAAACACAACAAATTTATAAGTATGTAGATAATTACATGTAGATAATGTCCTCAAGTTCTGTATAACCACGTTTCCCTCTCTCTGTGTTTGTTTCTCGTTCGTCGTTGTGTGTGTGTTTGTGTGCATCTGTCTCTTTCAAACAGGTGCCGGTCCTCACCTCTGCAGTGCTGCCGTCTCCTGTAGCGCTGCATGGTTCTAAGCTAAGTTTCCTTTCCTTTTTCTGTTCTCTCAGATTTTGTCCTCAGGTTTGAAGTGTCTGTGTTGTGCAGCTGGTCTGGTCTGTCTCTAGACAGTTCAGGCTTCACCCACTAGTTAAATGGTGGAGGCTCACAGCGACATACTCAACACACAAGTTTCTGAACTCTGCATGAGGGTTTCTCCGACGAAGTGAGGGCCGTGAGGCACAGCTCCCCGTCCCCCGGTGACCCTGCTAGGTCCACCTTCTTAGGGAAACCCTCTGCAGAGGAGCTGACAGAGCCAGGAACTTGTGAGTTGCGTGTGTCCACTCAGGCATCATTCATGCTTGTTCTGCAGGCAGTTCCTGTCAGAAGGAGGAGGCGCAGCAGGAGCGCCGGGGGGCGGAAGACGGTGCCTCAGTGCCTCTCTCCTTCTGACATTGTTAAAGAAAACACAACAAATTTATAAGTATGTAGATAATTACATGTAGATAATGTCCTCAAGTTCTGTATAACCACTTTTCCCTCTCTCTGTGTTTGTTTCTCGTTCGTCGTTGTGTGTGTGTTTGTGTGCATCTGTCTCTTTCAAACAGGTGCCGGTCCTCACCTCTGCAGTGCTGCCGTCTCCTGTAGCGCTGCATGGTTCTAAGCTAAGTTTCCTTTCCTTTTTCTGTTCTCTCAGATTTTGTCCTCAGGTTTGAAGTGTCTGTGTTGTGCAGCTGGTCTGGTCTGTCTCTAGACAGTTCAGGCTTCACCCACTAGTTAAATGGTGGAGGCTCACAGCGACATACTCAACACACAAGTTTCTGAACTCTGCATGAGGGTTTCTCCGACGAAGTGAGGGCCGTGAGGCACAGCTCCCCGTCCCCCGGTGACCCTGCTAGGTCCACCTTCTTAGGGAAACCCTCTGCAGAGGAGCTGACAGAGCCAGGAACTTGTGAGTTGCGTGTGTCCACTCAGGCATCATTCATGCTTGTTCTGCAGGCAGTTCCTGTCAGAAGGAGGAGGCGCAGCAGGAGCGCCGGGGGGCGGAAGACGGTGCCTCAGTGCCTCTCTCCTTCTGACATTGTTAAAGAAAACACAACAAATTTATAAGTATGTAGATAATTACATGTAGATAATGTCCTCAAGTTCTGTATAACCACGTTTCCCTCTCTCTGTGTTTGTTTCTCGTTCGTCGTTGTGTGTGTGTTTGTGTGCATCTGTCTCTTTCAAACAGGTGCCGGTCCTCACCTCTGCAGTGCTGCCGTCTCCTGTAGCGCTGCATGGTTCTAAGCTAAGTTTCCTTTCCTTTTTCTGTTCTCTCAGATTTTGTCCTCAGGTTTGAAGTGTCTGTGTTGTGCAGCTGGTCTGGTCTGTCTCTAGACAGTTCAGGCTTCACCCACTAGTTAAATGGTGGAGGCTCACAGCGACATACTCAACACACAAGTTTCTGAACTCTGCATGAGGGTTTCTCCGACGAAGTGAGGGCCGTGAGGCACAGCTCCCCGTCCCCCGGTGACCCTGCTAGGTCCACCTTCTTAGGGAAACCCTCTGCAGAGGAGCTGACAGAGCCAGGAACTTGTGAGTTGCGTGTGTCCACTCAGGCATCATTCATGCTTGTTCTGCAGGCAGTTCCTGTCAGAAGGAGGAGGCGCAGCAGGAGCGCCGGGGGGCGGAAGACGGTGCCTCAGTGCCTCTCTCCTTCTGACATTGTTAAAGAAAACACAACAAATTTATAAGTATGTAGATAATTACATGTAGATAATGTCCTCAAGTTCTGTATAACCACGTTTCCCTCTCTCTGTGTTTGTTTCTCGTTCGTCGTTGTGTGTGTGTTTGTGTGCATCTGTCTCTTTCAAACAGGTGCCGGTCCTCACCTCTGCAGTGCTGCCGTCTCCTGTAGCGCTGCATGGTTCTAAGCTAAGTTTCCTTTCCTTTTTCTGTTCTCTCAGATTTTGTCCTCAGGTTTGAAGTGTCTGTGTTGTGCAGCTGGTCTGGTCTGTCTCTAGACAGTTCAGGCTTCACCCACTAGTTAAATGGTGGAGGCTCACAGCGACATACTCAACACACAAGTTTCTGAACTCTGCATGAGGGTTTCTCCGACGAAGTGAGGGCCGTGAGGCACAGCTCCCCGTCCCCCGGTGACCCTGCTAGGTCCACCTTCTTAGGGAAACCCTCTGCAGAGGAGCTGACAGAGCCAGGAACTTGTGAGTTGCGTGTGTCCACTCAGGCATCATTCATGCTTGTTCTGCAGGCAGTTCCTGTCAGAAGGAGGAGGCGCAGCAGGAGCGCCGGGGGGCGGAAGACGGTGCCTCAGTGCCTCTCTCCTTCTGACATTGTTAAAGAAAACACAACAAATTTATAAGTATGTAGATAATTACATGTAGATAATGTCCTCAAGTTCTGTATAACCACTTTTCCCTCTCTCTGTGTTTGTTTCTCGTTCGTCGTTGTGTGTGTGTTTGTGTGCATCTGTCTCTTTCAAACAGGTGCCGGTCCTCACCTCTGCAGTGCTGCCGTCTCCTGTAGCGCTGCATGGTTCTAAGCTAAGTTTCCTTTCCTTTTTCTGTTCTCTCAGATTTTGTCCTCAGGTTTGAAGTGTCTGTGTTGTGCAGCTGGTCTGGTCTGTCTCTAGACAGTTCAGGCTTCACCCACTAGTTAAATGGTGGAGGCTCACAGCGACATACTCAACACACAAGTTTCTGAACTCTGCATGAGGGTTTCTCCGACGAAGTGAGGGCCGTGAGGCACAGCTCCCCGTCCCCCGGTGACCCTGCTAGGTCCACCTTCTTAGGGAAACCCTCTGCAGAGGAGCTGACAGAGCCAGGAACTTGTGAGTTGCGTGTGTCCACTCAGGCATCATTCATGCTTGTTCTGCAGGCAGTTCCTGTCAGAAGGAGGAGGCGCAGCAGGAGCGCCGGGGGGCGGAAGACGGTGCCTCAGTGCCTCTCTCCTTCTGACATTGTTAAAGAAAACACAACAAATTTATAAGTATGTAGATAATTACATGTAGATAATGTCCTCAAGTTCTGTATAACCACTTTTCCCTCTCTCTGTGTTTGTTTCTCGTTCGTCGTTGTGTGTGTGTTTGTGTGCATCTGTCTCTTTCAAACAGGTGCCGGTCCTCACCTCTGCAGTGCTGCCGTCTCCTGTAGCGCTGCATGGTTCTAAGCTAAGTTTCCTTTCCTTTTTCTGTTCTCTCAGATTTTGTCCTCAGGTTTGAAGTGTCTGTGTTGTGCAGCTGGTCTGGTCTGTCTCTAGACAGTTCAGGCTTCACCCACTAGTTAAATGGTGGAGGCTCACAGCGACATACTCAACACACAAGTTTCTGAACTCTGCATGAGGGTTTCTCCGACGAAGTGAGGGCCGTGAGGCACAGCTCCCCGTCCCCCGGTGACCCTGCTAGGTCCACCTTCTTAGGGAAACCCTCTGCAGAGGAGCTGACAGAGCCAGGAACTTGTGAGTTGCGTGTGTCCACTCAGGCATCATTCATGCTTGTTCTGCAGGCAGTTCCTGTCAGAAGGAGGAGGCGCAGCAGGAGCGCCGGGGGGCGGAAGACGGTGCCTCAGTGCCTCTCTCCTTCTGACATTGTTAAAGAAAACACAACAAATTTATAAGTATGTAGATAATTACATGTAGATAATGTCCTCAAGTTCTGTATAACCACTTTTTCCTCTCTCTGTGTTTGTTTCTCGTTCGTCGTTGTGTGTGTGTTTGTGTGCATCTGTCTCTTTCAAACAGGTGCCGGTCCTCACCTCTGCAGTGCTGCCGTCTCCTGTAGCGCTGCATGGTTCTAAGCTAAGTTTCCTTTCCTTTTTCTGTTCTCTCAGATTTTGTCCTCAGGTTTGAAGTGTCTGTGTTGTGCAGCTGGTCTGGTCTGTCTCTAGACAGTTCAGGCTTCACCCACTAGTTAAATGGTGGAGGCTCACAGCGACATACTCAACACACAAGTTTCTGAACTCTGCATGAGGGTTTCTCCGACGAAGTGAGGGCCGTGAGGCACAGCTCCCCGTCCCCCGGTGACCCTGCTAGGTCCACCTTCTTAGGGAAACCCTCTGCAGAGGAGCTGACAGAGCCAGGAACTTGTGAGTTGCGTGTGTCCACTCAGGCATCATTCATGCTTGTTCTGCAGGCAGTTCCTGTCAGAAGGAGGAGGCGCAGCAGGAGCGCCGGGGGGCGGAAGACGGTGCCTCAGTGCCTCTCTCCTTCTGACATTGTTAAAGAAAACACAACAAATTTATAAGTATGTAGATAATTACATGTAGATAATGTCCTCAAGTTCTGTATAACCACGTTTCCCTCTCTCTGTGTTTGTTTCTCGTTCGTCGTTGTGTGTGTGTTTGTGTGCATCTGTCTCTTTCAAACAGGTGCCGGTCCTCACCTCTGCAGTGCTGCCGTCTCCTGTAGCGCTGCATGGTTCTAAGCTAAGTTTCCTTTCCTTTTTCTGTTCTCTCAGATTTTGTCCTCAGGTTTGAAGTGTCTGTGTTGTGCAGCTGGTCTGGTCTGTCTCTAGACAGTTCAGGCTTCACCCACTAGTTAAATGGTGGAGGCTCACAGCGACATACTCAACACACAAGTTTCTGAACTCTGCATGAGGGTTTCTCCGACGAAGTGAGGGCCGTGAGGCACAGCTCCCCGTCCCCCGGTGACCCTGCTAGGTCCACCTTCTTAGGGAAACCCTCTGCAGAGGAGCTGACAGAGCCAGGAACTTGTGAGTTGCGTGTGTCCACTCAGGCATCATTCATGCTTGTTCTGCAGGCAGTTCCTGTCAGAAGGAGGAGGCGCAGCAGGAGCGCCGGGGGGCGGAAGACGGTGCCTCAGTGCCTCTCTCCTTCTGACATTGTTAAAGAAAACACAACAAATTTATAAGTATGTAGATAATTACATGTAGATAATGTCCTCAAGTTCTGTATAACCACTTTTCCCTCTCTCTGTGTTTGTTTCTCGTTCGTCGTTGTGTGTGTGTTTGTGTGCATCTGTCTCTTTCAAACAGGTGCCGGTCCTCACCTCTGCAGTGCTGCCGTCTCCTGTAGCGCTGCATGGTTCTAAGCTAAGTTTCCTTTCCTTTTTCTGTTCTCTCAGATTTTGTCCTCAGGTTTGAAGTGTCTGTGTTGTGCAGCTGGTCTGGTCTGTCTCTAGACAGTTCAGGCTTCACCCACTAGTTAAATGGTGGAGGCTCACAGCGACATACTCAACACACAAGTTTCTGAACTCTGCATGAGGGTTTCTCCGACGAAGTGAGGGCCGTGAGGCACAGCTCCCCGTCCCCCGGTGACCCTGCTAGGTCCACCTTCTTAGGGAAACCCTCTGCAGAGGAGCTGACAGAGCCAGGAACTTGTGAGTTGCGTGTGTCCACTCAGGCATCATTCATGCTTGTTCTGCAGGCAGTTCCTGTCAGAAGGAGGAGGCGCAGCAGGAGCGCCGGGGGGCGGAAGACGGTGCCTCAGTGCCTCTCTCCTTCTGACATTGTTAAAGAAAACACAACAAATTTATAAGTATGTAGATAATTACATGTAGATAATGTCCTCAAGTTCTGTATAACCACTTTTCCCTCTCTCTGTGTTTGTTTCTCGTTCGTCGTTGTGTGTGTGTTTGTGTGCATCTGTCTCTTTCAAACAGGTGCCGGTCCTCACCTCTGCAGTGCTGCCGTCTCCTGTAGCGCTGCATGGTTCTAAGCTAAGTTTCCTTTCCTTTTTCTGTTCTCTCAGATTTTGTCCTCAGGTTTGAAGTGTCTGTGTTGTGCAGCTGGTCTGGTCTGTCTCTAGACAGTTCAGGCTTCACCCACTAGTTAAATGGTGGAGGCTCACAGCGACATACTCAACACACAAGTTTCTGAACTCTGCATGAGGGTTTCTCCGACGAAGTGAGGGCCGTGAGGCACAGCTCCCCGTCCCCCGGTGACCCTGCTAGGTCCACCTTCTTAGGGAAACCCTCTGCAGAGGAGCTGACAGAGCCAGGAACTTGTGAGTTGCGTGTGTCCACTCAGGCATCATTCATGCTTGTTCTGCAGGCAGTTCCTGTCAGAAGGAGGAGGCGCAGCAGGAGCGCCGGGGGGCGGAAGACGGTGCCTCAGTGCCTCTCTCCTTCTGACATTGTTAAAGAAAACACAACAAATTTATAAGTATGTAGATAATTACATGTAGATAATGTCCTCAAGTTCTGTATAACCACGTTTCCCTCTCTCTGTGTTTGTTTCTCGTTCGTCGTTGTGTGTGTGTTTGTGTGCATCTGTCTCTTTCAAACAGGTGCCGGTCCTCACCTCTGCAGTGCTGCCGTCTCCTGTAGCGCTGCATGGTTCTAAGCTAAGTTTCCTTTCCTTTTTCTGTTCTCTCAGATTTTGTCCTCAGGTTTGAAGTGTCTGTGTTGTGCAGCTGGTCTGGTCTGTCTCTAGACAGTTCAGGCTTCACCCACTAGTTAAATGGTGGAGGCTCACAGCGACATACTCAACACACAAGTTTCTGAACTCTGCATGAGGGTTTCTCCGACGAAGTGAGGGCCGTGAGGCACAGCTCCCCGTCCCCCGGTGACCCTGCTAGGTCCACCTTCTTAGGGAAACCCTCTGCAGAGGAGCTGACAGAGCCAGGAACTTGTGAGTTGCGTGTGTCCACTCAGGCATCATTCATGCTTGTTCTGCAGGCAGTTCCTGTCAGAAGGAGGAGGCGCAGCAGGAGCGCCGGGGGGCGGAAGACGGTGCCTCAGTGCCTCTCTCCTTCTGACATTGTTAAAGAAAACACAACAAATTTATAAGTATGTAGATAATTACATGTAGATAATGTCCTCAAGTTCTGTATAACCACGTTTCCCTCTCTCTGTGTTTGTTTCTCGTTCGTCGTTGTGTGTGTGTTTGTGTGCATCTGTCTCTTTCAAACAGGTGCCGGTCCTCACCTCTGCAGTGCTGCCGTCTCCTGTAGCGCTGCATGGTTCTAAGCTAAGTTTCCTTTCCTTTTTCTGTTCTCTCAGATTTTGTCCTCAGGTTTGAAGTGTCTGTGTTGTGCAGCTGGTCTGGTCTGTCTCTAGACAGTTCAGGCTTCACCCACTAGTTAAATGGTGGAGGCTCACAGCGACATACTCAACACACAAGTTTCTGAACTCTGCATGAGGGTTTCTCCGACGAAGTGAGGGCCGTGAGGCACAGCTCCCCGTCCCCCGGTGACCCTGCTAGGTCCACCTTCTTAGGGAAACCCTCTGCAGAGGAGCTGACAGAGCCAGGAACTTGTGAGTTGCGTGTGTCCACTCAGGCATCATTCATGCTTGTTCTGCAGGCAGTTCCTGTCAGAAGGAGGAGGCGCAGCAGGAGCGCCGGGGGGCGGAAGACGGTGCCTCAGTGCCTCTCTCCTTCTGACATTGTTAAAGAAAACACAACAAATTTATAAGTATGTAGATAATTACATGTAGATAATGTCCTCAAGTTCTGTATAACCACGTTTCCCTCTCTCTGTGTTTGTTTCTCGTTCGTCGTTGTGTGTGTGTTTGTGTGCATCTGTCTCTTTCAAACAGGTGCCGGTCCTCACCTCTGCAGTGCTGCCGTCTCCTGTAGCGCTGCATGGTTCTAAGCTAAGTTTCCTTTCCTTTTTCTGTTCTCTCAGATTTTGTCCTCAGGTTTGAAGTGTCTGTGTTGTGCAGCTGGTCTGGTCTGTCTCTAGACAGTTCAGGCTTCACCCACTAGTTAAATGGTGGAGGCTCACAGCGACATACTCAACACACAAGTTTCTGAACTCTGCATGAGGGTTTCTCCGACGAAGTGAGGGCCGTGAGGCACAGCTCCCCGTCCCCCGGTGACCCTGCTAGGTCCACCTTCTTAGGGAAACCCTCTGCAGAGGAGCTGACAGAGCCAGGAACTTGTGAGTTGCGTGTGTCCACTCAGGCATCATTCATGCTTGTTCTGCAGGCAGTTCCTGTCAGAAGGAGGAGGCGCAGCAGGAGCGCCGGGGGGCGGAAGACGGTGCCTCAGTGCCTCTCTCCTTCTGACATTGTTAAAGAAAACACAACAAATTTATAAGTATGTAGATAATTACATGTAGATAATGTCCTCAAGTTCTGTATAACCACGTTTCCCTCTCTCTGTGTTTGTTTCTCGTTCGTCGTTGTGTGTGTGTTTGTGTGCATCTGTCTCTTTCAAACAGGTGCCGGTCCTCACCTCTGCAGTGCTGCCGTCTCCTGTAGCGCTGCATGGTTCTAAGCTAAGTTTCCTTTCCTTTTTCTGTTCTCTCAGATTTTGTCCTCAGGTTTGAAGTGTCTGTGTTGTGCAGCTGGTCTGGTCTGTCTCTAGACAGTTCAGGCTTCACCCACTAGTTAAATGGTGGAGGCTCACAGCGACATACTCAACACACAAGTTTCTGAACTCTGCATGAGGGTTTCTCCGACGAAGTGAGGGCCGTGAGGCACAGCTCCCCGTCCCCCGGTGACCCTGCTAGGTCCACCTTCTTAGGGAAACCCTCTGCAGAGGAGCTGACAGAGCCAGGAACTTGTGAGTTGCGTGTGTCCACTCAGGCATCATTCATGCTTGTTCTGCAGGCAGTTCCTGTCAGAAGGAGGAGGCGCAGCAGGAGCGCCGGGGGGCGGAAGACGGTGCCTCAGTGCCTCTCTCCTTCTGACATTGTTAAAGAAAACACAACAAATTTATAAGTATGTAGATAATTACATGTAGATAATGTCCTCAAGTTCTGTATAACCACGTTTCCCTCTCTCTGTGTTTGTTTCTCGTTCGTCGTTGTGTGTGTGTTTGTGTGCATCTGTCTCTTTCAAACAGGTGCCGGTCCTCACCTCTGCAGTGCTGCCGTCTCCTGTAGCGCTGCATGGTTCTAAGCTAAGTTTCCTTTCCTTTTTCTGTTCTCTCAGATTTTGTCCTCAGGTTTGAAGTGTCTGTGTTGTGCAGCTGGTCTGGTCTGTCTCTAGACAGTTCAGGCTTCACCCACTAGTTAAATGGTGGAGGCTCACAGCGACATACTCAACACACAAGTTTCTGAACTCTGCATGAGGGTTTCTCCGACGAAGTGAGGGCCGTGAGGCACAGCTCCCCGTCCCCCGGTGACCCTGCTAGGTCCACCTTCTTAGGGAAACCCTCTGCAGAGGAGCTGACAGAGCCAGGAACTTGTGAGTTGCGTGTGTCCACTCAGGCATCATTCATGCTTGTTCTGCAGGCAGTTCCTGTCAGAAGGAGGAGGCGCAGCAGGAGCGCCGGGGGGCGGAAGACGGTGCCTCAGTGCCTCTCTCCTTCTGACATTGTTAAAGAAAACACAACAAATTTATAAGTATGTAGATAATTACATGTAGATAATGTCCTCAAGTTCTGTATAACCACGTTTCCCTCTCTCTGTGTTTGTTTCTCGTTCGTCGTTGTGTGTGTGTTTGTGTGCATCTGTCTCTTTCAAACAGGTGCCGGTCCTCACCTCTGCAGTGCTGCCGTCTCCTGTAGCGCTGCATGGTTCTAAGCTAAGTTTCCTTTCCTTTTTCTGTTCTCTCAGATTTTGTCCTCAGGTTTGAAGTGTCTGTGTTGTGCAGCTGGTCTGGTCTGTCTCTAGACAGTTCAGGCTTCACCCACTAGTTAAATGGTGGAGGCTCACAGCGACATACTCAACACACAAGTTTCTGAACTCTGCATGAGGGTTTCTCCGACGAAGTGAGGGCCGTGAGGCACAGCTCCCCGTCCCCCGGTGACCCTGCTAGGTCCACCTTCTTAGGGAAACCCTCTGCAGAGGAGCTGACAGAGCCAGGAACTTGTGAGTTGCGTGTGTCCACTCAGGCATCATTCATGCTTGTTCTGCAGGCAGTTCCTGTCAGAAGGAGGAGGCGCAGCAGGAGCGCCGGGGGGCGGAAGACGGTGCCTCAGTGCCTCTCTCCTTCTGACATTGTTAAAGAAAACACAACAAATTTATAAGTATGTAGATAATTACATGTAGATAATGTCCTCAAGTTCTGTATAACCACGTTTCCCTCTCTCTGTGTTTGTTTCTCGTTCGTCGTTGTGTGTGTGTTTGTGTGCATCTGTCTCTTTCAAACAGGTGCCGGTCCTCACCTCTGCAGTGCTGCCGTCTCCTGTAGCGCTGCATGGTTCTAAGCTAAGTTTCCTTTCCTTTTTCTGTTCTCTCAGATTTTGTCCTCAGGTTTGAAGTGTCTGTGTTGTGCAGCTGGTCTGGTCTGTCTCTAGACAGTTCAGGCTTCACCCACTAGTTAAATGGTGGAGGCTCACAGCGACATACTCAACACACAAGTTTCTGAACTCTGCATGAGGGTTTCTCCGACGAAGTGAGGGCCGTGAGGCACAGCTCCCCGTCCCCCGGTGACCCTGCTAGGTCCACCTTCTTAGGGAAACCCTCTGCAGAGGAGCTGACAGAGCCAGGAACTTGTGAGTTGCGTGTGTCCACTCAGGCATCATTCATGCTTGTTCTGCAGGCAGTTCCTGTCAGAAGGAGGAGGCGCAGCAGGAGCGCCGGGGGGCGGAAGACGGTGCCTCAGTGCCTCTCTCCTTCTGACATTGTTAAAGAAAACACAACAAATTTATAAGTATGTAGATAATTACATGTAGATAATGTCCTCAAGTTCTGTATAACCACGTTTCCCTCTCTCTGTGTTTGTTTCTCGTTCGTCGTTGTGTGTGTGTTTGTGTGCATCTGTCTCTTTCAAACAGGTGCCGGTCCTCACCTCTGCAGTGCTGCCGTCTCCTGTAGCGCTGCATGGTTCTAAGCTAAGTTTCCTTTCCTTTTTCTGTTCTCTCAGATTTTGTCCTCAGGTTTGAAGTGTCTGTGTTGTGCAGCTGGTCTGGTCTGTCTCTAGACAGTTCAGGCTTCACCCACTAGTTAAATGGTGGAGGCTCACAGCGACATACTCAACACACAAGTTTCTGAACTCTGCATGAGGGTTTCTCCGACGAAGTGAGGGCCGTGAGGCACAGCTCCCCGTCCCCCGGTGACCCTGCTAGGTCCACCTTCTTAGGGAAACCCTCTGCAGAGGAGCTGACAGAGCCAGGAACTTGTGAGTTGCGTGTGTCCACTCAGGCATCATTCATGCTTGTTCTGCAGGCAGTTCCTGTCAGAAGGAGGAGGCGCAGCAGGAGCGCCGGGGGGCGGAAGACGGTGCCTCAGTGCCTCTCTCCTTCTGACATTGTTAAAGAAAACACAACAAATTTATAAGTATGTAGATAATTACATGTAGATAATGTCCTCAAGTTCTGTATAACCACGTTTCCCTCTCTCTGTGTTTGTTTCTCGTTCGTCGTTGTGTGTGTGTTTGTGTGCATCTGTCTCTTTCAAACAGGTGCCGGTCCTCACCTCTGCAGTGCTGCCGTCTCCTGTAGCGCTGCATGGTTCTAAGCTAAGTTTCCTTTCCTTTTTCTGTTCTCTCAGATTTTGTCCTCAGGTTTGAAGTGTCTGTGTTGTGCAGCTGGTCTGGTCTGTCTCTAGACAGTTCAGGCTTCACCCACTAGTTAAATGGTGGAGGCTCACAGCGACATACTCAACACACAAGTTTCTGAACTCTGCATGAGGGTTTCTCCGACGAAGTGAGGGCCGTGAGGCACAGCTCCCCGTCCCCCGGTGACCCTGCTAGGTCCACCTTCTTAGGGAAACCCTCTGCAGAGGAGCTGACAGAGCCAGGAACTTGTGAGTTGCGTGTGTCCACTCAGGCATCATTCATGCTTGTTCTGCAGGCAGTTCCTGTCAGAAGGAGGAGGCGCAGCAGGAGCGCCGGGGGGCGGAAGACGGTGCCTCAGTGCCTCTCTCCTTCTGACATTGTTAAAGAAAACACAACAAATTTATAAGTATGTAGATAATTACATGTAGATAATGTCCTCAAGTTCTGTATAACCACGTTTCCCTCTCTCTGTGTTTGTTTCTCGTTCGTCGTTGTGTGTGTGTTTGTGTGCATCTGTCTCTTTCAAACAGGTGCCGGTCCTCACCTCTGCAGTGCTGCCGTCTCCTGTAGCGCTGCATGGTTCTAAGCTAAGTTTCCTTTCCTTTTTCTGTTCTCTCAGATTTTGTCCTCAGGTTTGAAGTGTCTGTGTTGTGCAGCTGGTCTGGTCTGTCTCTAGACAGTTCAGGCTTCACCCACTAGTTAAATGGTGGAGGCTCACAGCGACATACTCAACACACAAGTTTCTGAACTCTGCATGAGGGTTTCTCCGACGAAGTGAGGGCCGTGAGGCACAGCTCCCCGTCCCCCGGTGACCCTGCTAGGTCCACCTTCTTAGGGAAACCCTCTGCAGAGGAGCTGACAGAGCCAGGAACTTGTGAGTTGCGTGTGTCCACTCAGGCATCATTCATGCTTGTTCTGCAGGCAGTTCCTGTCAGAAGGAGGAGGCGCAGCAGGAGCGCCGGGGGGCGGAAGACGGTGCCTCAGTGCCTCTCTCCTTCTGACATTGTTAAAGAAAACACAACAAATTTATAAGTATGTAGATAATTACATGTAGATAATGTCCTCAAGTTCTGTATAACCACGTTTCCCTCTCTCTGTGTTTGTTTCTCGTTCGTCGTTGTGTGTGTGTTTGTGTGCATCTGTCTCTTTCAAACAGGTGCCGGTCCTCACCTCTGCAGTGCTGCCGTCTCCTGTAGCGCTGCATGGTTCTAAGCTAAGTTTCCTTTCCTTTTTCTGTTCTCTCAGATTTTGTCCTCAGGTTTGAAGTGTCTGTGTTGTGCAGCTGGTCTGGTCTGTCTCTAGACAGTTCAGGCTTCACCCACTAGTTAAATGGTGGAGGCTCACAGCGACATACTCAACACACAAGTTTCTGAACTCTGCATGAGGGTTTCTCCGACGAAGTGAGGGCCGTGAGGCACAGCTCCCCGTCCCCCGGTGACCCTGCTAGGTCCACCTTCTTAGGGAAACCCTCTGCAGAGGAGCTGACAGAGCCAGGAACTTGTGAGTTGCGTGTGTCCACTCAGGCATCATTCATGCTTGTTCTGCAGGCAGTTCCTGTCAGAAGGAGGAGGCGCAGCAGGAGCGCCGGGGGCGGAAGACGGTGCCTCAGTGCCTCTCTCCTTCTGACATTGTTAAAGAAAACACAACAAATTTATAAGTATGTAGATAATTACATGTAGATAATGTCCTCAAGTTCTGTATAACCACGTTTCCCTCTCTCTGTGTTTGTTTCTCGTTCGTCGTTGTGTGTGTGTTTGTGTGCATCTGTCTCTTTCAAACAGGTGCCGGTCCTCACCTCTGCAGTGCTGCCGTCTCCTGTAGCGCTGCATGGTTCTAAGCTAAGTTTCCTTTCCTTTTTCTGTTCTCTCAGATTTTGTCCTCAGGTTTGAAGTGTCTGTGTTGTGCAGCTGGTCTGGTCTGTCTCTAGACAGTTCAGGCTTCACCCACTAGTTAAATGGTGGAGGCTCACAGCGACATACTCAACACACAAGTTTCTGAACTCTGCATGAGGGTTTCTCCGACGAAGTGAGGGCCGTGAGGCACAGCTCCCCGTCCCCCGGTGACCCTGCTAGGTCCACCTTCTTAGGGAAACCCTCTGCAGAGGAGCTGACAGAGCCAGGAACTTGTGAGTTGCGTGTGTCCACTCAGGCATCATTCATGCTTGTTCTGCAGGCAGTTCCTGTCAGAAGGAGGAGGCGCAGCAGGAGCGCCGGGGGGCGGAAGACGGTGCCTCAGTGCCTCTCTCCTTCTGACATTGTTAAAGAAAACACAACAAATTTATAAGTATGTAGATAATTACATGTAGATAATGTCCTCAAGTTCTGTATAACCACGTTTCCCTCTCTCTGTGTTTGTTTCTCGTTCGTCGTTGTGTGTGTGTTTGTGTGCATCTGTCTCTTTCAAACAGGTGCCGGTCCTCACCTCTGCAGTGCTGCCGTCTCCTGTAGCGCTGCATGGTTCTAAGCTAAGTTTCCTTTCCTTTTTCTGTTCTCTCAGATTTTGTCCTCAGGTTTGAAGTGTCTGTGTTGTGCAGCTGGTCTGGTCTGTCTCTAGACAGTTCAGGCTTCACCCACTAGTTAAATGGTGGAGGCTCACAGCGACATACTCAACACACAAGTTTCTGAACTCTGCATGAGGGTTTTCTCCGACGAAGTGAGGGCCGTGAGGCACAGCTCCCCGTCCCCCGGTGACCCTGCTAGGTCCACCTTCTTAGGGAAACCCTCTGCAGAGGAGCTGACAGAGCCAGGAACTTGTGAGTTGCGTGTGTCCACTCAGGCATCATTCATGCTTGTTCTGCAGGCAGTTCCTGTCAGAAGGAGGAGGCGCAGCAGGAGCGCCGGGGGGCGGAAGACGGTGCCTCAGTGCCTCTCTCCTTCTGACATTGTTAAAGAAAACACAACAAATTTATAAGTATGTAGATAATTACATGTAGATAATGTCCTCAAGTTCTGTATAACCACGTTTCCCTCTCTCTGTGTTTGTTTCTCGTTCGTCGTTGTGTGTGTGTTTGTGTGCATCTGTCTCTTTCAAACAGGTGCCGGTCCTCACCTCTGCAGTGCTGCCGTCTCCTGTAGCGCTGCATGGTTCTAAGCTAAGTTTCCTTTCCTTTTTCTGTTCTCTCAGATTTTGTCCTCAGGTTTGAAGTGTCTGTGTTGTGCAGCTGGTCTGGTCTGTCTCTAGACAGTTCAGGCTTCACCCACTAGTTAAATGGTGGAGGCTCACAGCGACATACTCAACACACAAGTTTCTGAACTCTGCATGAGGGTTTCTCCGACGAAGTGAGGGCCGTGAGGCACAGCTCCCCGTCCCCCGGTGACCCTGCTAGGTCCACCTTCTTAGGGAAACCCTCTGCAGAGGAGCTGACAGAGCCAGGAACTTGTGAGTTGCGTGTGTCCACTCAGGCATCATTCATGCTTGTTCTGCAGGCAGTTCCTGTCAGAAGGAGGAGGCGCAGCAGGAGCGCCGGGGGGCGGAAGACGGTGCCTCAGTGCCTCTCTCCTTCTGACATTGTTAAAGAAAACACAACAAATTATAAGTATGTAGATAATTACATGTAGATAATGTCCTCAAGTTCTGTATAACCACGTTTCCCTCTCTCTGTGTTTGTTTCTCGTTCGTCGTTGTGTGTGTGTTTGTGTGCATCTGTCTCTTTCAAACAGGTGCCGGTCCTCACCTCTGCAGTGCTGCCGTCTCCTGTAGCGCTGCATGGTTCTAAGCTAAGTTTCCTTTCCTTTTTCTGTTCTCTCAGATTTTGTCCTCAGGTTTGAAGTGTCTGTGTTGTGCAGCTGGTCTGGTCTGTCTCTAGACAGTTCAGGCTTCACCCACTAGTTAAATGGTGGAGGCTCACAGCGACATACTCAACACACAAGTTTCTGAACTCTGCATGAGGGTTTCTCCGACGAAGTGAGGGCCGTGAGGCACAGCTCCCCGTCCCCCGGTGACCCTGCTAGGTCCACCTTCTTAGGGAAACCCTCTGCAGAGGAGCTGACAGAGCCAGGAACTTGTGAGTTGCGTGTGTCCACTCAGGCATCATTCATGCTTGTTCTGCAGGCAGTTCCTGTCAGAAGGAGGAGGCGCAGCAGGAGCGCCGGGGGGCGGAAGACGGTGCCTCAGTGCCTCTCTCCTTCTGACATTGTTAAAGAAAACACAACAAATTTATAAGTATGTAGATAATTACATGTAGATAATGTCCTCAAGTTCTGTATAACCACGTTTCCCTCTCTCTGTGTTTGTTTCTCGTTCGTCGTTGTGTGTGTGTTTGTGTGCATCTGTCTCTTTCAAACAGGTGCCGGTCCTCACCTCTGCAGTGCTGCCGTCTCCTGTAGCGCTGCATGGTTCTAAGCTAAGTTTCCTTTCCTTTTTCTGTTCTCTCAGATTTTGTCCTCAGGTTTGAAGTGTCTGTGTTGTGCAGCTGGTCTGGTCTGTCTCTAGACAGTTCAGGCTTCACCCACTAGTTAAATGGTGGAGGCTCACAGCGACATACTCAACACAACAAGTTTCTGAACTCTGCATGAGGGTTTCTCCGACGAAGTGAGGGCCGTGAGGCACAGCTCCCCGTCCCCCGGTGACCCTGCTAGGTCCACCTTCTTAGGGAAACCCTCTGCAGAGGAGCTGACAGAGCCAGGAACTTGTGAGTTGCGTGTGTCCACTCAGGCATCATTCATGCTTGTTCTGCAGGCAGTTCCTGTCAGAAGGAGGAGGCGCAGCAGGAGCGCCGGGGGGCGGAAGACGGTGCCTCAGTGCCTCTCTCCTTCTGACATTGTTAAAGAAAACACAACAAATTTATAAGTATGTAGATAATTACATGTAGATAATGTCCTCAAGTTCTGTATAACCACGTTTCCCTCTCTCTGTGTTTGTTTCTCGTTCGTCGTTGTGTGTGTGTTTGTGTGCATCTGTCTCTTTCAAACAGGTGCCGGTCCTCACCTCTGCAGTGCTGCCGTCTCCTGTAGCGCTGCATGGTTCCAAGCTAAGTTTCCTTTCCTTTTTCTGTTCTCTCAGATTTTGTCCTCAGGTTTGAAGTGTCTGTGTTGTGCAGCTGGTCTGGTCTGTCTCTAGACAGTTCAGGCTTCACCCACTAGTTAAATGGTGGAGGCTCACAGCGACATACTCAACACACAAGTTTCTGAACTCTGCATGAGGGTTTCTCCGACGAAGTGAGGGCCGTGAGGCACAGCTCCCCGTCCCCCGGTGACCCTGCTAGGTCCACCTTCTTAGGGAAACCCTCTGCAGAGGAGCTGACAGAGCCAGGAACTTGTGAGTTGCGTGTGTCCACTCAGGCATCATTCATGCTTGTTCTGCAGGCAGTTCCTGTCAGAAGGAGGAGGCGCAGCAGGAGCGCCGGGGGGCGGAAGACGGTGCCTCAGTGCCTCTCTCCTTCTGACATTGTTAAAGAAAACACAACAAATTTATAAGTATGTAGATAATTACATGTAGATAATGTCCTCAAGTTCTGTATAACCACTTTTTCCTCTCTCTGTGTTTGTTTCTCGTTCGTCGTTGTGTGTGTGTTTGTGTGCATCTGTCTCTTTCAAACAGGTGCCGGTCCTCACCTCTGCAGTGCTGCCGTCTCCTGTAGCGCTGCATGGTTCCAAGCTAAGTTTCCTTTCCTTTTTCTGTTCTCTCAGATTTTGTCCTCAGGTTTGAAGTGTCTGTGTTGTGCAGCTGGTCTGGTCTGTCTCTAGACAGTTCAGGCTTCACCCACTAGTTAAATGGTGGAGGCTCACAGCGACATACTCAACACACAAGTTTCTGAACTCTGCATGAGGGTTTCTCCGACGAAGTGAGGGCCGTGAGGCACAGCTCCCCGTCCCCCGGTGACCCTGCTAGGTCCACCTTCTTAGGGAAACCCTCTGCAGAGGAGCTGACAGAGCCAGGAACTTGTGAGTTGCGTGTGTCCACTCAGGCATCATTCATGCTTGTTCTGCAGGCAGTTCCTGTCAGAAGGAGGAGGCGCAGCAGGAGCGCCGGGGGGCGGAAGACGGTGCCTCAGTGCCTCTCTCCTTCTGACATTGTTAAAGAAAACAC
Organism: Rhamphochromis sp. 'chilingali'; assembly: GCF_963969265.1. Taxonomy (NCBI): domain Eukaryota; kingdom Metazoa; phylum Chordata; class Actinopteri; order Cichliformes; family Cichlidae; genus Rhamphochromis; species Rhamphochromis sp. 'chilingali'. The sequence continues at coordinate 12,115,630 of NC_137939.1, forward strand.
AACAAATTTATAAGTATGTAGATAATTACATGTAGATAATGTCCTCAAGTTCTGTATAACCACTTTTTCCTCTCTCTGTGTTTGTTTCTCGTTCGTCGTTGTGTGTGTGTTTGTGTGCATCTGTCTCTTTCAAACAGGTGCCGGTCCTCACCTCTGCAGTGCTGCCGTCTCCTGTAGCGCTGCATGGTTCTAAGCTAAGTTTCCTTTCCTTTTTCTGTTCTCTCAGATTTTGTCCTCAGGTTTGAAGTGTCTGTGTTGTGCAGCTGGTCTGGTCTGTCTCTAGACAGTTCAGGCTTCACCCACTAGTTAAATGGTGGAGGCTCACAGCGACATACTCAACACACAAGTTTCTGAACTCTGCATGAGGGTTTCTCCGACGAAGTGAGGGCCGTGAGGCACAGCTCCCCGTCCCCCGGTGACCCTGCTAGGTCCACCTTCTTAGGGAAACCCTCTGCAGAGGAGCTGACAGAGCCAGGAACTTGTGAGTTGCGTGTGTCCACTCAGGCATCATTCATGCTTGTTCTGCAGGCAGTTCCTGTCAGAAGGAGGAGGCGCAGCAGGAGCGCCGGGGGGCGGAAGACGGTGCCTCAGTGCCTCTCTCCTTCTGACATTGTTAAAGAAAACACAACAAATTTATAAGTATGTAGATAATTACATGTAGATAATGTCCTCAAGTTCTGTATAACCACTTTTTCCTCTCTCTGTGTTTGTTTCTCGTTCGTCGTTGTGTGTGTGTTTGTGTGCATCTGTCTCTTTCAAACAGGTGCCGGTCCTCACCTCTGCAGTGCTGCCGTCTCCTGTAGCGCTGCATGGTTCCAAGCTAAGTTTCCTTTCCTTTTTCTGTTCTCTCAGATTTTGTCCTCAGGTTTGAAGTGTCTGTGTTGTGCAGCTGGTCTGGTCTGTCTCTAGACAGTTCAGGCTTCACCCACTAGTTAAATGGTGGAGGCTCACAGCGACATACTCAACACACAAGTTTCTGAACTCTGCATGAGGGTTTCTCCGACGAAGTGAGGGCCGTGAGGCACAGCTCCCCGTCCCCCGGTGACCCTGCTAGGTCCACCTTCTTAGGGAAACCCTCTGCAGAGGAGCTGACAGAGCCAGGAACTTGTGAGTTGCGTGTGTCCACTCAGGCATCATTCATGCTTGTTCTGCAGGCAGTTCCTGTCAGAAGGAGGAGGCGCAGCAGGAGCGCCGGGGGGCGGAAGACGGTGCCTCAGTGCCTCTCTCCTTCTGACATTGTTAAAGAAAACACAACAAATTTATAAGTATGTAGATAATTACATGTAGATAATGTCCTCAAGTTCTGTATAACCACTTTTTCCTCTCTCTGTGTTTGTTTCTCGTTCGTCGTTGTGTGTGTGTTTGTGTGCATCTGTCTCTTTCAAACAGGTGCCGGTCCTCACCTCTGCAGTGCTGCCGTCTCCTGTAGCGCTGCATGGTTCTAAGCTAAGTTTCCTTTCCTTTTTCTGTTCTCTCAGATTTTGTCCTCAGGTTTGAAGTGTCTGTGTTGTGCAGCTGGTCTGGTCTGTCTCTAGACAGTTCAGGCTTCACCCACTAGTTAAATGGTGGAGGCTCACAGCGACATACTCAACACACAAGTTTCTGAACTCTGCATGAGGGTTTCTCCGACGAAGTGAGGGCCGTGAGGCACAGCTCCCCGTCCCCCGGTGACCCTGCTAGGTCCACCTTCTTAGGGAAACCCTCTGCAGAGGAGCTGACAGAGCCAGGAACTTGTGAGTTGCGTGTGTCCACTCAGGCATCATTCATGCTTGTTCTGCAGGCAGTTCCTGTCAGAAGGAGGAGGCGCAGCAGGAGCGCCGGGGGGCGGAAGACGGTGCCTCAGTGCCTCTCTCCTTCTGACATTGTTAAAGAAAACACAACAAATTTATAAGTATGTAGATAATTACATGTAGATAATGTCCTCAAGTTCTGTATAACCACTTTTTCCTCTCTCTGTGTTTGTTTCTCGTTCGTCGTTGTGTGTGTTTGTGTGCATCTGTCTCTTTCAAACAGGTGCCGGTCCTCACCTCTGCAGTGCTGCCGTCTCCTGTAGCGCTGCATGGTTCCAAGCTAAGTTTCCTTTCCTTTTTCTGTTCTCTCAGATTTTGTCCTCAGGTTTGAAGTGTCTGTGTTGTGCAGCTGGTCTGGTCTGTCTCTAGACAGTTCAGGCTTCACCCACTAGTTAAATGGTGGAGGCTCACAGCGACATACTCAACACACAAGTTTCTGAACTCTGCATGAGGGTTTCTCCGACGAAGTGAGGGCCGTGAGGCACAGCTCCCCGTCCCCCGGTGACCCTGCTAGGTCCACCTTCTTAGGGAAACCCTCTGCAGAGGAGCTGACAGAGCCAGGAACTTGTGAGTTGCGTGTGTCCACTCAGGCATCATTCATGCTTGTTCTGCAGGCAGTTCCTGTCAGAAGGAGGAGGCGCAGCAGGAGCGCCGGGGGGCGGAAGACGGTGCCTCAGTGCCTCTCTCCTTCTGACATTGTTAAAGAAAACACAACAAATTTATAAGTATGTAGATAATTACATGTAGATAATGTCCTCAAGTTCTGTATAACCACTTTTTCCTCTCTCTGTGTTTGTTTCTCGTTCGTCGTTGTGTGTGTTTGTGTGCATCTGTCTCTTTCAAACAGGTGCCGGTCCTCACCTCTGCAGTGCTGCCGTCTCCTGTAGCGCTGCATGGTTCTAAGCTAAGTTTCCTTTCCTTTTTCTGTTCTCTCAGATTTTGTCCTCAGGTTTGAAGTGTCTGTGTTGTGCAGCTGGTCTGGTCTGTCTCTAGACAGTTCAGGCTTCACCCACTAGTTAAATGGTGGAGGCTCACAGCGACATACTCAACACACAAGTTTCTGAACTCTGCATGAGGGTTTCTCCGACGAAGTGAGGGCCGTGAGGCACAGCTCCCCGTCCCCCGGTGACCCTGCTAGGTCCACCTTCTTAGGGAAACCCTCTGCAGAGGAGCTGACAGAGCCAGGAACTTGTGAGTTGCGTGTGTCCACTCAGGCATCATTCATGCTTGTTCTGCAGGCAGTTCCTGTCAGAAGGAGGAGGCGCAGCAGGAGCGCCGGGGGGCGGAAGACGGTGCCTCAGTGCCTCTCTCCTTCTGACATTGTTAAAGAAAACACAACAAATTTACAAGTATGTAGATAATTACATGTAGATAATGTCCTCAAGTTCTGTATAACCACTTTTTCCTCTCTCTGTGTTTGTTTCTCGTTCGTCGTTGTGTGTGTTTGTGTGCATCTGTCTCTTTCAAACAGGTGCCGGTCCTCACCTCTGCAGTGCTGCCGTCTCCTGTAGCGCTGCATGGTTCTAAGCTAAGTTTCCTTTCCTTTTTCTGTTCTCTCAGATTTTGTCCTCAGGTTTGAAGTGTCTGTGTTGTGCAGCTGGTCTGGTCTGTCTCTAGACAGTTCAGGCTTCACCCACTAGTTAAATGGTGGAGGCTCACAGCGACATACTCAACACACAAGTTTCTGAACTCTGCATGAGGGTTTCTCCGACGAAGTGAGGGCCGTGAGGCACAGCTCCCCGTCCCCCGGTGACCCTGCTAGGTCCACCTTCTTAGGGAAACCCTCTGCAGAGGAGCTGACAGAGCCAGGAACTTGTGAGTTGCGTGTGTCCACTCAGGCATCATTCATGCTTGTTCTGCAGGCAGTTCCTGTCAGAAGGAGGAGGCGCAGCAGGAGCGCCGGGGGGCGGAAGACGGTGCCTCAGTGCCTCTCTCCTTCTGACATTGTTAAAGAAAACACAACAAATTTACAAGTATGTAGATAATTACATGTAGATAATGTCCTCAAGTTCTGTATAACCACTTTTTCCTCTCTCTGTGTTTGTTTCTCGTTCGTCGTTGTGTGTGTTTGTGTGCATCTGTCTCTTTCAAACAGGTGCCGGTCCTCACCTCTGCAGTGCTGCCGTCTCCTGTAGCGCTGCATGGTTCTAAGCTAAGTTTCCTTTCCTTTTTCTGTTCTCTCAGATTTTGTCCTCAGGTTTGAAATACAAGGCAAAAAAAAAAGGCTGCAGGGTAGCTTTTGAAAGCAAGAAAGTTTAACAGCTGGCCAAATGGCTGAGTCATCGGCATTGATTCATGACCCTTTCAGCACTCACAGGTACATTATGATCAATTTGTGCTCTGCAGCAGAAACACTTAAAAACAGTCACATCATCCCTTTTGACTAGCCAAAACAGAAGGGCTTCACTGACTCATCCTGAACAGGTAATACAGGTCAAAAAAAAAATAAAAAATAATAATTATATATATATGTCACACAGTGGAAATTTGTATTTATCTTGTATATTGTTTTTATTCTGATTTTTAGTGTTTATTTATGAGTGTCGTTTTATTTGCATGGTTTTATTCTGTTTCTATTGCATGGTTTTTAGTGTTTTATGTGACATGGTTTTTATCCACTGTGGACTGGCTGCACATGGGACAAATTAGCTGATAGGGACCACCTGCTGAGGCAGGGGTGTGTCCAGAGGTGGCCTATCAGCTGTGTAAAGATCTTTTAAAAACAGGCTAGCTGAGCACTGAAGGAGAGAGGCCCCAGACTGGAAGGTTAATGCGAGATGGCCAGCGTGATGCGGCGGCCTAGTCCTGACCTCATGGAATGGCAACAGTAAGAGAACGTGTGTGATTGGCAGCAGGGCAGAGGTTGTGAGTAGGGTCTGTACTGTTGTTTACTGGGTGCAGCTGGATTGGGAGAGGGTCGCCATGGCCATGAGCCAGGGCCGCTTCTGGGACCATTGTTCTGGCCCCTATTTGTTATTTTACAGGACACCGATGCAATGGGAGCTGTGGCGGGGGTCGCATGATGGATTTGGGAGCAGAACGCAAGCCGGGCTGGGAAGTGATGGGCCAGCGGAAGGACAAGAAGATGGGAGGCTCTTTCTTGTCTGCCGAAGACGAGGCTGGCGTGGACTCTGCTCTAAAGAAGGAATTCCTGGCCTGCTGATGGACCCATAATGAACATGTGGCATAATTATAGCAGGGTGGGTTTTAGTGAATGTAGAAAATGGTAGTTTTATGGGTTTTAGAATTGTTTTATTTAGTTTTAGTAGATTGACAACCTTTTATTACTTACACTTTAAGGGTGTTTTTATTTGTGCTCCCTGACCTAGTAATAAACTGTTTCTGATCAGACCTGCTTCCTCTCTGTGCCCGTGGTATCTGACTCGCTTGCTCCCCCTTGTATTTTATAGAATCTTTCTTTTTAGCGTGACATTCTGGCGCGACCGCTTTAGTGTTGCCGTGTTATATCTATCTATCTCACTCATTTGGTTATTCCTGCGATTGTAAAACTGTAGTTTTAATAACACTTTATTAATAATTTTTTATTAATACTTTGTCTCTCAGTATATCTTTCCCTCATCAGTTCTTTTAAAAAAATTTGATTTATTGAAATTTTCTTTATTGATTTAGAGGTCAAATGCTGGTAGTAATATGCAATCAATACTTAAGGAAACTCTAATTTTGTTGGCTAAGTTGTGAAAACTAACACATGTCACTGTAACACACAATTCCCACTCAGAAAGGGAAAACACAGCAGATCCAGGGGTGTAGGGTGCTTTGATGACACCCTACATTTGCAGACTTTAATAGCTCTAATACACAGGTGCTGAAAATCGGGCACAAAGATTTTTATTTTTTAAGTTAAAATGTACATATAGCAGTAACAGGTTATGAATTTTTAAAGCTACAAAACCAACATATTGTATAGAAAGTCAAAATCTCCAGGCTTCGTGTTTTCGTCGATTCCTGTATGTGTGAATGGGGCCTGCTGTAGGCTGTCATGATTCACAAACTTCTGGCAACGTACAGTAATTATTCATGACAAATGACACCTACTGTGCGTGGGTGAGAGTACATCGAGTCATGTCGACATGTTTCAGCACGCAAGCCGTCCGCTCGTCTGATTCTTTACACTGCTAATTTCGTGGTTTTTTAGCAGGTTTTTCAGTTATGTTTCCACACATGGATGGAGGTTTCATTTTTTTCTGATCAAACAGTCTTCTACAAAGCAACGCCTACATCAGGTTATGCTTGTACAGACTAACTAGTTGCTTGCAAACAGATGCCTCATACTGGTACTGAGGGCGCAGTGTAAAGGGCGTCAGAGGATTACACCGGAAGTTGGTTTTTGCTTTCAAAGTAAAGCTTCATTATAAACTATGATCAGATATAATAGTGTAAGATAAAAGTTGAGTCTTAAAAAGAACATTTAACAGTCTGGTTTATCGAGTAGATTGCTTGTATCACAATTAGCAGCCCTGCTGAATTCTTTCTGTTTTTTTTAATGAGCTCTATATAATATATTCAGTCCAGCTGCCTGTTTTATTCTTGCATCCCTCCCACGCAGCGACGGTTGGAAATTATTTTGAAAACTGTTAACGGAAGTGGGATGTGAGGCGTAATAGCTGGTACTTGAACAGTGAGTGTTTTGCTTTACCTTCTGAGCAAGTGACAGGCATACGGGAGGAGGGAGAAGTTTTTTGTAGCTTCGCTTGCTCCTCTTCATCATGGAGACTCGGGCACATTTCACCCGTGAGGAAATTAACAGCACGGTGTGGGAAGTCCAGGAGAAATACACGCACCTGAAACAGATAGGGACCGGGGCTTACGGCTCGGTATGGTGAGTGATTTATCATTTACTGTGCACTGCAAGAAGTGTGTGTCGCATTTGGGGCTCATTCACGTTAGCTACACTGGCTGCACACAGTGTGTAGTGGGCCTGCGTTATATCCTGTACAGTCTAACATAGAGTGGTCGCACAATCAGTCAACTCATGTAGCAAGTAAGCACCTAGTGTCATATTATAGCACGACGACCACACAGCCCGTTATGTGGACCTTACAGTCTTATGTTTACCTGCAGTAGGAGTAGGAGTTATGATTGAAAGTCTGTATTAAAGATGGCCACTTTCCATTTTCATGGCATAATACAGTTACATACAGGACACAGTTAAACACCAGAATAACTGTTTACGTAAAAACGTGCAGCAATTTAAATGTTTTGTTTTCTCTTTTTTTGTTTTGGGTTCTTTTTTTGTTGTTGTTGATTTTTTTTTTAGCAATACAATTATTTTTTCAGGCTTACATAAAAATGGGGGATCGGGTGTCAAACCATTAAGGAAACTAGATACAGCCAACATCACTTATCATTGCATTTTTACAACCTCCCTGGTTTTTATTTGGCTAACTGGATACATACAATCCCTGATTAGGGTTTCTAAAATAATTTCTGTTTGCACAGTTAGAATGCTTCAAGTTTAGTCATGTAGCTGCCTTCATAAAATGTTAATAACTGTAAAGAACCATTTGAGAAGAGCTATTCAGAAAGCTCTAAAGCCTATTATTATATTAATATGTCATGAGGGATAAAATGGCAAATGCTGGAACAGTGGCAGCTGTCAAACACACAAGGCCATTGCTACGTTTCATATTGCTGTCACGTAAGTGCTCTTAAGAATAACCAAAGGTCAATATATTTGAAGAAAAAAGCCAGCCTTTTGCCTTTTATCCATTATTGTGTACATTAACCCTTACATTATTGTTGAAATCACTGATTTTCTTCACTGTCAAATGTGCCTTCCTAATGAACTTTACCACACAGTTGTTCTAACTTATTTTGACTAAAAATATAAACTCATAAATTATGACAGCACTTAGTTTAAATTAGACTAAATTTAAAGGGCCTTGAGGTGACAGTTGTTGTGATTTGGCACTATATACATACAATTGAAATGAACTGAATTAACGGATAAAGCTTAGTAGGTAAAATTTTGAGAACCTAGATAAACGGCGAAAAAACTCTTTACTGACCTCAAAGCTCCTGTTGTCACAGCAGCAGTGTTCAGGCATGCTGACTAGGCTTTAAGCATAATAGTGTGGGAGTTATGATCTGTTAAAAAGCTCAGACTGGTCGACCTTTAAAAGAAGCAGCATCTCATGAACACCGTGAACATTATCTGAACCTACCTGTAAATGGAGGAGGGAAAGGAAATAACAAACAGAAGCACAGCCTGCAGTTTCGTGTTTTTTTTTATTATTTTTTATTGTAGCTATTTGCTTGGCATGCATTAGCTGTTTCATGTAAAGCCGGCTGCAATATTTGACATTACTGCATCAGTGTTGTTCACAGCACACAGTGAAGTGTGCAGTGTGTGTTGGTGGATGCGGCTCCAAATAGCCTAACAAGCCTGTCCTCCTACGATTTGGTGCCCTGTAAACATGCACGTCAAGAGCTGCCAAACATTCACATATTGATAACTCTGTAAACCACAGACCACCACACATTTAGAGAACGAGTCCCACATACAGTATCTCTGTCTCACATCATCTATGCTTTTGCTTTGTGTTTCATGCACAGCCTCTAAGTGTGACTGAAACCCCAAAAATAGACTATTCAGTCGTTTTCAAATGGTGAACATTATAGTGAGACTAAAAGGTCCAAGCAACAGCAGCCAGCTAATGACTTGTTACATTATCATTCCCAACAGCTCAGCACTAAATGAGAAGAATAAAGAAAAGGTGGCCATTAAAAAGCTCCACAGGCCTTTCCAGTCAGAGATCTTTGCTAAGAGGGCCTACCGAGAGCTCCGACTGCTCAAACACATGAAACATGAAAATGTGAGTAGACTATACACTATGCATACTCAGTCGCTTTTAGGAAGTTGTGTTTTTTGCATTGTAACAGCACTGTGATGCAGTAATATTCTGTAAATGAGCCATTGCTTGTATGTTTTAGTATTTGTCACCTGCTTCTTTCATTCCAACTAGGTGATAGGACTTATCAATGTGTTTACACCTGCCCTAAGCCTGGATGACTTCCAGGACTTGTGAGTATTCTTCATCTTATTAGCAAACCACTCGGGGAAAGGCAGACAACACTTTAAATGATCTGCAGGTTCAAATGGTCTGGTGCTTATACAGCACTTTTCTAGTCTAATTAAGAATTCAAAGCACTTGTTACTACTAAAGCCTCAGTCACACACACACACACACACACACACACACACACACACACACACACACACACACACATTTATAAAAGCACTTTTTTCTATCCCTGAGCTCTTTTCTTTTTTATCATCAACAATTTTTATTTATTTCATTTTAAACTTCAATAACAGAACTTAAGGATAAATACATAAATAAATAGTTTAAAAAACAACAACAACAACAAAAACAAAAACCAAAACAAAGGGAAGTTATCCTATTCTTTCTTCACACACCAATCCCCACACCACCACTCTGTCATTACTCCTCTGTTCTTCAAGTTACAGAAAGCCAGCTTGTAAAGGGGGACCAAATACAATCATATTGATGCAATTTGTCTAATAAACCATAAGTCACTTTTTCGTAAGACGCCAACTTAGCCATTGTCATTAGCCACTCTTCATAGGGAGGGGGGGTTCTTTTTCCGCCAATGCCTTAGCAGGACCCGTTTGGCCGTAGTAAGAGCCAAAATAATCCATCTTTTTGTATAACTGCGAAAATCTCCATCAGAAAGTTCTGTGGTTATACCAAGTATGGACAGTTTTGGTGAGATACCAAATCTCCTTACCCTACCAAATTAGTTGTATTAAGATGATAACTGCACCCATGATATTTTATATTTTATCTAATATTCCATTACACATTCCAGATAAGTATTTCAAAGATCTAGACTTTTTGATCTGGCAGTTTCTTTGGGGTAGCTCACTGCATCGTTTAAGTATTAAGAAACTTCAAGCGAGTGCAAAACAAGGAGGTTTTTCATTGCCTAATTTCCAATGGTAATATTGGGTGATGAACGTGAAACAACTTAGAGCTTGGTTACCTACTGCACCAGTTAAACCCATCTGGTCCCACATAGAGACGGAAGTTGATGGCGGTATTTCTCCTTGGATGGAGCTGTTTGATACCAGTCATATCCCTAAGCTCTTTTCTAACATTTCCGCACACACTCAAATTGCAGTGGCTCCATCAGGGGTAATTGGGGGTTCAGTATCTTGCCCAAGGATACATCAACATACAGACTGGAGAAGGCGGGAATCAAAACACCAACCTTCTAATTGGTGGATGCTCTACTCTGCCTCCTGCCACAGTCGCCACATTAACATGGTGCACATGCTGTCAGAGATCTGTTTTTTCTCTTTAAGCACTCGACACTAAAACTCTTGGAGGAATGCAGTACTTGCAGAAAAAATCTGTGGGGTTTTTCTAGTTTAGAGTGATTAGGGAAAGATTTTATAGTCAGGATCATATAAGATTACTCTGTGAGACATGTTGCGACATCTACTTGTAACGTTAAAGAAAAATATGACAACTTAATTTTTCTTTCACTTTCCAGGAAACATGTGAGCATGCCTGTGAAAGAGCCTTTCCCACACTGAAAGCACACTTTCTGTCTACCTTAAAGAGGACATATTGTCCTTTAATTGTCATGTATTATTCAGTGGGGGGTAATAATCATTTGATTCCCTGCTGAATTTGTAAGTTTGCTCATTTACCAAGAAATGAACAACCTATAATTGTTATGGTAGTTTAATTTTAATGGAGACATTTGCTTTCTCACATGCACAGCTAAGATTTAAGCTGCTGCTGCATCACATGAGGAGACTCTAAAAAAGGTGGAAGAATATTTTATTTGGAAGTTATGTAAACATACGCAAGTCCACCAAGCTCCTTGGTCAAAGGGAGACAGGACAGATTACAGCACAGACAGGGTGTGGAAGTTAAGAGTAGGATGACTTGCTAAGGCAGTGTCGTATATCATGTTTGGACTGTTAGGCTGAGGTAATTACTTTACTCTCTGCCTCAGGGTTGTCTCACTGCACCTCTCTTCCTCTTTCCCCCCCCCCAGCTACCTGGTAATGCCTTACATGTTTACTGACCTGTCAAAGGTGCGGGGTCAACTCTCAGAAGACAAAGTCCAGTTTCTTGTCTACCAGATGCTTTGTGGACTCAGGGTGAGCCAAAGATGATCTCTACCAAACTTCAGAAATGAACTATATTTATATTCCAATGTAACTGTTTAACAGAGTCATGTCAGAATAATACTGTTGTATATGTTGTTCCAAAATTTATTGGACAAAGACGCGTTTTTTTGTAGTTAGCCTATGTACAACACCACTATGGCACCACCACCTCACCTTCATCTTCAGTTGCTAATTGGTTTATGGGGTCTTCCTATTTATATTCAATAACTTTAAAAAAAAGCCTGCTGTGTTGGGTTGATATTAGGTGACTGAGTTAGATGTCTACATTCTTTGCCTTAAGAAACTCCCATTTGTCTGATTAGTTCAGCAGAGTTTGGCTGAATCAGAGCAGAGAACATAGCCCTGTACACTTCAGAATTCATCCTGTTGTTTCTATAAACAGCCACATCATCAATAATCACTAATGGTCCAGTTTCAGTGGCAGACAGACAGAAGGACAGACAGATTGATGCATACTCTGTCAATTTCACAAGGGAAATTGCTATGATACAGCTGCAGGATGAAGACTAAAAATATTATATTCTACAATTAAAAAAAACAACATTGTTAAAAATAAAAGTACCACAGGCCCAGAGTGAATACCCTATAATTTGAGGTAGTGCCAAAAATATATATTTACAACAGTAATTTAAAAAAGGGAAATAAAAAGTTAAGATAAAGCAAAGTTAAATGACAAAAGATTGGGATTGTGCAAAAGTGGAAATGGCATTAATAATTCAGTTCAGTTCATTTTTATTTCAAACATTTCAAACATGTGCCTTCACAATCATTACAAAATATCATTCCATTATTGTTTGAAAAGGAGTAGGCAGAAGTATTTACTTATTTGTCCCTACCCCCTCAAGTTTTACCTCTCATTCATTTAATTTTTTTTAATTTTTTTTATTTTAGTCTTAAATTAAACAGACAACATGTGAAACAAAAGTAAAGCAAAACAAAACAAAACATACATAAATCAAAAACAAGAAAATTAGCAAGCCCCACCACAGTATAGTTTCTTTCATATGAAAAATACAGAATGTGTATATTTGCAGATACACAAGTTATGGAAAAACAAACAAACCAAAACAAAAAAACTAAAAAACAACCACAACACCATTTACCAGCAACATTACCGTCCTGGGTTAACCCCGTTTTCTTCATTCTTATACTTATTTAAAATTAGGTTTTTATATTTTACTTTAAACTGTTTTATGTTTTTACTGTCTTTTATTTCTTCTGTTAGACTGTTCCATAATTTAACTCCTGCAATTGAGATAGACATAGTTCTTAAAGTTGTTCTAGCACTTTGTATTTTTAAATTCCATTTCCCTCTTAAGTTATACCCACCTTCTCTTTCTATGAACAATTTGCAGATTTCTTTTGGAAGCAATTTATTTCTTACTTTATACATTATTTGCGCTGTTTTAAGCTTCACCAAGTCTTGGAATTTAATAGCTTGCATTTTGACAAAGAGTGCATTTGTATGGTCCCTGTACCCCACATTATTTATTAATCTAATGGCCCTTTTCTGTATTATAGTTATTGTTTGTGTGTTACTTTTGTATGTGTTTCCCCAGACCTCTACACAGTAGCTCATATATGGCAGTAGTAAAGCACAGTATAAAATGTGCAGTGCTTTTTGATCCAACATATGCTTTGCTTTCCCCAGGACGGCAATGCCCCGTGCCAATTTCCCCCGAACATAAGTAATGTGTGGCTTCCAACAGAGCTTGTGGTCAATGATCACCCCAAGAAATTTTATTTCATTTAATCTTTCTAAATATACATTGTCAACACATATTTCTACTTTGATGTTTTTCTTTTGGTTTCCAAACAACATAAATTTGGATTTATCTAGATTCAATGATAATTTATTTATATCAAACCACTTCTTTAATATCGTTAATTCCTGTGTGATCATCTCCAAAACCTGTGGCAATTCCACACCTGAACACAGTATATTTGTGTCATCTGCAAATATTACAAACTTTAAAATCTCCGATACTCTGCAGATATCATTTAAGTACATAATAAACATTTTTGGACCCAGTACTGAACCTTGAGGTACTCCACAAGCTATATCCATCAAATTAGATTTATATTCATTTATTTGTACATATTGTTGCCTATTCCCTACATAGCTTTTTAACCAGTCCAAAACAACTCCCCTAAACCTGTACTTTTCCAGTTTTTTTTAATAGAATTTCATGATTAACAGTATCAAATGCCTCTTATTATCCATACATTCCGTTATCTTTTCCATTAAATCTATCAGTGCCAAAGCTGTTGATCGGTTGCTTCTGAACCCATACTGACTATCTGTCATTAATTCATATTTTTCCACAAAACTGTCAAATCTTTTTATGAAGAGTTTTTCCAGTATCTTAGAGAACTGTAGTGTATACAATACAGAAATGTATGAGTGGAATCTGTCCTGATAGGTGTGTCATTCTGACCCAAAAAATGTTTGTCCAGAATTTTTACAGGCTCTAGATGTTTTCTGGCAAAGTCTAACCTGACACACATGTTCTTAAGTCTAGTGGCGTACAATTTGTTGCAAAATCTCTGTATTTCCAATCATGAGGGATTTTCTTGATTATCCACTTTTAAAAAATGATACAGCTGATTTCTCACAAGTTTTCTTGACTTGGCTCAATGTTGTGAAGCTGTTTTCAGCCTCATGTTGGCCTCTGTCACTTGGGCTATCGTGTTTAAAATGAGAGTGAAAAGCTGTGAAATACAAATTCAACTAAATCAATGTCACATGTTATTTCAAGCCTCACCTGGGATAAAGTTGCTTATGATTCAACTGTCAATTTGGTTTGAGCCTCAGAATATGGAGGACTGTGTATAAACAATGCTTTAATTCCTAAACAGTTAATGCAACACTTCTTTCAAACCCTTTGGATTAAAGCTGAAAGACTGCAATCACATGTTTTGCTATTTATTAATAATAAAAGATATAATAACAGATTATTAATAATTATCATAAATATTTCATGATTAGGATTTACATGACTGTATGTATCATGTAGCACATAACTTACAGAGAAATTACAGGAGAGTTAGCCTTTTTTGCTTTAAATGAGTCAATGAAACACACAATGCAATGGATATAATTATTAACAAGCCTAGTTATTATTTAAAAGGTATTTGCTGTGTGGCCAAACAGTTATTCATCAAACTCCTCTAATAAAACTTTACTTTGAATTTAGCCTAACTAGGCCTGGTAAAAACTGACAACGTAAACTAAAGTGTTCCTGCTCTGTTTATTCCTTTGCAGTACATTCATAAGGCTGGGATTATCCACAGGGTAAGTACAACTCATTGTCCCATTACAGGAAGCTGAGCTGTTTTGGGAGTACCTTTTTTCCTGTTTTATGATAAGTTGACTTTTTCAGGTTATTATCAATAATAATAATGATAACTTTATCTATATAGCACTTTTAAAAATCTGTATCACAATGTGCTTCACCAGTGTAACACAATAAACAAAGCACTGCACAAAATAAAAAAATGAAAAATTTCCGATCAATAATCTGTAGCGAGAAATAGGCGACTTCCTCAGGTCGGAGGAAGTGACTCACTTCTCCGACCTGATTTCCTCAGACTCAGACTGTAATCTGTGCAGGATTTTGTACCGCACAATGTTGTGACTCAGATTGCAGATTTGGTATTCCTCATGTTCTTTGGAAATATATTTTGTAATTCATTTGTTAAGCAGTCAGATGAAAGCGTGCCCAAACAAGTAGGATGACTTAACTCCTCTAATGCGTGTGCATGTCTGGAGCTGTTAGGTCACACCCTTTAACTCCAGTTCCAAGACGTCAAAGACCTGTCGGTAAAGTAAGAGCCACTTTTGGCTTCCTTATTCAGACTGGGTTGCTACAGCAAGTAGCTCCCCATGTTTGGTGCGGCAGATTTTTATGTTCTTCGTGACACAGCCCCAGAGGGACGTGTGTCCACTCCTGAGTTCAAACCAGGGATCTTTGGCTTGTTAGACAAATGTGCAAATCACTACACTGTGAAGTGTTACCCTGCTGTTACTCCTATAACACTTAAAGCAGATAAATTTTTATCAACACCTACTGACAGTGATACACTTCTCACACCTTATGTTGCAGCACTAACTGCAGAGTTGAGGCAGTGTGTCTTATAGTCATCTTGTAGTTGAGTCACGATATTGAAGTCCTTGTTTTAAGTCCCCACAACATTCTTGTGTTTGAGTTCAGCTGAGCCATGTGAGACCACAGGAAGCACGTGCACTAAAGCTCTTACTGGCTCTAGTAAGCGCCTGTGGTCCAATCACTGTAATTTCTTCTTAATTACCATTTGGACTAAGTAACCGTCATTCGACTCATTTTCTCTAACAGGATCTTAAGCCTGGAAACTTGGCTGTTAATCAAGACTGTGAACTAAAGGTATGTACTTTCTGCATTACTGCATATGAGAAGCAGTGAGATGATAGGGCAGCACAGGCAGCAGACACAGTAGGACTCAGCAGTCGATGTAATTAACAATATACAGGAGGTAGAAGAAGAAGTTCATTTACATACAGTTGTGCAAACCTACTCGAAATAATCCTGAAACGATAGAATCATTTGTTATTGTTTATATGAGATTGCCATATATATGTATGCAATATTTTATGTGTTTCATTAAAAGTAAACAGCCTGTGAGACACTAAGTACATGTTTGAGATTGTCATCCGTTTCATTGCTGCTGATACAGATCCTGGACTTTGGGCTGGCTCGCAGTACTGATGCTGAAATGACAGGCTACGTGGTGACCCGTTGGTACCGGGCGCCTGAGGTCATTCTGAACTGGATGCACTACACTCAGACTGGCAAGACAATTGTAGCTGTTACATATTCTTTCCCACCGTTCTCTCTGTCGTCTAGAGTTGGCCTCTTGGTGCTGTGACCATTTGTTGTTTGTTACGTGAAAACGTCTCGACACTCCAGCTTTCATTGTTGCATGTATGGTTCTTCAAGGGTCAGCAACTTTTGTAATCCTGTTCCTAGTTCCTGACAAATATTTGAAGTTGCATGGATGTCATCTTGAGAAAAGAAATGTTTGGGGGGTTTTTTCTCCTCTTAATCTGTTGACACAGATGGTCTGACAGTGCTGAGACTCAATGACAGAACTGTCACTGCAAACCCAGGATTTATGTTCCTTTAGGAGATAGTGGTTTTTCATTTTGTACATAGCATCCACAGAGTGGAGTGTAGCTGCGAAAGCAGCTCTGACAAGTTTAGGATAGTATTACTCACTGAATATTCCCCCTTTCAAAGCACACAACATATTCAGCTCTCTGCTGTGAATAGGAACTGTGCTCTGGCATATAAATGCCACCTTCCTCATTCCTGCTGCACTCAGCTAAACTTATAACCCTCTTGGTGTTATGTATTCTTCATGATTTCTCACTAATGTTACTTTCCTTTGGTGTTTCTTGTAGTGGACATCTGGTCTGTGGGCTGCATAATGGCAGAAATGATCAATGGAAAGACCCTCTTCAAAGGAAAAGATTGTATCTTTTCTTCAGCTTGGTCCATTTACTAAACTTTACCAGCCTGTGTGATAAATAATAAGTTGAATAATGAATGTCAGTATGCAAAGAGAAAGGTATCAAGCACACTTTGTGAAATCCCTTTAAAGCTTTAATATCGCTTTATTAAACCACTGTAATAATATAGGAGATGGAAAGGTGCTTGATGACAAGCTCTATAAAGACACAAAATCAAGCACAAGAGGCAGTTACAGTATATTAATACAGAGCAAAAGCGGCATATTTCCCGAGTCAATTTTTTTCCCCCTACCTTGTTATAAATGCTCCTGCGTTTGTTATATTTCTCTTTTATGTTCTTATTTTGCTTCTGATGCAGCGAACTGATTTATAGCTCTGCTAGGAAATAAAGACATCACAGGTCTTTCTGTGATGTCTTTTTCCTTTATTATTCTGTTTTGCATGCCTGCTTCATATCTCTATGTTCTGCTCACTGAACCACGAATGTAAGAGTAAAAATCCTTGATTCTAATCTGTTTGCTATAAGACATGGACCAGCTGACTCAGATCATGAAAGTAACTGGTGTGCCCGGGCCAGAGTTCATCCAAAAGCTGGACACTCCAGAGGTAGGAAGAACAGTCATAAATATGCAGTTATGCACTAGGAGTACTATCTGCACAGAAAATTTTTACAAATGTCCATTGCCTTTAATGTTAAACATTTTTTTATAAGTGATTTCTCTCAGAGTGAGCATTAAAAAAGCATCATATCTCAGAAAGCATTTGAGCTGTGGTGCACTAGATCCTAAACTGAAACCCATGAAATTAGCATACAAAGTGAAAGTTCCACCGACAGCCCTCTGAGGTAGAAATGTACAGCATACTGCAACCTACAGTGACATACGGGAAATTTTGCCAGACTCTCATGTCCTTTTTTTCTTTACCAGATGTGAGTAGTTAAAATCTAGAAATTGTCCTGAGGGTGGCACTAGAGGAACAGTCAGGGCATTAATAAAAGCCTGTAGTAGGATGCATTAATAGGAAGGAAGTTAAGGCTTTTGGAAAGTCCTGTTTTGCAACTCTATAGGATTTTATAAATGGCCTTAGACTTGTTTCAGCACAATGCTAACAAGATGGCTCACATGCACAAGTGACGAATTGAATATACAGTTCCATCTTTGGAAGTCATATTTGCACAAGGACTATGTAGCTGTATATGAGTATGAAATCAAATATAGTTCTATCTTTGGATTTATTTCATTTTTGCAAGGTGAATAACAAACTATTCAGTTTTACAAAATAACAACATGAAACAATCAGCCTGTCTTTGATAAATGAAGACCTTTTTTATTATTTCATTTTGTAATCACAGTTAAACTAAATCATTGTTGCCATACTTAAAGATTGAATAAAAAATATTCTGTGTCTGGGTATTTGTGTTTGATATCTTAAAACAGGCCAGAAATTATGTCAAGGGCCTTCCTCGATATCCCCGAAAAGACTTCTCAATGTTGTTTCCCAGAGCTAGTGCACATGGTGAGATGCACCTTTTTTCCCCCACATTTTTATTCTTTTTTTAAATCACACTTTTTGTTTCTTTCTTTGGTGTTTTTCTTCTTTGTATGGCTATAATTCGAAAAGTCATTCATGATACCCTGTTAATGAAAGCTTTTCCATTTTCTGGCCTGCTAAGTGATAAATATTCACTTACTTTTTCAGTTTCATGGTTTTTGTATCGTAGTAAACTGGTGCATTATTCCACACTGCTGACCTTTTGTAGGCGTTGATCTGCTGGAGAAGATGCTTGTTCTGGATGGAGATGAGAGGCCCACAGCGGAACTAGCTCTAGAGCACCCATATTTTGACAACTTGCGGGACCCCGATGATTTCCCCAAACCACTGCCATATGATGACAGTCATGACAACGACACATTGTCCCTAGATGAATGGAAGCGTAAGTGGAAATCTTACTATGATAATCATGTCTCTATGTCTTCTCCCTAACTCCTCCTACATGTGTTAAACAATCTGAATGAAACTTACTGTGTAGACTGCCTTGGGTACCAGGATTATCAACATCTATATAAAACTTTTGGGAATTATTTTCATAACACTCAAATCTTTACAAATCCGTGTGCTGATCTCAAAACGAATGGTGATATTACGTCTATGTTACGTATGTGTTTTTGTTTGTAACTCATTTTTGCTAACCAATTTTTAATGCAGTGGCTCTTGGGGGCCACAGGAATATAGTGCCTGGCAAAATAGTGCCTGTTGTTGGTTTTTGTCTTATACAATGAATACATGGCTTGCAAAGAATAATAATAATAAATATATGTATACATTATGGATTGGGGGTTTTTTTGTTTTCTAACTATACGCGGTGATAATAAAGATAAAAAGATTAATATTAATAAATGAACATAATGCCATCATATATTTTAAATAATGTACTTGATTTAAGTTGACACCCCGTTCCCTCTTTTTATTTTTCTATTTTTACACAGGATTGTGTTTCAGGGAGGTGAAAAGCTTTGTGCCATTCCCACGGCGGGACTCCAAGAGGAAAAACACTCTGACCATGTCTCCATGATCTGATGAATGTCATGTAATTACTGATGCCCCAAACAACAAGCATACAACCAATTGTGCCCTTGTATATTCTAAGCCTGGATTCATCATATATCTTTTACTCAGTTATATAAATATAAAGCGCTATATAAATCCAATCCATTATTATTATTAGTTAATATCCTGAATCAGTGTTCAAAAGAGTAAAACTGTATCATCCCCTTTTTTTACGTAATGTGCAACTGTTTCCTAAATGTAGCTTGTTCATAGTGTTACACATTTCCTGTCAGTGGATTTTGGTGTGGATTTATTGTAACTAAATGCTACAAGGTTTCTTGTAAGATTTACTGCAATGTTGTTTTCCAATTAAAAAATTCAACATGATGTGGCCTTTCTCATTTGCACAGGAGGCAGCTGAGTTGAATCATCTGTGACATTGCTTGAATATACACTGGACAGGGTTGGTACATTAAGAGACTGTATGTGTATTCATGTATTATGAATATTGTTTCACAATGCAAGATAAATATGTATTTTAATACACGTTCTTGACAGTAATTAATGATGGTGCACCTCTGTGCACATGCTTTGTATATCCAAAGTGACTGGACAGATGTACGTTAGTAAATCGTCCAAATATTGTTGATACTCGGGTTTAAATGAAAAACTACACTTTTCACTGACCCTGTGATCTCGCGCGCGAAAATCGTGGTCTAGTGACGTCAGGGGGGATGGCTAAACTTGTCTCGTTTGACTGTTGTCAAGGTAGCCCACAGGTTGCTCGAAAAAGGAAGTGAGACAGTTCTCTCTCAAAATAAATGAATGTAATCGCGTTGGAATGCGATATTCCGACTTTTATATCAGACAAGCTCTACAAATGGCATGTGGTACATCTAAATCAGATAACACATAAATAAAGCAATAAGCATTGTAAGTACAAGCATGAGAAAGAGTATCCCAACCCCAGATACTACTATTTTTCCTTAGATTGCAATGCAGTGAAATACTCTTAAAAGGACATGTTAGATGGGGAAAAGGGTAGATGACATAAGTAGGTGTTATTCAGAGTCGTGTTTGTGGCAGAAGAAAATGCACTCGTTCAATCTTGGACATTATTTTGAAATCTAACCGGAAGTCTTATTATGTTGGGTGATGTCGGTTTAGCTTACTCTGGGCTCCAAATTGCTAGCCAACTAGCCGAAGGAGGCTAGTATTCCTCCTTCTCTTAAAATTGGGCCGACAGTAGGGCTTTCTCATATTTTAATGTAGATATATTACTTTTGTTCTCAGTGAGCCGTTGGGATTGACTGCGTGCCTTCCAAGTGCCGTGCTGTGAAGAAACGGAAGCGCTGAAAAATAGCGAAATATACCGGCTATACCAGCAAACTGTGGATTGCTAACGGTAGCTATTAGCTTGGAGAGTATAGCAAGTAAGCCGCCTGGCTAGGCAACCATTACAGCAAAAGCGGCTTCAACCCACCGGGGCTGTCGAGTTACTCCTGTCAGTCAGTTGCCATAATTGGTAAGATGGCATACATTTGCCATTTTACTACCCTTTTGTGATCATTGACAGGCTTAAAAGTTTTAGCTAGTAAGGATTTTTTGTGTCATGCACCTTGTCAATGTTTAAAAATATCAGACAAGCTAACGTTAGTACTACCCAGCTTATAAAGTTAGCAGGCTAGCCTGCTTATAGACTCTCGGCACTTTCATGTTAGTGCCGTTACACTGTTGTTCTTATACCGACACGATGAAATGAAACCCACTGCATCAATCGTACAAAATCAACAACTGTTAAAAATTAAACAGTAGAAAATCTTTGGACAGTGTTTTTAAAACTGTAAATATGGCTGACATTTTTACTCCTGAAATAAGGACACCGCTCTGTTGAGGCTCTAGGATCCTTGAATCTGATTGGCTCTGAGTCGGATCATTTAAGCTTTCCCGAAAGCTGATTGGATTTGACCGCTGTGTTGGGTCAAGCCGTGATAGCAGATGCCAGCAGTTATTAACATATAGTCGAGAATAATCTACACAAGATTTTACTGGCCATGTGTGTTTTGTCAGTAAAGTCTGCTGCTCGGCAGCTAACGTAGTCATTACAGTGGTTTGTTCTGTTAGCTTTTGTTAGCTTTTGTAGGTGACTAAGAGTTTTGAGTTTAGATATGACAGACTGTTTTTACCACAGGTGCTACAGCCTAATATCACCACAGTATTATGTAATGTACGTCGAAGGACTATTTCAATGAGTTAATATGGAAAGAACTTTAGCCACTTGGGCATTAGTGAAGTATTGAGACAGCAGAACATAAGTATAGGTAGAAAATAAATGGGTAATGACAGCTAGTACAGCATAGACTCATAATAATAAGAAATGTTATGATTGGGATTGGCATTGGGAATTGAGCTTATGATATATATTTCTTCTGAGTGAGAACGCTGGTGTCGTATTTGAATGTTGCATCCCTAAATGCTAATAGAAATTTGTTTTTATGTTTATTATATTATTAATATTTTTATTTTATTTCCTTTTCTAACCAACAGGAGGAAAAGTGTGATTGGTGGCCTATGAGGAAGCCACGTCGAAAAGGCCAAGTGGCCGGAGGAGGTGGAGATGTGAGAAAGTCAAATGGGACATTTGGCGGGCGTGGGGGGGCCCGTCAACGATCACCATCCCCCTACAGCCTAAAAGCTTCTCCAAGCAGAGAAACGTTGACATATGCCCAGGCCCAGAAGGTGGTTGAAGTGGAACTAGAAGGTAGGCTTCACAGAATTTCTGTTCTGGAGCCTTTGGAAGTCATTACTGAAGATGAGATGATGGCTCAGGACATTAGTGAGTGTAACAGCAACAAGGAGAACAGTGAGCAGTCATCGCCTCCCACCAGCAGTGCCCAAACAGCCCGCAAACCTGTCACACCACGAAGCCGCAGGAAAGACCCCAAATGTTCCTCTAATAAGTCGCCACCATCCTCCAAGAACAGTTGCCCCAATTCTCATCCGCCATCACCGGAAAAGCTAAACAAATCACAGTATCATCACATGACCCTTCCTGAACCTAAGTTTCGAGTGCTGGAAACCTTTACGCCAGTTGAGGCCCCTCCTCTGCCAGCAGCATATTATCGTTATATTGAAACCTCAGCTGAGGAGGAAACTGAGGCAGAATATGACATGGACGAAGAGGACACTGCCTGGCTGGAGATGGTCAACGCTGATCGGACATCAGAGGGTTGCTCAACTGTCTCAGCAGAAACGTTTGAGCGGCTGGTGGACCGATTGGAGGAGGAGGCATATCTGGAAGCCCGAAGCCGAGCGCCTTCTCAAAGCACTATTGATGATGATGCCTTCTGCTGCGTGTGCCTGGATGACGAGTGCCTCAACAGCAACGTCATCCTCTTCTGTGACTCCTGCAACCTGGCTGTGCACCAGGAATGTTACGGAGTGCCCTACATCCCTGAGGGTCAGTGGCTATGCCGCTGCTGCCTTCAGTCCCCTCAGAAACCTGTTGACTGTGTTCTGTGTCCAAACCGTGGCGGCGCATTCAAGCAAACGAGTGATGGCCGCTGGGCACATGTAGTCTGTGCTATATGGATCCCCGAGGTCTGCTTTGCTAACACAGTATTTCTGGAACCAGTGGAAGGAGTTAATAACATTCCCCCAGCACGATGGAAACTGACTTGCTGCCTGTGTAAGCAGAAGGGTCGTGGTGCATCTATTCAGTGTCATAAAGCCAACTGTTACACTGCATTTCATGTTACATGCGCTCAGCGTGCTGGGCTCTTTATGAAGATAGAACCTGTGCGAGAAACAAACATTAACGGGACTATGTTCTCGGTTAAGAAGACTGCTTTCTGTGAGGCCCATTCTCCGCCAGGACAAGAGACTGGGTCAGATGATGAGAGTGAGGGACGAGTGGTGGGCAGCAGAGGGAGGGCGAGCAGAGGACGGAGTGCCTACACTGAGGGTCCGACAACACCGAAAAAAGGCAGAAAGTCTGACGATGATGCCAAGACAGATAAAAAGAAGGGGAAAAAGAATTCAGACTCAACATCCCAACACACAGCATCACCACAAGTGACAGTGCCTCAGATACCCACGAGCAGGTTAGGTTGTTTGTTTTTTTTGTTGTTGTTTTTTTTCCTTTTTTCCCCAAAATAAGATTGTCTTCTGCAGTTAGCTTGAACATCTGATAAAACAAAGTTTATCAAAAGCAGCAAATTGTTGGAGATTTTTTGATCTAGTTGATATTTCAAATAACCATAATTCACACGTTCTACAGTGAGAAGCCTGAATTGATGTTTGCCATATTGATAGTAACATAATACTGCATTTCCTTCTGTTATATAGGCTGAATATCATCTGTAAAGGAATTATTCTGCAGAAGAAAAATCAGTTCATGCAGAGGCTTTATAAATACTGGTTATTAAAGCGACAGTCGAGGAACGGTGTGCCGCTGGTTCGGCGTTTGCACTCTAACATCCAGTCCCAAAGGAATACTGAACAGGTAAGAGCACAGAAATGAAGCCTTAACACTCTGTAGCTGTTTTTCTAAAATCATTGTTTGCCTTTAAATATGTTTTGATGTTTAATATGTTTAACTATAGTTTGTAGAAGCTTTAAAATGAATTGTACTTTATAGCCTGAAGTGGATGAGAAGATTTCTGCAGCAAGAGACGCACTGAGATATTGGCAGAAGCTTCGCCACGACCTTGAAAAAGCCAGACTTCTAGTGGAGCTCATCCGCAAGAGAGAGAAACTCAAACGAGAGCAGGTAACTTACAAAGATGAACCACCCTCACTGGTTTACATGCTTCATATTTAACGCTGTGAGTTCATCGTGTAAATTTTGAATTAAAAAAAAAAATGTTGGCAAAATGAAGATCTGAAGTACCTTCAAAATGCAGTTACCTAAATAGTTCTCCAGTGTAATCTTTAGTTCTGTTATGTTTGGGTAATCTGCTTTTTCTTGGCCTGTCCTATAGCGTGTATATTGTATGTTGGCATGTCTTTGCCACATGATAATAAACAGGTGGCTGCTATAAACTGATAGGGAGGCAGAGCCGAAAGGAAAGCTATTCATATGAGATACTGGTCACCCAGTTTTGTATGGATCATGAATTGATTGTTGGAAGATTTCTGTTTTGAAAAAAGGTTTATAATGTTTTTATATATAAAAACATTTTCTTGGTTGGTTAACATTAAATCAGATCACTCTGTTTGTCTAGCCTAACCTTTTTTAGATTTGCAATTTCTGCGTAAATATCACATACATGTCTTCTGTCAACTGCAGGTCAAAGTTCACCAGGCAGCTCTGGAAATGCAGTTGACCCCAGTGTTGGCTCTGCTACGCTCCACTCTGGACCAACTACAGGAGAAGGACACAGCCCAGATTTTTACACAGCCTGTGGACATCAAGGAGGTCAGACATTAATTATAACAGATGCGCATGCACACAGTTTACATTGTGTCAGAAAGTGAGAGGAAGTGTGTTCCTCATTCCCCATATAGTTCAATTCCTTGTATCATATTGTCTGAGAATTTAGTAGAATTATACAAAACAGTAACAGTACAGTTTACAAGAATTTACATGTTTTTGTTTGTTTGTTTTTTTGCACAGTGCAGATGTTGTTGTAGTTTAAAACATGCATCCATTCTGATGATAACGTTCGTGCTGTCTTGTCCTCAGGTCCCCGATTACCTTGAGTTTATTAGCCACCCTATGGACTTTTCCACTATGCGCTCTAAACTAGAAAGTCATTCCTACCGCTCAGTGGCTGACCTGGAGGCCGACTTCAACCTGATGGTGTCAAACTGCCTTCTTTACAATGCCAAGGACACTGTCTTTCACCGAGCAGCACTACGTCTTCGAGACCTTGGAGGGGCCATACTACGACATGCGCAGCGACAAGCCACCAACACTGGGCTAGACCTAGATACTGGCATGCACTTTCCAGAGTCACCCCAGAAAAGAAACTTTTACAGTTGCACCTGGGAGGATGGTGAGTCAGAGGATCATACTGTGTCTGTCTTTAGTGATTTGGAAGCTGTTGTGTGTGTTCAGTCTGTTATTTCTTCTGTGCCAAAGGATTAGGTTGTTTTTTTGTCAGTATATTCAGATTTTCTAGTTTTGTAACATGTTAATGCCTTAAATACCAGTAACACCTTACTAAGAGAACACTGTGTAGAGAGTACACACTATTCTGTGTATACAGTGTACACACTGTGGCTGTTAACCATTATATAACAGTAAATGCTACTGCTACAACAGCAATATTAATACGTACTGCATCTAAGTAATGAAGGTGTAGTTGACAACAGAAATGAGGAGTTATCAGGGTTTTAACCAAAGATTTTGTAATGCCCGAGAGCTGAAAACATCCCGGGTACAAATATATCTTTAGAGTCCGTTAGTTGTTGTTTTTTCTCCTGCATTTTATAATAGGAAAATAAGTTAGTCAGAAAAGTATCCAATCAAAGTCGACTTTGATCACGTTGAAGATATGAATGGTTCATTCTACTTTAATACATGAAAAGTGGACAGATAACTGGCTAAACAACTGAAAGCAAAAAGGTTCGGTAATTGTTTTTTGTTTATTTTTTTTGTAAACATCTTTATAGTGTTATTAAATCTTGAACTGTTTTTATGTGCTAACTGGAATAGTAGGCTAATAAGATTCATTTGCTAAACTTATTGACTGAACTTTATTTCTTCCTAGGCTTAGTAAGTTGCTGGGCTTAAAATACATTTGCTGAAAACCTGGAAATATATTCGCAAAGCTTCATAGTACTTATAATTGCTGAGTAGTTGATGAAGTTCCAGGAAAATAGAGAGCTCTTGGGCAGAAAGATGATTTTTTTATTTTTTATTTTTTATTCCTATCTATTCTATTTATCCCCTTTGTATATTTTATTTATATTTGTTTCTGTATTTATATATGTGTGTGTGTGTGTGTGTGTGTGTGTGTGTGTGTGTGTGTGTGTATGTGTGTGTGTGTGTATATATATATATATATATATATATATATATATATATATATATATATATATATATATATATATATATATATATATATATATATATATATATATATATATATATATATATATATATATAAACAATTCTGTAACTGTAACTTCGGTCGTTGCTGTGCTTTTTTTGGAAATCGAATTTCCCAGAGGAACCCACCCGAGGGATTAATAAAGTTCTATCTTATCTTATCTTATCTTATCTCTTATCTTAAGTGTAGTGCTGGCAGTGGAAACTGAAACAACTCTTCATAGTAGGATATTTTGTATTTTTTACATTCTGGTTAGTTGGTCTGATTTTTAAGCTTTTGGACGTTTAATAATCCAGTCAATACTAAAATATATGACATGCAAGTGAGCCAAACACAAACTAAATGGTGTGTTTATTAATTTACATTATCAAATAATGGGTTTAGTAACATGCAGGAAAATATTTTCCTTTAAAAGCTGCCGGTACAGTCAGTTTATTCATTTTTTTCAACAGTTTATACATCGACTGATAGAGATGGATATGAGTTTGGAGGAAGAGATGGTTTAATTAGTATTTCTCACATTTTATACTCAGTTGTAGTTGACTCATGTTTAAGCAAATCATAGACCAGGGACTACAGATGAAAAGGAGTTTTGTATTCATTCTATCATGTACAATATATGTGGTGTCCATGCTAAATAATTATTCAGAATAAAATAGAAATAGCACTGCAAAGAGGGGAAATTTTTAACCTTTGAGATCTCTGAGAAAACAAGCCTGGCTGGTCATCTTTGTGAAATGTCAGCATTGAAGTATTATTATCATGTTGTACCTAAGTGTCTGTTTGGGCGCTAACCAAACTCCCTGCTGTGTTCAGTTGACAGCGTGTTGGATCCAGAGAACCGGCTGCATATGACAGTGGAAGAACAACTGAAGGAGCTGCTGGAAAAGCTGGACTTTGTCACATCGATGCGATGCAGCGGTGCTCGAACTCGACGAATCCGCCTGCTTCGTCGCGAAATCAACAGCATCAGGACGGGCAGGCAGGGCCAGTCCCACCGCCACATCCTACACAATGGACATCTCAAAGAAGAGGATGATGATGAGCAAGATGAGGAGGACAACGACAAAGACGCCAAGGCAGATAATGGCCTCACATCTTCAGACAAAGGTGGGCACTGAGAGAGACTTACAGCAATATTAAATTGCCAATTCATGAACCTTTAAAAAGCCACTTTTTTTCAATGAGACCAGTTGTGAACATGAGCTAACGGAACATTGTCCTCAGGTAATTGAGCCAGGGTCCCCCCCACGCACCAACCCCAACCACCCCACTGTCTCCAGTCTAGTAAGTAGGGGCCCACAGAGTCTCGTTAGCCATGGTTGCCTCACAAATCCTCTCTCCCAGTGAACTCTATGTCTGCACCTCTTCTATACATCACTCTCATGGACTCACCACTCTCCATGGCCACATGCAGTCATGCCATATCATCCCACTTTTGACTAAAGGCTAGTCTAGTCAAACAGTCTTGTGTCACCATAGAAGATGGCAGGAGAACTCCTGCTATTTGAGTAAAGAACGAAAGATACTACCATGTTACCATGTTGATGGTGTACAGTTGTGAGAGCAAAGTACTTTTTCACTTGTCTTGATAAGGTCCTCCATATCTAGAGAATCTGTCAATTCCCTCTGGACTGTGGTTAGAGTGTTGGAATGAAGTGTAAATCATTACAGAGTGACACCATTTTCCTGTGTGAATACTGCACCACCGCATCACACTACATACTAAATGGAGATTCATTTAAAACCAATGCTGAGTGAATTGGAATATCATTCGTTTCCTCTCCTTTCAGAGGACCTCAAACCCGCTTCGCCCCCGACACTGGAACCTACAGGGCCGGCTCCTCCTCCACGTCAGGGGGACACACCTCTTGAGCCTCCCACTCTGCGGCCAATCACAGGGGAGCCCCAGTCCCCCAGCTACTCCTGCAAACGCCTTAAGATGGACGGTGACCTCTCAAACGGCACCACAGAGAACATTCATTGCATTAGCGCACAAGAGCGGTCAACTTTGCCACGTCCCAGTTTGCACAGTGAAGGACAGACAGTGACCAACGGTCTGGCAGAGCTAGGCATCACCTCACGGCCCCCGACGGGGGGAGTCGGGCGACGGACCTCCGTGCTGTTTAAGAAGGCAAAAAATGGAGCTAAGTTGTTCAAAGTGCGAGACAATCCTGTGCTGAATGGGAATGGACCACAAGACGAGAATACAAGTAACAACTCTTCAGCACTCAATTCCATAGCCAGCACCCCATCTTCCACACCTTTGACCACTCCAAGCAGAACCCCACAGAAGAGCCCAGGACCCCCCAACCTTAATGAACTATGGACCTCCAGTCGAGACATGTGTTCAGATAGTGAGCCAGAGAAGACACCAAATCACACGCTGGAAAGTGGTGAGAAACTTTGCTTGATTACTGACGTTAAGTTTAAAGTGTTCTGCTCAGAGAGGAGAAGTGACACCTAAAGACTCGCTTGGAAGGGATCACATTTTCTGGATTGGGCTGACTGTACATTTGTTATTAGCTACTAATGCACTGATCACAGCATAGGAATATGTTTTTTTTCCTAGGTCTACCTGATTGATCAGACAGTTAGCCCTGTATTGTCTAATGGATTTCAATATAACTGAGACAAGAGCAGACATAAGTGCTCCTTATATGTCATCTTTTCTGACTTCCCCTCCTGCTCCTTTGGCTCTTATCTGCTGCTGTTCTGATTGCTCTCGCTCTTACTTTCAGGATTGACCAACGGCTTTAACACGCACAAAGATAGCAGATCCGACTTGGAGTTTAGGTCTTGCCCAGTTCTCCACAAAGAAATGTAAGACATTGTGTGTCTGGTATTCTTTGTGGTTTGTTTTGCTAACAACTGATAATAAAATTACAATATAATGTATTGTATTACAGCAACTCACCACCCAAACGCAGCCTTGGGAAACCGGCTCTTTCTAAAGTCCCCTTTCTGGAGATCATCAACGGAGACTCGGATTACACCGGTACTTTTTTCCCTCCTGTATCCCAAGTTCTCTTGAAGCTAAGTTGCATTTATGTCCTGATTATTTATTTAGTCGCTGAACTAATTTGAGTGTCACTGTTGTTTGACAGGCAATAGTAGTCAAACATCAGAGGATGAGATGGAGCTGGAACCACTGGACCTGGTTTGGGCCAAGTGTCGGGGATATCCCTCATATCCTGCTCTGGTAATTGCTGATCTGACTTAATATCACTATTTAATATGAGCGTTCAGCTCAGGGTGTAGCTTAAATTCCCTGTTGGGCTGTGTTTGTTTCAGATCATTGACCCCGAGATGCCTGAGGAGGGCCTGCTGCACAATGGGGTGCCGATCCCCGTCCCACCCAAAGATGTCCTGTGTCTGGGGGAGCAGCGGCAGGAGGAGATGAATGAGAAACTTTACCTGGTGCTTTTTTTTGACAACAAGCGGACATGGTGAGTTTAACATAAACATTGCTGTTATGCAATGCTCCATTTATCACATGGAGGTCAGAAGTGTTTGGTTAGTGAAACCTGATACATTTTCCACAGGTGTATCAGGTGATGAAAAGACAAATGGTGGAAAGTTTGTTTGTCTTTACAAATAATTTGAAAATTGTTTGTAGATAATTCTTTAGATTTGAATTTTATTTTTAAGATTAAGATTTAAGATTTTATCACTCTTGATAAAAGGCTGTAATAATAATCCTAACCTCTGTCATGGGTGTTGTAGGCAGTGGCTTCCGCGTGACAAGGTGACACCCTTGGGCGTAGATGACACAGCTGACAAGCTGCGCATTATGGAAGGTCGCAAGTCCAGCATCCGCAAATCTGTCCAAGTGGCATACGACCGCGCCATGATTCACCAGAGCCGGGTGAGCCACAGCCACGGCTTTGTGGCTTCCGGGTACCTGTAGGGGGCCTCTGTGAGCACTGTGTACACCCACAGTTGGCCGATATGCATTTTCTCTTTGGTCTTAAAGCAGCAGGTGGAGCTGTTCCTGTTGCCGGTCGAATTCATATTCACACTGTGGTCCGAAAAGAGGTTGCCGTGGCACCGAGTCCTGGACTGTAGTTTATTACCAAACCACTAGTGTCTGACACACAGAGGACTGGTGTTTGCCTCTGTGTCATTGTTGAGGAGGTGGAACTCCTGACGTGAATGAAGTTACCTTTAGGTCCCGTGTTGCTGCAGTAAATTCCCCATTCAGGGTTGTATTGAGGTGTTGCTTACTCCTCCTGGATGTGCTGATGTAAAAGAATTCCCGTCTATTTTGTATAATGCTACTGCTGCCAAGGAATCAAGTAGTCAGAAGAGATTTGATATATTTATATGAGCTGCAGAAGACTAATGAATGCATCACTGCCATCTTTTATACAATAGCTTTTTACATTTAAATCTTTTACAGAGACAATTGTATATTATAAAGGCACACTTTGTGTACATATGTAAGTGTATTATCAAACTGAATTTAATTTAATGTTGCCGTTTTAAAATGCGTATTTCAATCAACCCACAAGGGACAAAGCCAGGCTGTGTATATTTGTGGAGATTTAATAATTCCTGACTTGCTGCAGTTTATTTAGCTTGTCTTTGATGTAATTTCAACTGTGTTGTGTGCGTGTATGTGTGCGTACGTTCTGGGCATACAACACAATGAGCCGTTGTTCTTTATACTTGTATTCTCTTTTTGATACAGAGAGAAATAATTTATTTATGGAAGACAGAACTATAGAAATAAAGCTATATTGGTTAAAGTTGACAAAAATCTTATTTAATGGCGTGAGGATTTAAAACCATGCAGCCAACATTTTTAAATGGATGACATCACATGTTTAGTTTCAGGATTTTACTTTAGACCAACATTTGCTGTCCCCACCTCCCAGAGGATTCTATTTATTACAGAGTGCCCTATTTTATCAAATGGACAAATACACCTTCATAAGCTTGTACTACCTGCATATTTTACCTGCTCACCAAATATTTTGTCTGTAACCAGTATTTCCTTATTTGGGGAAATAAATTCTATATTAAAAAAAGAAAAAAGCTTTTGGGATACTTACCTGGAGTTTTGTGTTCTTCTTATTTAATACTGATCGATAAAGCATTCATTGTTATGTACACCTGTTCAACTGCTTGTTATTGACACTATCTCATTGACCAATCACATGGCAGCCTGCTGAAGTTCAACCATCTCTAGGGTTTACAAAGAATGGCCCTCCAAAAAAAAGAAATCCTCTAGTTCTCTGCAAAAGAACTATAAATCAGAGGAGAAGGGTCAGATTGCTTCGTGCTGATTAGAAGGCAGCAGTTACTCAGATAACCACTTCTAGTGACCTGATATGCAAAAGAGCATCTCTGAACACACAACACGCCAAACTTTGAAGCCGTACAGCAGTAGAAGACCATACTTGGTCCCACTTGTGTCAGTTAAGTACAGAAAACAGAGGCTACAGTTCTCGCCCGGTGGCGCCAGTGTCCGGCAGCCTCGCCTCTGTCAGTGCGCCCCAGGGTGGCTGTGGCTACACTGTAGCTTGCCATCACCAGTGTGTGGATGTGTGTGTGAATGGGTGGATGATTGTGTATAGTGTAAAGCACTTTGGGGTCCTTAGGGCCAAGTAAAGCGCTATACAAATACAGACCATTTTATTTACCATTTACACAGGCTCACCAAAATTAAGAAAAGACCTGAAAAGCACCCCTTCTGATTTGGTGTAAACCCCACAAAAGCATGGATCCATCCTTTCTCCTCAACATGACAGTGAGGTCACTGTACTCGAATAATCTCCAGAGTCACCAGATCTCAGTCCAATAAGGCACCTTTGGGATGTGGTGGAACAGAAGATTCACATCATGGATGTATAGATAAGAAATCTACATGTATGCTGCTTATCATGTTAATACAGACAAGAAATCTCTGAGGAATGTTTCCAGCACCTTCCTAAATCTTTGATACAAGAAATTAAGGCCGTTCTGAAAGTTGCAGCCTAGTACTAGTAATGTGTGCCTAATAAAGTGACCAGTGAGTGTACGTTCATTACAACTGCATTATCATTACAGCTTTCCTTTTATGCTTTATTTTAACATTGTTCAGCAAAGTGAAAAGTACTGTAAGTGTGAATGTTAAATGTATACAAATATAAAAAAAACACCTATAAAAGTTTCTTTGATGAAACAAACTGCAGCAGCTCACAAGTGCATCTCAGTCCTGTTATAGAGGCTAAAATTCCTAAATGACTCAGGACTGGGGAGAAAACAAAGACAGCTGAGTAACTGTCTCCTACACTGTCCCATTTATACCCAATTAGAACCATTCTAAGACAGTGTTTGTACAAATAAGTCTTTGAATTGAAGTGAAGACATAAAAGACTGAAGATTTTCAGAATTTCTTGCACATCTTCACTGTCAGTGTCCAGACTGCTGTCTTGTCAGGAGGAGGTAGTTGTGGCGGAGGGTTCGCAGCTCCGTCAGTCTGCCCAGCAGGCGGCCAAACCTCTGAGCTCCTCCTCGCGCTGCTCCAGCTTGGGCCCCGCACAACCTGGACAGCAGGTCCAGGATCAGTTCCTGCATTTTCTCAACACAGCTGGCTGCCTGCAGGGATGCGCGGTCTGCAGACAGGGACAGAAAGACAGAGACAGCTTTACAACAGCATCCCAGAAGCTTTGCTTTGCCAATTCTTAACTTGACAGCTGATTTTATTCCTGGTCTGACCTGAGCAGAGCAGCGCTGTGGCTGTAAGTAAGGTGTACTCAGCCTCCGTCACCCGCAGCGCAACCATGCTGTGGAAGAAGTTGAGCACTGGTGCAAAGAGATCCTCACTGCTCTCTGTTCACGCCAGCAAATGTGGAAAAAAAACATCTAATTCATTCATTGTCTGAGCAATTTTTCCACAGCTTGTCAGACTAAGGAGTGTATCTCTGTGTGTGTGTGTGTGTGTGTGTGTGTGTGTGTGTGTGTGTGTGTGTGTGTGTGTGTGTGTGTGTGTGTGTGTGTGTGTGCACCCACCTGAACCAATGAGTCCCCTGCTGTGGATGTTTTCCTTTGATTCTACGTCTCTGAGAAAGCTGTGTGTTGACATACTGAAAAGCTGCAGTGCTGATTAATGGAGAGAAAAAAAGAAAGAATGGTTATTTCATACAGTTATCTACTTGTGTCTCATCATCTTCCTCTCTCCTGGTGTTTTTTCACCTGGACTGGGGCTTGTTGGGTTGTGGGAAAACTGCTGGGCAGAGAGCAGGAACATGACGTCCAATGAAGAGATGGATAGCAGAGAAATCTGGTCTGAGAAATCCAGGAGGTCAAAACCTGTGAGAAGATAATTCTTTGTTGCTATTGTTGTTTTAATTCTTTAAATACAGAATCATTTTATATAACTTTGAACTGATATCAAAGTTCCTCCCTGGAGACACTGGCTATAATAATTCAGTAAAAGGACTAGATGTTGTAGTCCCTGATAATGCATTGCTTTAAATGGCGAGAATCTTGAGGGATGGCTGTTATGAGGAAAGGCAGCCCAGAAACTTTACCAGCAGCACACATCGTTGTGTGCCTCAACTTTCAGTCTTTTACCCAAGCTAATCTGCCATTTTTTGGGATTAGAGATTTGATCTAGATTATCATATTAAGATTTGGGACACATCATCAGTAGTGGACCTTGGATTCATCGGGTGTTTCAGCCATTATCACTAGACACCCTCATCCAAGGAGGCCCTGCCAGGGTTGATCAGGCCCCGGAGTGTGTCACTGGTTTATGCTAAATTGTTATTTCTCTTCTTCTTTCTTCTGTTTAGTTTTCTACAGTTTATTTTCTCCTATCTATTCACTGCAACTGAGAAATAATACTTACCTCTTTAGGTAAGTATTATTTATGGAGCCTAACTTCTTCAAAGGGATAGAAAAGGTGATAGAGAGAAGTAAGACAAAAGGGACAAGATAGGAGAGAGCAGAGAGGAGAGCCGGAAGGGGGGCGCCCGATCTGGCTTCCCGCACCTTCCCGCCTGTACGCTCTACCTCCCCACTGCCTCCCAGAAAAGGGAAGAAGAGCAGAGGGGAGAAGAGCGGAATATTTTATTTTCTCTCGCGGTTAGCTGACTGCCTTAGCTGCCCAAGTGATGTCAGCTCTTTTTAACCATAGCCAGTGACTGGTCCTCTCAGCAGTGTTAGCTAGTTCTCTTATAACCTGCTGTTGCGCCTGTCCTCTGATCCCAATCTCTCTAAGTAGTTTTGCTGTTGTACTGGCAACAAAGCCCCTGCACCCCACTTCCACTGACGCATCTTGATCTTCCAGCCTCTGTCCTCTGCCTCAAGTTGGCATACTGCAGCTTCTTACGCTCAAATGCTTCCTCAATTGCTTCCTCCCATGGTACCGTCAGCTCAATGACGTACGCAAGTTTTTGGGAGTTCGACCAAAGGACGAGGTCTGGTCGCAGAGTAGTTGTTACGATCTCTGTGGGAAAAATTAGCCTCTGATCCAAGTCCACTTGCATCTGCCAATCCGTGGCAACCTTTAGTGGGCCCAGGTCCGGGGTTGAGGGGCTTGTCCTCGACTTGGCTCCCGGACAAATGTTGATGACAGCTGACACTCCTCTTGGTTCGTTAAAGGTTGAGCGTTGATGGATTTTCTTTTGCACTCAACTTTCTCGGCTAGACACCTGAGGACCTGGTTGTGTCTCCATGTGTCTGCCCTGAGTAAGGCTAGTCCTAGAACCAACCAAGATGTACTTCAGTGTGGCTGGGACTGTACACAGGGGTCAGGATGGGTCCTTTCCAAACCACAGCTGCAGATTTATTGGGGAAGGTAACACATCATATCGGATGATGAAACTTAGTCTATTAGACTCCATTCCCCAGAATTCACTCCATGAGAGTTTCCTCTTTTCCACACTCTACCAATTCATCCAGCGACCCTGCTTGGCCAGCGCTACGGCTGTGGCATGTCTGGCTGTTTCCTCCTGTCGGCGCACCTCTTCCACCACCATTTTTTGATGTTCGGTTACAGATGCCTGTTGCCACCGAGGTGTTACTGCTCTAAGTCCAAATCCTCCTCTGCCCTGTTGGACATGACCCTCCACGTCACGATGCTGAAGAGCAGATTTGGCCTGTAGCACAGATGTGGCTGGGGTCCACTTCCTCCCCTTCGCTAGTGGGAGCAGTGCTTCTCACTATTGGGTCCCGGGAGTCCGTGAGTGACATCATAAGCCTCACTTTTGCACATTTTAACTCCTCTATCAGACTAGGCATAGGCAATGACAGTATCCCGTCGCGTAGAGTCCAACGCTGCTTAGGCATTTGGGAAGTCCGAGCCACTTCTTAACGTAGAAGCTCACTAGCCTCTCTAGTCGATTGGTATGATTGAGTGAGACCTCGTACATTGTCAAAAGCCACAGTAGTCTGGGTAATAACCCAAACTGGGTTCAGAGCTTCAGTTTCCCTGGGAGTGCAGTGTTGTTAATCCGCTTGAGGTCATTAGCCAAGTTCTGCCTTAGTTGTTCTAGTTGCCACGTATCATTGAGGTCTGCGTTATACTACCGTCCCAGGCTCTTTATGGGCTTCTCTAGGATGGTTGGAATTTGTTCTCCACTGATATAGAATTGCTCGGCTGTTTCCCTGGAGCTTCTGTAGCAATCGCCTAGTACATGGTTTTGTTGTTGTAATGATGGTCATGTCATCCATGTAGGCTCTAATGGGAGGAAGACAAAGGCCACTCATGAGTGTCTCACCTCCCACTACCCACTGAGATGCCCGCATGACCAGCTCCATTGCCATGATAAATGCCAGAGGGGAAAAAATGCAGCCTGCCATCGACTCCAATTTCCAGGTGCTGCCAGGCTGTGGTGGTGTTCTCAGCTGTCACACAAAACTGAAAGTAGGTCTTGACCAGTCCTGTGATGTGGTTCGGTATGCTGAAATAGTTGAAGGTCATCGACAAGATCTCATGCAGAACTGACCCAAAGGCATTGGCAAGGTCTAAAAAGACCACGTGATGGTCTCTTTGTTCTTTCTTGGCAGTTTGAATCTGGTGCCAGATGACGCTGGCATGCTCCAGGCACCCCGAGAAGCCCTGGATGCCGGCCTTCTGCACTGATGTGTCAATGTAGTTGTTTCTTTGCAGGAAAGTAGATATTTTTGGGGCAAAGACACTGAAGAAGATCTTTCCCTCTACGTTCAGCAGGCTGATCTGGCGAAATTGGCTGATGGATGAGGAGTTCTTCTCCTTAGGGATCAGAATACCTCCTGCTCTTCGCCAAGCCTTTGGAATAACTCCTTTCTGCCACACTACCTTCATCAGCTTCCACAGGTATTTGAGGACTCATGGGGTGTTTTTATAGAGCCTATATGAGATGCAATTAGGTCGTGGAGCAAGCATGTAGATGCAAACAATAATCCCCATCCTTCTTTCAACTGAGCTGTGAGATTAGCGCGCTATGGGTTTCGTTTGGTTGGCGGATGTAGATAGTATAAAGAAAATAGATCCAACACGAAACCACTAACAATAAGCTCTATGGATTTTTATTTATTTATTTTTTTAAGAAACTGGATCATGATTTCTGGAAAGCCATACTGCTGCAAAGCACCAGCAGGAAAGTTTCATTTACTTCTATTATATTCAAGAGAAAGCAGAGATTTCTTCAACCAGTATCTCTTGTGCCAGCAGAAACATACTGATTCAATTTTGAGGACTGAGAAGAGACTGTAGGTAATAAGATTCTGGAAACTTTCTTGAAGCTTGTATTTTTTTTGTCTCATTTGAATGGGAGAACATCTCCCCTCTGATCCTCTTATCCTGCTTCTTTTTCAAGCAAATACATTATAAAGCTGAAACCTTCCCTCTTTCATCTCACCTGGCACTGTCCTGGCAAACTGCAGCAGCCTTTGTAGGCGGGGTGATACTACATCAGACAGGCCTTCCACTTCTTCTGGACACAGCCACTCAAATGCCTGAAGGCACACACAACAAAAGCAAGATGAGAACAAGAAAACTATTTTTGCACTGTATGTTTCTGGACTGGAACCTACCCTAAAATTGTTACTGTCCTGACCTCTGTAGAGCCTATGGGCCTCCACCATCCTGTCCACGATGTATTTCTGTTCTCGGGTTAAACTGGCAGACAAAGCCTGGTGCAGATGGAAATGAGCACAGCACACAGATTTGCAAAGAAGCACTCATGATTACAGAGTGAGAGACTAGACACGGTTTAGATTAATAATGAGGGGAGCCTAAGACTTTTAAAGCTGATACTGAGAGCTGTGTGAATAGCTGGAACACGTTTTATTTCAGTCCGTCTAATGCCTGTTTGAACCTCCTGGTGGCAGCAGAGGAAGAGTCTGTGATATTTCAGCCTTTCTGGGTTTGAAAAAAATATTGAAATAGCAATGCAACCAGAAATCATTGACTAAATAACCGAATAAATACAAGTAAATGCGATTATATTTATTATATCCTATATATACTATTTCAGTATGAACCAAAGTGGTGCGACTGACCATCAGGCTGATGCTTGAACACCAGCAGTTGCCATGGCAACAGTTTGCTATGATTCGTTCATTAGAAGGCCTTCGGCACCTGCTGGGCTGGTGGTGGTTGAATTTGAGGATCATGTTTTAAGTCACCTAAATATAAAGGCAGCACTTTATAATGTGGCCTGTGACTAAGGGTGTAATTACCAAAGAATTCAGGAGAGTTTCAATGTGTTTTACCTGAAATTACAATGTAACAATGTGTATCTACAAATGCTTCCCAGTAGATACATCAGAATGAGGAGGTAACAATTCAAGTTTTCACAAGAAAGAAGAACATTTTAACTCTCAGGGAACTGCACCCTTAGTCGCTGGCTGTATTATAAAGTGTTACCAATACCAAAAAATCCAGCGCTAGTCCCCCCAAAATTATGCTTTGTTAATGAGCACCATGTTAATGCTTTACTGAAAAGGTCCAGCAAATCATCTTTTTCCACTAAGCATAGTGAAATCTGAGCAGGTTTATTTCACTGAGACAGTGCCTCTTTTTTTTAGTTTCACATGACCATTTTGCATTGCTGCTTGTTTCAGAAGCTTTAAAAACATCAGGTGGACTTGGAAGTCTTGTCAGAACAGCCAGTAAGATGTTCAACAGGAATCAGAGCAACCTTTTTGTTATTTACAAAAAGGCTGGATGGCCTTTTTGTAAATAGCAACCGGTTCACTCCCATTGGCTCCTTGGCGGGGTCTGGTGCCCTGGGAGCCCCTTCCAGGGGGTTGGGGGCCCTCAGGCCTCTGGCATCTGGGCCTGTGGCTCGGTTAACTCTGGCGCAGCTGGGTGCCAGCAGAGCCCGCAGGCACATCACTGCAGCCCCCTCTGGCTTCTGCTCCGTGGCTGCTTCACCCAATCACACACTTTCTCTAAACTGAGTGCATCCTAA
The DNA here is from genome assembly GCF_963969265.1 of Rhamphochromis sp. 'chilingali'. Taxonomy (NCBI): domain Eukaryota; kingdom Metazoa; phylum Chordata; class Actinopteri; order Cichliformes; family Cichlidae; genus Rhamphochromis; species Rhamphochromis sp. 'chilingali'. The sequence goes on from NC_137939.1 coordinate 12,154,116, forward strand.
CTACATTCATACACATTCACATTCACACTCTTGACATGCAGACTGGAGGAGCCAGGGATGGAGGGACCACTAACCTTCCGATCAGCAGGTGGCCTGCTCTACCTCCTGAGCTACAGCCACCCACTGGCAAAGATGAGTAAACCGTCACTAGGTTTTGGATAAAGTGTACACTCACAAACCTGTCAAACATGCATTTGAAACATTAGCTACCATAGCAGTATAGTATTGCAACATGGCATTTGGGTCTTCTAACTAAAATAGGAAAATAGAAACATAAATAGTGCCATCATTGCCAGACCTGGCCCACATCTGGTTGACATACACCCTGCCATGACACCGGTCAATCAGAAGTGCCAGCTTGATGCCGGATCCAGGGAAGACCTATTTTCTATGGGCCTTTTTTTTTCTTTTTTCTTCTCTCAACAGGTGATCCAGGAGATTTTTTCTTTTTAAGTGCCCTTTCTCACACTCCCTCTTCCCCTCTGTTTTTCTTTCCTTCCCTCTCTTTCTTTCTTTCTCCTTTTCCTATCCCCCATGTCTGTCCCATGTGTAACAACTGAAAATAAAATGAAATAAAATAAATAATAATAATAACAAAAGTCGATCAAATGGACCAATACGGCAAGGCCGTGATGATCCACTTGGTAAAGTAAATCCATTGGGTATTTTTCTTGGCCTTCAGACAATAATTCTGATGGCTAAAGGACAAACGGGACAGGCAGAAAAAAAAAAGGCTAGCAGGTCCTCAGGAGAGCTAATGGCATAGAAAGTTGAGTTAGCATAGAAGGACACCGAAGGATTGCACCACTACACAATCTGAGCCTTAGCAAAATTAACTTATGGTTTAATTCTGGGTTTTCAGGTCTTGTACTACATGCAGGAGGTTAGAATAGCTGGGGAGAATAGTGTCACCCTTCCTGGGTGATCCCTCAGATCTCAGGATGCAGATAGCAAGACATACTATAGATTTAGAGACTGTGCCTGGTGAGCAAAAGTAAGAATTATAGATTCTTAGGAGCAATTTTAGGTTGTTCTTTGTTTTGTTTTGTTTACCACTGGCAGCATGCAATTTCAAGGCAATTTGATGCTTCTATAAGCCTTAATCGAGCAATATATTCCTAGAACAAGTCTCCTTACAGATCTAAATTATGTTTTTAATTTGGTCTGTTTTGTTCTTGGGCACTTAAACAGCATTTAAGACATTTTCCAACGAGCATAAGAGCACCTACTCTGCAATTCATGGGTTTAACAAAATGCTGTAGTTGGAGTCTGAGCTAGTGCCTTAATCAGGAGACAGTTATACTGATAAGTCTATTAAGATTTTGCCAGCTTTCCTTCCAGGCTTTAAATAAACTTTATTATCACTGTGCACTACTCTGGCACTTTCATTTCCTTATGAATTAGCATACCATGTAATCATTTGTATAATTCACCCATATTGGTGCTGTTAAAGTTGTTCCTGTATATTGTGTTTTATGTGAACTCTTGCTGCTATGCTGAATTTGTTTAGCCCATGTGGCACAATAATCTTGAACCTCGAACTCTGAAGTTAGGAAAGTATCCAATCGAGCACAGGTGTGCCGCACCTGTCCGGGTAGCCTGCTGGTAGAGCTGACTCTCCTGGTGTCTGTGTTCTCCTCTTCCTCTTGCCCTCTGCTTTTACCTCCTTTCCTCAGGCGTTTGGATTGGCACTGCACCTCAGTCAACAGACCTGAAGAGAGGGTAAAAAGTATTATTTTCTGCACAACCACAAAGTGACATATTTGTTTTTTGGAATCTCACTAATCATTTCTCTGATTACATTACAACCTCAGTCAATCAGTTTCTTGTATTTGAGCCTTACATTCAGCCAGCATTCCCACAGCTCGGCACTTCCTCAGACGGCAGTCTTGACACTTCCTCCTCATGTACATATCCATCTCACAGCTACCGCCACTCTTACAGTGATACACAGCTTTCTTGGTGACACTGCGTCTGAAGAATCCTGTAGCGAAAGGTAAAACATGACGCGCTGATGCTAAGAAGTAGAAAAATATGAAGATCAGAAAGCAATCAAATAAATACCTTTGCATCCCTCGCAGGTAAGAGCATTGTAGTGGTATCCTGATGCTTTATCACCACACACCACACACAGCTCATCCTGACCTCTGCTCTTTCCACCCGAGCCCATCCGGGACCTCCGCCCCATTGGCAGTCCTACAGATCCGAGGCCCTGAGCAAAGAGGCCCCCACAGTGGGGCTCGGGGCTCGGATCGCAAGGGGCCTCCAGGCAGTGAGGGCTGTAATGGTATGGTGGGTTGCAGAGCTGAGAGGAAGAGGAGGAGGAGGAGGGAGAGGGGGCAGAGGAGGGTGGAGAACCATAGTGGGAGAAGGGCAGGTTGGCAGGACTATACTGTTGTTGGCTGTATGGGAGGAGCTGGAGGTCAGGGTCCTGCAGGGGATAGCCCAGGGGGTCAGCCAGCATATCTGAAATCAAAGTCCAGGGTCAAAAGTTTTAACTGGCTCTGTATGTTGATGAGAGATGACACTGATGTAGGATCACATAAGTCATAGGTCCACGTGTGAACAGAGCAGCTCTGCTTTCTGTTTGTCAAGGTTGGCCAGTTAGAAGAAAGCTGACTGGAGGAAGGGTGGCTTGTTTCAGACAGTATAAGTAAGTATAAGGCAAGTGTGATTCAAAGCTTCTCTAATAGAGTCCAATAACGGAAATATGGAGCTTGAAATGAACACAATGAGGTTTCCTTGAAATACATTACTCGGACAGCTGACTTTTTGATGTGGCCTTGCAGTTTAAACCCACCCTGTCTCCATACATACAAAATTTGTATTCAGATTTTCATTCCCTTGGTTGTGCTAAACTGTGAGAAACGATTCAAGTATTTATACTTGAATCGTATACATGACATTTAATGGAAATGGTCACTGGAGTAAAACCTCTATTAATCCACAGTTAAAGAATTATCCACCAGGAGATGAACCATTTATTCCAGTTGGAGTAGCATTTGCTAAAAGCTGCAGTGCTCAGCAGCTGTGACAAATCACTGAACCTTTTGTAAGAATCCCAAATCCAATAAAAGTTGGACACTGTGTAAAATGGAGATAAAAACAGAATGCATTGATCTGCAAAACTCATACACTACTGTTGTATTCACAGCAGAACACAGAAAACATCAAAAGTAAAGAAAAGAATAAAATCTTTTTGAATGGCACCAACACGTCTTAAAACAAGTTGGGACAGAGCCTCATTTACGCCTATTTTGTTGTGTTTTTTTTTTCATTATGCAAATTTCCAGAAAAGGAGTTTTGCTCTTTGCCTCAGTTCACTTTAAACGAGCTTCAACCCAAAGAAGACGGCAGACTCTCTGAATCCCGTTCACATGTTGCTTCTGCTTCGCATCACAGAGCTTTAACCTCCATTTGTGGATGGCACAGTAAGTTTTCTTCACAGGCATTGCGCCTGTTATGGCCGAAGACCATATCCACCCAACGCTGACTGTCCCTTGTGCTCAGAGATTTCTCCAAATTCTGTGAATCCTTTGATGATAACATGTACTGAAGATGATTAGATATTCAGAGTTTTTACCAGTTTTATGTTGCTGGTACATATAGATTTATAGATGCAGTTTTTTGTACAACTCTCCCACTCTGAGATTCACGTTTTATACGCAGTCATGTTACTGACTTGTTGCCAGTTAACCAAATTAGCCTCCAGCCGTTTCATTTTAGTACCACATACTAGGGCTGTTCGATATAACGATATATATCGGATGACGATATAAAAACGTCTATCGTTTCATTTTACGCTATCTTTTGTTTCGTGGTGTCGCAAATTAAACTCTTTACGGCAATATTTTTTCATCGTATTGATGGTCACTGTAGTGCCTACATTAATTTATTAAAGTTCTCTCTTTCTCTTATATTTAATATAACCACGCCGGTTTTTATGCATTTGGTTTTATGCGTTTTGGTTAGCAACAACCACGGTAACACCATCGCGTGTCCGCTTGTTTATGTTCCACATAAACTTTTCACATTAAAGCTCAAGATCCTGTTGTGACTTTTCAAAATAAACTGAATCACGTGAAAGAGCAGATTATTTACGGATGAGAATTAAAAAAGAGCCACCAGGTGCTAAAAAATAAACCTTAGACTCAAACGTTAGAACAGGCTTTTCCTGTATTTATTACACGCCGTGTAATAAATACTCACAAAGAAAACGGCGGCTGTTACAACTTATGTCTAAAAATGTATCGTTTCATGCATCGGTTAAAACACTCGACTCAAGACGAGCTGCCCAAGATTCACAGAATTTACAGAAAATGTTACATTTTTGTGATTTATATCGTTATCGGGACGATACAATTCTTATATCGGGATATGAAATTTTGGTCATATGGCACAACCCTACCACATACTTTTGTTGACCCAATCCCACTGACACATGTTGCTGCCATCATTTTCAAAATGAGATCATATTTTCCCTAAAATGGTTATTTTTCTCAATTTAAACTTTGAATATGTTTTCTGTGTTCTACTGTAAATAGAATAACAGTTTATGAGATTTTCAAAGGATTGCATTCCATTTTTATTGATTTCTAACTTTTTTGGAATTGGCGTTATACAAACTGAGCTAACATAGATCACCCATTTTAAAGATCGCTATCTTTAACCAGGAGCAAATGAACTTTTATCTGGAGTCACGATGATGAAATGATGAGAGACAAACAGCTGGTTTTAAGTGAAATACAGGATCATGCTTAAGGTAATCTTATAGTATCACACACCTGTGCTGCAACCTGTCCTCACAATTCATAACACTCCATCATTTTTTTTCCTTCTTCTTCTTCTTTCCTTCCTGCGTCACCACATTGGACCATCCCTAGCATCTCCTTATGTCACTACAGCCTCCTGACTGTATGTAGGATATTGTTATGATTACATCAGGCTGTGATCCACTTAAATAGCGCTCAAGTGCCATGGTGTAAGATTTATGACTTTAGGTGTAGCAAATATTCTTTCCAAATTGAAAATCTTGTCAGTATTGTAAATCTTTCACACACATACAGCATCTAACCTACAGGGAATAAGTGATTACACTAGCGTGACTGAAACATGAATGAACGTTTAAGGAAACTCTGTGACGCTGGTCGAAGTCAAAAAGCGTTCAGAGGAATGTGAATTTACGTGAGTCGTGACTGCTTTAATGGCTCTTATGGGATACAATAAAAAGCTGAGAGTGAGACCCTGTGAACTTGTTCAGACTGCTGAAACAGGATGCAGCTGAGAACTCCCAGTGCCATTTAGGATTTTTCTTTTTATTATTATTTTTCTTTTATTTTTTTATCCCCTTTTTCTGGATTCTTCATTTAGTCCATCATTCATTCAGTTCGTTGTTGGGATGACCTAAAACATGTCAGAGTGTGGGTCAGCTGCTTGTGTTTTGCAAGCACTGACTCCACTGAGAAAACATGTGTGACCACTGGCAGCCTCTTAAAGTACAGCTGGACTGTTCGACTGGGACTGCTGTGGGATCTGTTATGCACTGATTAAACAGAGAGCCCACCCAACCTTCAGGAGTTTCAGGAAATGGGAACTTTCGGGCTAAAACATGTTGGATGAAGATTAGGAAGGACTAGTTCATTGATTTTAATGTGTGTAAACCGTGTATATGTACACATGATAGTAAAATGAGTATATGTATATATAGTAATTTTACTACTATATGAACATATGTCTGTGAAGGTTCTCAGTCATCCAGGTCATCGTAGTCTAAGGAGCTTGGAAAGAAAAGCGTCTGGACTTCTTTAAGTTGCTTGAAGACGTTTCACCTCTCATCTGAGAAGCTTCTTCAGTTCTAAGATCAAATAGTGAAGAGCCCTGTGGGAGTGTCCCCCTAAGAGGGACAATGGACCCCCCTAATGATCCTCTACCTAATCACGTGAGCCAAGGTGTGAAAACAGGTGTAGGTCACATTCAGCCAAAGTTTTGGGTGAACTCATTGTGAAACCTAGCCCCACCCTATCATGTGATTTCCTGAGGTCAGAAGGCCCAGGATGTGAGTGGGCGTTAAGGCATCTGAAGAAGCTTCTCGGATGAGAGGTGAAACGTCTTCAAGCAACTTAAAGAAGTCCAGACGCTTTTCTTTCCAAGCTCCTTAGACTACGATGACCTAGATGACTGAGAACCTTCACAGACATGTGTATACAGTATATAGTAGTAAAATGTGTATCACTATATACAGTACTGTGCAGAAGTTTTGAGCCACACCTCATTTCTCTACATTTTGCTTGTAATTGTATTAAAGTGGCCTTAGCCAATAGCTCTAAAGGCTTTCTAAGTCTTTCAAAGTGCTTTGGATATTGGCTGCTTTTTCACTCATTTTCAGTCCAGTAACTGCATTGTTTTTTCTTCAATTGCAAAGCCAAATACACTGACTTATAAACCATTCAAGCATAAAAAAGCACCTTCCTCAAGGAATGAACCAGACTTGTTTCTACACATAACAGACAATTTAGCAAATAACCGATTTTTAAGAGCAGCCTTTCACAAAAATCTACAAAATCTACAATAACTGTCCAACAAGGTGATTCCCAAAGAGCTGTTAGCTGAAAAAGTAGCATATTATGGCATGATGCATGCAGGGTGCCCTTAAAAATATGGAACTGGCCAAGTGGAGCAGAAAAAAAAAGAGTATACCTCAGAGGTCAGAAGGGAGGTACAACAGTGAGTATGTACAGCCATCTGTGAAACATGGTGGAGGCTGGGTCATGGTTTGGGGTGGCATTTCAGCCAGTTGTGTTGGATATCTTCTCAAAATGAATGGAATTATGAAAGCAAAAATGATCGTCAGACTTTCGTCCAAATCAAGTAAATGCATATTGGGGATTTTTTTTTTAAACATAAAATGGGACATTATAAGTCACGGTGTCCCCAAAGTCCGGACATCTCTATTATTGAAGCAGTGTGGGAATCACCTTAACAGAGAACAGAACAAAAGGCAGCTAACATCCAACAAAGCACTTTGAACGTCCCCAAAGAAGCTTGGAGAACTATTACTGACGTCTACTTAAAGAAAGCTGCCTAAGAGAGTTCAGGCTGCATCAAAGAACAAAAGATGATCATACTAAATATTAACTTTAGAGGTACGCAAAATTGTACAAACTCTATTTTTGCCTTATATACTGCATTACATACTGTATTTAAATGTGTCTGCAAATGTTTTCTTCCCCTTTTCTGACCAAAATATAAACAAATGAAGAATGGCTTGAGACTTGCACAGTACTGTGCAGAGAGTGAGGTACGTCTTCGAGCTCTGACAGAAAATCGGGCATCCTGCAGTGGTGCTGTAGCACATGCACATAAAGAGGAATTTCCAGGAGACAATATTCAAAAAATAAATAAATAAATCAAAGCAGCAAAGGTCGCCATATCCTGCCTTTTAACACTCAGTGTGGTTTGACAAGTGTTAAACCCTTTCACAATGCATGGAGTGAGCAACAGATTAAGTTAGTTTAGAACAAAGACAGGATGAAAGGAAACAGAGAGTGACTGTAGAGCCGCATGAATGAGAGCCTTTTCTGTGCGTGTCAGATAACAACCGAGCAGTCCCAACCATGCTGGCGACTCCACTTGAGTCACATTTTCAGAGTTGACTTCCCATTTTGAGTAAATTGATCATCACACATAAAATTGTTAGAGCTACCTTTGTTTCAGGAAGTAATTCAACTTATATCTTTGGCAAATAGACAAATCTGAATAGTTATATCATGGTTATGTGAAATCCATTCCTATTCCCAACTCTCTCTTTTAGTAACCTCAAAAATAAGCAACATAAAAACGCCACCCTGCGTGTGGTCAGTTTCTCCTCAGAGACCCCATGCGTGTCATCAATCATCAGTTGTGACTGAGGCTTCCTCAAAAGCATCCCGAGGAGTTCTGAGCCTAAATTACAAGCGTGTTTGATGATAAATGACAGAACATGTTGAGAGCTGCTGCAGCTCACATTTAGTGGACTAATGTCCCTGCTCTGATCAGCTGAAAGCCTACTAATGAACTCTTCTCTGTGCTTAATTTCCCCTCCTCGCTTTCATTCTCCCTGCAGATGTTTCCTGTCTTTACCCGACTAGGCGATGGGTTGGCTTGGTGGGGGGTGGAGGGGGAACTGGGGAGTTGGTGGGGGGGGTGGTCCTTGCTTTCTCACTGTGTGACTGAGCTGCTGTTTGCAGTGTTTGTAAACCATTTGAACGCTGTCTAAACACTCCTCAGCCTCCCTTCCATCCCACGCACGCTAGGGAGCCAAACAACACCAGCAAAGCACCTCCCGCAGCTCCCCCTCCTCCTCCCTTTCTCCTCCTTCTTCTTCTCCAAAGGGCAGGAGGGGAGACAACAGGGAGACTTTGTTGATGATACATGTCAGTATAAATAGATCCTCCGATGCACGCTCAGCCTCTCTGCATGTCGCGAACGCGGTGAGCCGGCTGATCCCCCTCAAGAACTGTTTTTTCCATGTCACTGAGTTCTCAAACGCCGTAAATAAAGGCTTAGCGTTCATTCATCAGCTGTCAGAGTGAATGAGGCTGCACTGCACACAGAAGGCAGTCGTATATCAGCGTGTAACAATATAAGCTATTTATGACCCACTTACTTAATGTCAATCTGTGTGACCAGTACACAGTGTCAAATCTGTAGACATAATAAAGCAGCAGAAGAGTCATCAAGTCTCGAGTGTCTTATGCAGCATGGATGCTCATTTTGCTGCCTAGAAATTGTGAAATTCTGCTCTCTCTTTGATTTAAATGTTCATTTCAAGCCAGCGAGGTTTAGATCAGCGGATTGAAAAATGCTAAAGTGTCCAAAACCTTCAAGGAAGTTCAGAACCTCTCAAAGTACAAATGGAAATTTATACAAAGGGGGATTTGGTTAGAGCAGAAGTGACAGCAGAAACCACATTTTCTTTCTTAATACTTGTCGCACTAAATTTTGTACTTTGTTTGGATTTCATCTGCTCAGGTGAGAAGAAAATCCTGTGAACAGTGTCCATAGTAACTGCTTTCTCCTGAAGAAATAATCCCATTTATTCTGTGGATTACAGGTTGATATGGAGACTGGCTCTGAAAAACGATGTCTCCCATTGAGCTCTTTACAGTAGCACTGACTGATCATTTAGAGAGTTTTTTGTAAAGCAAATGTCTGCACACATTCAAGTTGCATAAGGTATTAAATGCTTAAAGTCAGTTTTTCCTTTTTCCAGTGTCAATTTAGATATATTAATGCCCCACGAATGAGATTTAGCTTAGAATAAGAATCAAAAATCCCATCAGGCAGTGTTTAATATTTCAATTTCGTGGTTCTTTTAAGAGAAGCTGGAGAGAAAACAGAAGTAAAAGTAGATGAAGACACCAAAGAGAAAGAAGCAGGAGCACGAGCATGACTGTGGACTCACCGTAGTACTGGAGCTGCTCAGCGGAGCAGTAACCATCTGAGGTGCTGAGAAACCCCCCTGCCGTGAAGCTCATCTCCAGCTCGGTCCACTCTCTCATCTGGACAGAAAATCCTCTCTCTTTAACTAGTAATACAGGATCTATCTTCATACACACACACACACACACATACACCCAGAAACACACAGAGACAATTACTCAGAGAATTCTCGCAGATATCAAGGCTCTGGGAAGTGTGGAGACATTCCTCAATCCCCAGGATGCGTCCAGGTCTCTTAGCTGATATCCCAGCCTATTTTTAAAAAGCAGAGAGCAGCAGTGCAGCTGATCCTCTTGGTCGGTGGTGGATGATGTGCTGGAGGAGGGATTACACATCCCAGGGGGATAGACAAAAGGGAAAGTGGGGGGACACCGAGGAGGGACAGGGATGGGACTGTGTGTCCAAACAGCTGGACCTGACTGGGACGTCATAGATCAGAAAACGCTGGGGAAAGATGATGGCTTTATTCCTTGCATGTTGAGGTTTGTGTAACAAGAGTGCAACAGCTGGACTGGGCGAAAGAAACATTTTCCATTAATCTCACGTTTCAAATAAAAGAAATCTTCCTTAAAGTTTCCCTTCAGAATAAACAAACCTTGCTTCTTTTATTTAAGTTGTACCTAACTGTGCGCTGTGAACGTAACTGTCCATATTTGTCCTAAAGGCCTTGGGGAGTGTGTTTACTCTTCCTTTTGTTTACCACTGTTCTGTTTGTGCTGTGGTTAATATTGGACAACAGATTAGATTTAAGGCTCTCGGGGTCCTCCGCCTCCCCACAAATAGTTAACCAGACCAGGGCAGAGCAAAAGAAGTCGAGGCCTGCACCACCCGGAGAAGACGGAAGAGTGACCCCCATTACAGGCCTGTAAATCTCCAAGCAGGGCCGGTTGACATGCAACATGCTTACTGAGGATTAATAGTGTCCTCCCACCCGCCTATCATCTCTTTCGCTGGCTCATTATGGGAATCAGGACTGACTTATGCACAGCAGAGGGCTAAGGGAGAGCCAATCATTCTCAATGAAACTGTAGCCTTCACTGGTGCAATCACGATCAGTCTCACTGACAAATGAAACAGGAATGTAGCTGCTGGCTACACAGTGTGGTTTTTTTGTAAGTGGATGTCTAAAGGGTAAATTGATACATATGTGGTCACAACACTGTGGAAAAGTACAAACTAAGGCCTAAAGAAAAAGTACATAAAACAAAAGATGTGTCACACTTTTGAAAACTCTGACTTACCCTGATTAACTATAAATAAGGACAAACCGATTAACCCGCTGTGAGATTTGTCACAAAACTTTCCAGGGGGTCAAAGTGTGTTTCAACAGGGCAAGGGATTTTCATTGGAGCATTTCTAAGCATATTAGTTTTCTTTAGAAAGCAGCCTGGAGATTTTTGTTTAGAAACAAAAATGACCAGGATCAATAAAAAAACTGACCTTTATACCGAGCCATTGCACAAACCGCTGCTGTGCAATGTGTTATAACGCTGTGATGCTCAAAGTTTGTAAAATCAAATTAAAACTGAGGGTTATCTTCTAATTTACACACAGTATAATAACTTCAGCGAGTGCTTGAGCCGTCGCTTGAGAAATCAAGTGCCAAAAACGAAAGAAATCGCTTTAGACTTGAGAAAAAGAATCGCTGTTGCTCACAGAGCAGGAGATGGATATACAAAGTTACCCAAGCATTTCCAAAGTGTCAAGAACTGGAGAGAGAAGTATCATCAAGAAATTCAAAGACAGCCACAAAACACAGAACAAACCTGGGAAGGTAGGAAGAGAAAGAAGGGAAAGACTCTAGAAATAAAACTACCGGGAGATGTTTCTAAAAACTAACAGTAATAATTACATTCAAATTGACTTTTTCCGATAGATTTAAACAAGCAAGTAGCTGTTTAAAGCTGTTGGAGAAGTGTTTACTCACATAAATACACGTGTCAGTGATTCGCTCTTGCTTACAGGAAGTCTTGTTTTTTAACTCTCTGATATCCAGGGTCTGGTGTCATTCAACCAGGATCTAAAGAGCTCTACAAGGGCTTCAGAGTAAAGTTTGTGAATGCCTATGAGGCTGGTAATGGATTTTAAAAACTGTCAAAATATCCTAGAATTCATACTAGTACTTGAAAAAAAAAAAATCCACAATTTATGTAAAAGATTTGCATGTGTACTTTGTGAAAAGAAAAATCTATAAGGCACCAAATTTCATAACAGGATCTCCGGGTAACTCAACCCCCTGCTGCTATCAAAGTGCAAGAAACAGAGGCTACACAAATCTGACCATGCTTGGCCAAAGGCTTTTCCTATGAAAATGATGATCCGAGCAAACCAGCTTTTCAGGAAAAGAACCTGATACCAGCTGTGAAACTTGGTGGTTGAAATGTTACACTGTGGTTTTGTTGTACCTCTTCTCAAGGACTAGGTAGCCTCATCTATGAATCCCATATCACAGTAGAGAGCGCAAAAAAAGAAAAAGGCCAGTTGAAGAGCCATACCTGAACCTACGCACGTTAGCAAATCCTCGGTGGAATGACTCAGTCAAAGTCTGAGAGATTTGAAATGGACATCATGAAAAGCCACAAACATCTTGCAGTAGAAGAGTGCACGTTGATGTCTAGTGAGTCTGTGGACACTTTTTTCACACTTTCTATTTTTCTTCCTTAAATTTCCTTGTGTTGTTGTTAATGTATATGACTTTTATCGGCATTGTTCCAAATTAAATCCAGTGTGATTTAATCAATATTGTTATTTTGGTTCATTTAAAAATCAGACTTACACAGAGCGCAAAAGGTAGTTCTGTGACCATGCTAGCTGTTCTCTGAAAATGTACTTCACAGTGTGAATATCGTGTCACCAATCGCTGTTTAGAATCAAAGTTTACATGATGCCGATGAGGATTGTTTTGCAGGGTTTCGGCTGTATACAGAAGAAATGTATAAACTAAAAGGTGGAGATGATGAATCATGGAGGGAACATGAATGTCTGCAACCGATGTAACTTGCACATGGTGTTAAAACTATCCATTAAAAAGCCAGACAACTCCCAGGGTCAATGGGCTTCAATTATATCTTGATGTCATACATGCAGTGCTGTGCAAAAGTCTCATTACTTTGGAACTGAGTGGGCTTACATCGATCAGAGAGTTAGAAGTAAAAGGAACTTAGATTAACCTGAAAGGAACTAATACGGGCTAACTGGTAGTCGATACAATTCAGGAATTAAAACCAAAACTGACCTGGGGGAAAAAAAAGAAATATATTTTCGTTTTATTTTTTTATTTGTCTTATTCTTTTTCCTTCAGGGATTTGGATACAACAAGTATAGCATGCATATTATACACAAAAACACACTATTACCCGTTTCTTTTTTTATCATTAAGATGAATTATTCTTGAATGAAGACATTGATCTGACACGTCAAATGTAGCCAATTGTGTTTATTGTTCCACCCCCATCTCTCTACCATGTGTTCTCAAAAGTGAACACAAGGTCAGGAGATGATGGAGGAAATCAAAGGTGGGGGGGAGTTGTAAAGAAGTGATTAAAGGACAGGTAGAAGGGGGAAAAGAAGGAATAGATAGAAAGGAGGAAAGAGACAGGGCAGAGAAAACCCCAGCAATCCCCTCTGAGCAAGCACCAGTGGGAAGGAAGAACTGCCTTTAAACAGGCAAAAACCTGCAGAACCAGGCTCAGGAGGCGGCAGTCAACCGCTGGGACTGGTAGGGGGGTGAGGAAGGGAGAGAGGGGAGAAAGAGGGCAGAGGAGAGGTGAAAATTAAGATGGAACAGAGGTGGAGGAAGAAGGTGTTACGACCTGGCTCAAAGGCCGCAACATAAAAAAGGAGACGAACACCAGGGCCCGTATCCCTAAAGAATCTTTGTGCAAAAAGTGGCTCCTAGCGGCCAAATTCTAAGAAAATTCTCAGAGTCATGACGTTTTCTTAGAATTTCCCCTAAAAGTGACACGACAATCCCAGTTAATATAAAAGCTATTCCTCAAGATTCCTAACGCTTAAAAGGGCTCCTAAGGCGAGATCTGCTAAGAGCAGGGAAGAGGACTTTTAGTGGCTTAGGAGTTCCCCTAAGCAGCTGCACAAAATGGCCAACAGAAGAGGCAGGAGAGATGTCCTGCAAACACTGGATGACAGGGAATTATTGAGATGCTACAGATTGGATCGTGCAGGAATCATGTTTGTGGTGGATCTCCTTAGAGATGCAATTACTTCACCAACTCGACGCCACAACGCTATTACACCGGAGACGAAAGTAATCACAACCCCGAGGTATTTGGCAACCGGGAAAATGCAACAATGCAGCAGTGATGACTTGGGTCTGCAATCACAGACATTGCTAAAAGCTGAGCCGTGTTACCCTCGTTAAGACCACACTGGACTTGTAACGTTGTGATTTCTACTTCATTAAGGACAGCCTCTTGAGATAGGCCATCTTGTTTTCAACGGGGTCCATATGGGAGTGAAAGTACAAAATATGCCAGCTAGGATATTAATATGAGCAAATAAGACACGAATCATTATTTGAACAGGGTGTAATGAGTTTAAGTTTTCACATATTTTAGATTCTAATGTTAGGCTATAACCCCTACAGATTACTATTCATTTTCCAGATATTTTCTTGAATGTGAAATATTATTTACAATTACAGTCAGCATAAGATTAGAGTATATAATATGTTTATTGATTTGAGGGTACATCCTTTGCTCATTATCACCAAAAGCTCATTTCCATCAAACTTGTAGGATCAACCAATCACGGCTTTTGAAATGATGACTCATACCTAGCAACGGGGTCAACCACACCTCCTCACTAAGATAGGATTTTCCATCCATTCCTTGCTCAGAGTTCACTGAAAATGTTCTGGAATCACTTCTAAGCTAAAACTCCTGGCAAGGAATTTTTAGGTTAAGTTAGGAGCTCTCTGAGAGGATTCTCAGAATCTTTAGGGATACGGGCCCAGATTGTTAGTGAGAAGAGGTTTTATCTTAAAATGGAATACCAGGTTGGCTAAAATAGCTAGTGCCACCAAGGCAAAGACAAGTGAGCCTCAGGTATGCTTTTATCCACACCTGACTAGGTGTGGCCAATTAGCACCAGCTGAACACATTGAGATGATTAGGGGCTGCAGAGGGACGTAACACAAGGCTACAGCAGGTGGGGAAGCATGCCTTCCAACTGCTCATTTCTTCTCTGGATTTCTTGAAGCGTATGCTGCAGGTCTTCATGTATTTTCTCTTGTTGTTGCTTTTGCGCCTGCATTTCAGTGTTTTCGTGCTTCAAGTTGCTGAAGTTCAACATAATCCCCTTAATGAGCTCTGAGTTGTTTTTCGCCATTCCATTGATCCTATGCTGCATCTCCGAGCTTCGCTTTTCCACTTTTTCCTTTTCTCATTCTAGTTCGGTTGTTTTGTCCTTCAAAGTCACCGTTCCATCCATTAATGATGATGAATGGAGGGAACATGAATGTCTGCTAAAATAAAGAACACACTGTTTCTTTAAGAACAAAAAAGACAGCATAAACCGAATACTGTCAGTGTAGAGCACAGGTGTCCTGCAGGTTTTAGATGTGTCCTTGAACCAACACAGCTGATGTAAATGGCTAAATTACCTCCTCAACATGTCTTGAAGTTCTCCAGAGGCTGGTAATGAACTGATCATTGATTCAGGTGTGTTGACGCCCTCGAGGCCTGGAGTTCGACACCCCTGGTGTAGAGGATCGACATAAAGGACAACTCATGGCCATCTGCTGACATCTTCTTGAATTCAGTTGTGTACATCCACACAGAGCAGCAGGTCAGCTGATCACAGCCTGCACATTAATAAAATCTACTGAGTTCTCAATAGAAATTATTTTTGCGTTGTCATTCTTTTCCCCACGCTGAGCCATTGCAACCCATTTTAGGATTTCCCCACCTGCTCCATCCTACTTTAGCCCCTGACTGTGCACATTTTCCCGTTTAGAGGTAAACTCACTCTATGCAATGTAGGCAACAGAAAATAAAGAGATTGTTTTTCATTTTCATTTTTCTTTAGATTCAAGCTAAGTATAATCAGAATAATAAAATACTATACTAAAGTTTGTATTCCCATCTGCTGATTTTATTTTATCATTAGGTAATATAGCACAAGGTTCAGTTAGCTCTGGACAAAAATAGAAACGTCCTTCAAAGAGCTATTTTCACTTTCTTACTTTAAGTATATTTCACTGTACTTTTTTTTTTAAAATTTGAGTAGAGAAGTAGACTATTACTGGAGTATTTTTTAACAGTAGTATCTGTTCTTGTACCTAAGTACCAAATGTTTGCCATCTCTCTGACCAGAATCAACTTTTTGGGATTTCTTTACCTGGATGATTGAGCATGCATCGGGACAGCGTTTCACAGTGTTTTTCTATCTACAGTGGAACACTGCTGTGGAGGTTGCTTTTACTGCATTGGCAGTGTCTTTGCAATCACCCTCATAATGAAAAATAAAGCTGTTGCCAATCAGCTTCTTTCCAGTTGATATGTACGGTGCATCAATTTTAAAATTCTTTTCTACATAAAACATGTTGCTGCTGATTTTTGGTCCAGTTCTTGTGTAACTTGGCATCTTTCATCCTTTGCTCCTTGTTTTCTGTTCTTACGAATGGCTTCTTGACAGCTGTCCTTCCACTGAGACCATTTCCGTAGAGGCTTCAGTGAACAGTGGATGGATCAACTGAAGGCCAGATGCATATCTCAGGTCCTGTATCGGATCTTTCCTGTTTCTTAAGGACACAACTTTAAGATGCTGTTCATTTGCTGTAAATATTTTATGCAGCCCTGTCACTTTTTCCTTTGTCTTCCACTTAGCCAGTTTCCAAACACTTTTGTTACTTTTCATATATTCAGCTAAAGAAATGAGAGTAAGTGATGTTTTTTTCTGCCTTTTCAAAATACTTTTTAGCCAGTTTGCAATTTGCACTAAAACAACTAAAAAGCATCTCAGTGGTGGGTTGCTGATGGATTCTGGCGTGAGAAGAAGTGAGTTACAGCTATTTCATTGTCAAAGGCAGTGTGTCGCATCTCAACATGCTAGTGTATGTTGAAATAAAAACCATGATAACAAACCATCCCTCTGACTCCCTCTGACCCCTGAAGAACGGAAGAGGAACAGGGAGCAGGCAGCGGCACTGAGAGTGACTCTAAATGATGGGGACAATATCTGAGAGCGTGTAAATGTCACCATGGATCTTCTGGAGGTGTCAGACTGTTGAACACAGGCCCCCACGGGAGTATCATAAAAAAATAAAATGAAAATAGGAAAATGGCAGGGTAAGGAGGGAAAGAGTTTTAGGTCACATTCACATCAAGTGTGGTTAGTTCAGTTGGATTCTGGAGTGAACTTTTTTGGGGGGATTTTGTGCAGCAACATGGCTCCAACCACATGAGAAGGGAGTAAACGGTTGTCTGGCATGTCTAAATAAGCATGAGCACAGCAAACTACAATTAACGCAGCGTTCCCTCCAGACCAACAACTCATTAGTCCTGAATCACTCACACAGTATAAGCCCAGAGATAAATTCAGCACATAATAAATCGTGTTCGGCACGTACTCTCCGTGCGATCGGCTCCCGTCTCTATCAGACAGCTGCTGGCTGGTAGCTGCAGCTCGATAACAGCCCGGACTGTTTACTGATCCTCGCAGGAAGCTGACACTCATACAAGAGTGGCCTCTGGATTTTGTGAGTAAAGTCCATAGCTTACGCCTCAGCATATGTAAGTGAGAGTGGCTGGGGGAGATTTAGCTATCACAAGGAGGAATGTAAATTGTCAAACATTAGTTATGTCTGCTCGGAGCATTTGTTTGAAACCGTATTCTCTACTCTGTGAAAGCTGCTGGTCCTCTAGTGTGTTCTATTTGCATTATTTTTCAATTCAGTTCACTTTTAATTTTTTATGGCGAAAATTCCCAACAGCAGTCGCCTCAAGGTGCTTTATATTGTCAAGTCAAACGACCCCATTTGAGCAAGCATTTGGTGACAGTGGGAAGGAAAAACACAAGGGTCAGGGAGGGGCAGCCATCTGCCTCAACCGGTTAGGGGTCCCCATTATAATTTTTCCTTATGTTCCACCTCTGAAATAAAAAACCACTAAAACAGTCAAAGTTTTCTATCCATCCTCTTCTTCTCTTCGGGGGGTGATGGAGCCGATCCTAGCCACAAACAAAATTTTATTTAAAAAAAAGAAAAAAAAAAATAGGCCAGTATCCATAAAAGTCAAAAGATCGGGGTACAGACTGCCCGAAATGGTCCGCTTTACATTGTTGTTTTTTCCCTCCTGACTCTGTCTGACGTCAGTGAGAGTAGAAACGAGGCCCCCCTCGCCCACTGCTCAAACCTATTGCCAAACCTGCTTAAAGGGAGAGTGCAGTGAGCTGAAACGTCTTGTTTTAGACAGTGGATGAACTGAGAGGGTACACCCGGGTGCTAACTAAGGTAAATAGCTTAATAGTGAAGCATGCAAAACCATTTTAGCAGAGCCCAAGAATAAAAATGCAGCTAGAATTGCACATGATAGCTCACCTTTTCATGCAGCACTTTAAAATATAGTTGCTGGATACAGGCAATGAGCAATAATCTGTTGCAGCAACTCGTAGCCCTACACTTGGAAAAATGTTTTTCCTTTTGTTTCCAGATTTTTACAAGATCCAAAAGACAATTTAGTGCACGACAGCATCCACATTTGATCACTTATTTCATTGTTCAAGTTTCCTCTTTTACACGAACCCACAAAATCCATATTGGCTCTAATGAAACAATGAGGTATGAAATCTAGATTTGCTACATGAAAACACTGCTGTAGTTGGGAAGCTCTTTGTTAGGGTTTAGTTTGGTTACTTTTGCAGATAGTTAGAGGTTGGGGACTCACCACTGAGTTTTCCTGCTGTGCCAACTGTTTCACCGTCCTGTCACTTTGTCAAGCTTTTCCCATTTGTAATGTTGACAGCAGCCCAGCCTCTCTCTCCCTCACACACAGAGTAAACAGAACCTTTCACGTGAGATGTTTTTTCTGCACATGCTGATCAAAGATCTTTAGTGTCAAGCAGGATTCATAAGCTTTATTTTTTTCTTCGAGGAACACCAGGATAAATAAATGCATTTTTAAAAAGGGGCAACATTTCAATTTAAACCTAATGTTTTAGTTATTGTAGTGTGACAGATGAAAAAAAACTAACTTTGCTTAATATTTCCCATAAGTGGCCTTTTTTTTGGTTGCACTCGGGACTTGAACTGGAAACAAAAAGCCACAAAGCTCCCTCCCCACTCGTCTCCCCTGCTCATACGAACTGGAATCGTCTCATTAAGAAATTCCCAGTATGTCGTGTTTATAAACAGCCTCTTGTTCGTGTCTGGTGATGGATGGATGCGCCCTATCACTGACTCTTCCTGCTAACTCCCCAACATGTTTAACAATCTCTCTGCCACTGTTTCACAATCGCACACTATTCACCCCCCAACCCCACACACACACACTTACTGAACCCTTGATATGTTTTGTTCTGACCTTACTTCCTCTGTGGGTGGGCCCTTAGTGTTTTCAGTGGATTATATATGTTTAATAGTAAGAGAAAATGTGTGGGTACGCGTGGGTGTGCAACTCAGGGGTCAGTGTGAATCTGCTAATGAAGAAAAACAAAGCTGTCGAGGCCTCCCAGAAGCAGGTCAAACGCGGTCGCACTGGGGGTTCAGGTCAGCAGAGGCAAAGGCCGAAAGGTCATAATTAAAGCCAAGTGCAGACCTTGCCCTCTACTGGGTGGAAAAAAAAGAAAGAAAAAAGAAAATGTGCGTTGTCAAGAAAGTAAACTGTTAGAGACGGAGAACCCCAGAGAGTTTTTTTTTTCTCCTTTCTCATCCTAAATGACTCAATAAAAAACAGAGACTTTACTCAAAGTGAAAGCAGCAGAGCAAATATGGTCTGGATGAGTTTAATCTTTTCAGTACTCTATCCCAAAGTTAATTTACCAGACCTGCAGGTACATACTTTTGTGCAAAACACTGAAGATGAAAATGTAAAACATGAAGGTACTGAAAATCTGTGCTAAGCGATGTGACTTCATCACCAGTGCAATAAAAACTGATCCAGACAAACAAATAAGCATGGCACTTGGTGCGACCACCAATTAAAACTGACCAAATACAAGTGACTCTTTTGTTCAGTTAGACATCACTACAGTCATGTGTACCCTCCCCGGAAAACACCGGATTCAAGTTACAGGAGGTATCAATTACAGAGATCAGGGCTTCATGCAGTGGTTAGCTAGCTGACAAATGGTTTGGCAACTTAAAGCACCAGAATAAAAGAGAAACCTCTCAGTGACATCATCACTCCAGGCAGCAAGTTTATAATATCACATGAGCGTTGGCATCATATTGAGAGCTCAGGGGCCATGTTCACCTAACTTCTTAGTAAACAAGTGGCTCCTGCTGACAAAAGACATCTGGGCTTGTTATAATCCTTAGATTTATCACGTTTTAAAAATTTAAAGTGACTGAAGTTCTTTCCACGGTATCGTTATGAAAGCACCGGGGCACACAAAGGCTCACAAAAGGCCATTAGTAAAACAGGCGTCCCTGCTGTTGTTGGGAAGCCAATTACAGGAAGTTGAAAAATGTCCCCCCCGTTATAATAAAACTGATTAAACAGTAAAATTGTCATAATGGTAATCAAAGCAAATACAGGCTGATCACCTTTTCTGAAAGGATGTGTTATACTTTGCTACAGGTCCACCAAGCCTGCTTGATAGGAGATGGGTTTCAGTCCCTTGCTTGCTCACATGCAGCCGAGATGTTTTTACTAGAAATTTCAAGTCTGAGCTTGGAGACTTCAGTCTCAGGATGACGGGGATATTTTCATCCACGTCTGACACCCGAAACCTTTAACCGTCCCTTTAACGCTAAAAGTAAAACTCACTAAAAGTGAAGAACTTCAATTGCTGCTGTACTAATCACATACAAAACTTGATTGTAAAAATTAAAGAGGCTGACAGCATAATAAATACATCTATAACACCAAGTCTCCAGTTCAGATCCTGATGGCGTCAGAAAGATGATTGTAAGGATCCGACTGACAGCGAGCATTCGGTCGATCGCCACCGATGAGCTCTGGCTGTTCTGGTTTAGCTCCTGATAAGAGGTGCTGTCTCATCGTGGTTGACTTCCACCCGTGGCCGAGCGTTACGGTACATCAGGAACTGGACAGAGATCTGGATCACAGCGTTAAAGAACATAAAAATGTTTCGGTTTTGTTTGTTTTTAAATGCAAAAGCAGACAGTACCAGAGGATTTCACTCAGAAGAGTACAGACTCCAGCTGCTTCCTTAATTACTCATTTCAGTGAATATTTGACCGCAAAGTAATGAAAGACAAACACCATAATTCATAGTACAAAAAATACAGTCTACTATTCAGCAAACACTGACTCCAAACTGGGCTGAAGCGATCAACCAGCGTTCACAGAAACACGTCCACTATACCTTCCCATGTCCCAGTGCCGATTATGGGCTAGCTTTAAATAAGCTGCATAAGACAGTGACAGCAGAGATGTACCCCAAGATAAATATTTACACGCACTACCCACAATTAGGGAACCACACTGATCTGATGTTTGCTAAATGTCAGTCATCATCAGGCTGCTCCCTTCTGCACTGTCACTGTTAACTAAAAACAAAACAGCTTGTGGCTTCATTTCAACGCAGTGCAAAGAAAGAAGTAGCCTACAGGCTTCACTGAGGCAGCTTTAACTGACTTGTTTCTTTCCTAACCATGAACCCGTTTCCCTGCAACTATTAATATGCCATATTGTGTTCAATACACAATCAACTAATCCCCACTAAAGAGCTCTGCTGCCCTTCCGGTCAGAATTTCATAAATATGTGCCACATACATGCAGCAGAGGCATGAGGCCCAGCCTCCCCGTACATGTTTTCGCTTCTCTTAAAAGGATACAATAAGGTCTAAACTGAGGGTGCCGAGGCTGCCGATGAGCCAGGGCACGTGGTGGATCATGTAGCTGCTCTCACCCTGGCCCAGGTCAGGGTTCTTCAAAAGGACGCTTAGACCATATGTAGTGTTTCCCAGGATGACCAGCGCGAACAGGAAGTAAGAAACTCCCTGTGTCGACTTCCTCTTGAACTGCAGGGGAAAACGAGACAGCAGAAAAAGGAAGTGAGGAAAATGTTGTGTTAATTTATTCACTTTTATTTACAAAGGAATGGATGACATTTCAACAGCCAATAAGTACACGGTTAGATGGATAAAGTCGAAACACTTATAGATTTTCTTTTTAGTTTTTGAGCTATCTACCAAAACATGCAAGTTACAGTCTCAGTTTAAGTGGGTGAGCAAGACTATGTGGGTTTACCAACTAAAATGCAACTGAATCAGGCTGACATCAGGTAAGAGACGAAGCAGTAGTAGTATAGCGCTTTTTAGTTTCGTTTTTAGCAAGGGAAACGGGCCGTTTCACTTGCATTTTCTCTTGTTCAGGTACAGCAAATTTCTTCTTTCACTTTAGTAAACATTTGCGAGCATGCTTTAGCTTACATATTGAACTTAACTGGATAATATTCTTTATTTAAAAGATAATTTAAAACTTGGAGCAGTACGTGGTCATGGAAATACTACTCTTGCTTGCCACTAGGACTTAAATAACCTTGAGACAAATTAAAGTAATTTTTCCCTCTTTATAACATTGGATTACTGACTACTGCCTACACTTTGCAGGATGTCGGGCAGAATCCTTTACACATTTATACCAGACCGTACTTTGTCATACTCACATTAGTGTATATCTGTGGACCTCTGGAACAGAGGTAGAGGACTGATGACACTGACCCAATGCAGAAACCAATAATCTCTTTAGTGGTAAAAGGCTGAAGAAACAGAGGGGGAGATGCTACTTTACACACACATACAAAAAAAAGTTTTCTTCAAATCAGTTTAGCAAATAAACAGGACTCACTGTGATAGAGCTAGTGCTAGAGGTTGAGAGCAAGGAGCGACTTCTGAACCCAGAAGAAATGATTTCCTTGTGGGGGCCTACATCTGGGAGTTGGGTGAGGCTTGTGGCAAAGCATAAGAAGCAGGATACGCCAACCACGAGCAAACGTGTCCTGCCTGGTGAAAGGACAACATATAAGTTACTCAATCAATTGACCAGACGACACCTCATCAGATAAATACAGGGTACACAGATTAACCTCTCGTCACGTCGATAGCACACAGGTCTAAAGAGGCTACAACATTCTAGGAGAGGTATTGGTTCTTCTATTGAAAACTGCTGGCAAACCACCCCCCCCAAAAAAAGCTCACCTTGAGAAGCTTTGTTCTTCAGCTTGTAGTACGTGTACATACTCAGCATGATCAAGTCAGCTGCAACGTAATAAATAGCTGTGTATTGCTGAATGAAAAGAAGAGAGACAAACAAAACGACACAGATCAATGGAAAAAAACGACTTTCTTAACACAGATTTAGCTGTTGTCATGGAATTTGCTTTAAAAAAAACAAAACAACAACAACCAAAAAGCAGTCTACAAATGCTGTATGGATCAGTATTTCTATGCAGCCCATTGCGAAACTAAAACAACATGACACAAATTTTACTGATCAAGAAATAGTTAGCTGACATAAACTTGAAAAGATAAGATAACCTTTATTAGTCCCACACGTGGGAAATTTGTTTTGTCACAGCAGGAAGTGGACAGTGCAAACGTTATGAAGCAAAAATTAGAATACTATAAGAATAAAATACTGTACACAGCTGTACAGAATAGAATAAAATACTATATACAGTAGAATAAACAGAATAAAATATACAATAGGATAAAAATAGAATACAAATGCTTAATACAACTGAGTAAAAGTACAACTTTGTCAGATAAAGAGTATCGCACTTAGTGTTATTGCACATGTGTGGATGTGTGTGTTTGATCAGTTTGAGTCTTTGTTGTGGAGTCTGACAGCAGTGGGGAGGAAAGAACTGCGAAATCTCTCCATCAATGACACAAAAATGACACATTTTCGACATTACACTGCAAACCACACAAAGTTGTTGTTTTTTTTTGTTTGTTTGTTTGTTTGTTTTTTTTTTTTTTTGGGGGGGGGATTAAATAAAAGAAAAAACCAGTGACACATAATTTCTGATGTTTTACAAACACCACTGAGCATCCACCACTGCTTTTGATATTTTCTACATTAAACTCCACTTAAGGATCACATCCCTACAACTTACCTGAAGCGGAAGCTGATCTGCCAAAAATGACCCAATCAGATTACAAGAGTCACCTCCCAACCACAACAGCAAAAACCAAATGGAGAGCGCTTGATCCATATTCCCACTTTTCCACGAGTTGTAATACTGCCTGTAATCAGAGGCAGTATTACAATCAGCATTACTGATCTGACTATTCAGAAAGAGATGAGATGGAAATATACAGGTCACTTAGTTCAGTTAAGGTTTGCTCAGAGTCACAGACACCAACATAAAAACTTACGGAAATGAAGACACCAGGAAGCAGAGGATGGACAGGAGGCCCAGGTAGACGCTGGCCATATCTCTGGCATCTTGGGCACATTCCCCAAGGCCCTCCCAAACCCATTTGGACCCATTAGGACACAGAGAAGTGAAGTTTTCTGAAGTAGTCCATCCAAGGGTGGCGCGTGTGAGGACTCCGTCTGTGGACATTGTTCTTCAAGCTGACCGACGCCTCTGTAAAAACAACACCTTCAGCTTATGAAACCAGATCTTCACTACACAGTCACTATGATAGCACAAGCGCGGAGGACACTACCGACAACATCACATAAGGACCTCAAACTACATGCCGTTCGAAACAAAAATGAAAACAGCCGCTTCACTTCCACATTCAGCTAGCATCGCCCTAAAACTATTTTCAGACGTAATACAAAAACAGATAACAAGAAACGGTCTGTTAGCTTAAGCTGCTAAGCGGCAGCTACCTGATAACCGTTTACTGGATCACGTGCGCGGCTTTTACGTGGATAACATCACCAAACGACCCCACTCATAGTAAACAAAGTGCTAAATTTATCTTGCCTGGGAGGTGTCGGCGGAGTCCTCAGAAGAACAAGTCAGAAATGGCAGGTAAAAACGAAGCAAGCGAGAAACAAACAGGTTCAGTGTGAGCTGATTGGTGGAGCGTCAGAGCCGTGAGTAACGAGTCACGTGATTACATACTCGTCATATGACCTGCGGTGCAAATTAAATGAGCTGGTCCTTTAAAAAACAAATTCAGTTTGACCCAGACGCGTTAACGCATTGATTTTAAACCAATATAATTTATCTGTATTTTGGTTATTTATAATGTCGACAAATTATTATATAATAAATAATTTTCTGATTCACACAATTTAGTTGTGAAAAGTGTATTTAGACGAAGGGACATGCTTACAGTACGTTTTCCCGTTATTGTCACATACCTGCAGAAGTGAGGCTCACACATTTCACATACTCCCATCACATATTGCCAAGTCCTGTTAAAGTGGTTCATTTGCTTACATTAGTTATTCTAGCCTTTGTAGTAGACCACGTCACCAATATTTACTGTATTTGAGTAAGCAGCATACACACGATAATTACATCAATACAAGTTAATCCTGCTGTATGTTAGAAAATAAAATAAAAGGAACTTTAAACTTCGACAGGACAACTAAGGCAATTTTATTAGAGGTGGCAAAATAACCTAATATTATAATAAAAATATTTCTGATCATTTGCATATTCCGCAACTAAATCCTACCTGAAAAGCACGATGAACTCCAACGTCAGATGTTGAACGGGAAAGCAGAGAGAGGACTCATTTCCTATTTTTTTTTTTTTTTTTAAACACTCCACGATAGCGTCAGCTGACTGTCAGATTGGCGACTCAGCATCTAAAGTCTCTGTTGTCAGCTCGCGTGGCTTTTATTAACAGGCTTCCTAAGTTTCCGATGTCACGTGGTCCTCGGAGACCAGTTTAAGCCATGACGCTCAAGTTTTATGTGTCAGAGTCATTACAACACGAAGAAACGCTGAGGTCGGTGTCGGACTTCCTCTAAAGGAACACTGCATCAACTCAAAAGAATCTAAGAGGAAATTATTCCTTTTTACTGACTGAAGTCTGTTTAATGCCTTTCAGATACTTTAATGTAGACCTGGAATGATGAAGGTTTTAGGTTAATAGAATAGTTACTCACTCCTTTAGTTAATGAGCCTGCAGCTTTAGTAAGCCTGATGATGTGCCAGAGTAAATTATTGACTGCTGATGTTACAAATGTATCAGATATTGTCTGTATAGTCGCTATTGTTGCCGGTAAACGTCAGGCTTTTTGTGCTTTCCTTGTGACAGGTGTGTAACTGGACTGGAGGCTTTCTATAAAGAAATGTAGCTGTGACTGCTGTGAGCGGCACCATTCTGGACAAAGGAATATCCTGAAATCCAACCCGTAACAGGTCTAAACTAGAATTATCCGTCATCATAATGACAATACAGCAAACTCTGATAACCTCAAATCTATTCCACACAACACATTCTCTTTGTTATATTTCAAGAACAGGTTTTATTGATGACGCACCCAAACATTAATACGGCAGGAACACCTTCAGTGAGCTAGATTCTCTTATTTACACAACGTTTCCACAAAGTCATACAAATACTTGGTAGGCTTCTTGTCAAAGTATATATTTAATACATTAAACAGAACAGGGGGTTTCTTTGTTTTTATAAAGCAATTGTCACAACAAATCTACATATGAAAACGGATGATAGAAAAGAAACAACCTTTTCCTAACTACTGCAAAACAAGTTCTACTTCAAAATCTTTCCAAGCGAATCTGAATGTCCATGAAATAATAAGGGAATGCAGCTCTTCCATCTTTCAGTCCGTAAAGAGTTCTCAGAAAAGCAGATGTCTAGTGTAGTTGAGAGTAATTCTTTCAAAAGCCAAGGATGAAATAAACCAAGCTTCTTTTACAGAATCTCTCATCTGTTTTTTGTGTTTCCTTTCTCCAAAGAGAAGTGTGGGATATGAGGAAGGCAGTTTTTCACTTCTCTCATTTCCTTCGTGATGAGGGTCTCACTTGATGTGGACCACTTTCTCATCCGTTTTCAACCGTTTGCGTCGGGGCTGTATGAAGTCGTCCTCGGAGTCGTCTGTATTGTCGTCCTCCTTTTCTTTTTCTTGCGGAGATTCGGGTTCAGCTGTTTCAGGAAAGCTTTGGCCTGGGAAGATCTCCTGCAACTTCTCCTCAAAGTACAGGCTCACTGCCTTGCCGGATATCGCCATCTCTGATCCCACCTGTCAGAGGAGGAAGAGGAGGAGGTGGGAAAAGGAGTGACATGAAGGAAGATTGTGTGAGAATGCCATTGGGCAGAAAGAATGAATAGGTTGAAGCGGGAAGGGGAAGAGGAGAATGAGGAGACAAATTAGATCTGGTTAAGACTCCTGATGGCGGGGTAACCCCGGCTCAACCTTGATGTACAGAGCAAGGATTTCCTGCCTCCCTGTCCCACTGTGGCTCCCTGAAGCATTTCCACAATAAATGGAAGTTGCAAAGTTTTAGTGATCTAATCAGCCAGTAGGGTCAAATATAGTATCTGACTATTTAAAGGTTGTTGAAATCCTCAGACGCTCACTATATGCACAAGGCACACACGTGCATGTCAAATAGAAACAAAAAAGCTGAAATGTAACAGCCTCCACCCTTTCCAAACAAACAAACAAACAAACAAACAAACAAACAAACAAACAAACAATAAAAAAAAGTAGTAGATAGGCACTGGATGCTCTATGGCTTACACGATAAAACTAAACAGACTTAAAGCCATCAACAGTCAAACAGAAACACTTTTAAACAGATTTATTTTGATTCTCCAAACACCCTCTCATCTGACATACTTTTCTAAACAGTGCGCAGTCAAAATGACACTTTAATCTTCATACATCATCTAAGGAAATTCTCTTCTCTTTAATAAAGGGGTACAACTTTTCTTGGAGCCTCAGTGGGAGGGGGCAGGAGATCTGCACTCCATTTGAAACGGCTTACCTGTGTATTAATCTGTTTCTCCTCATCATAAACCTGGATTATTCGAGACATCTAAAAAGGGGCAATAACATTACAACAAAGACAGTGAAGCAGCAGGGGGAAAGAAAAGAGTTCACAGCATAGGCAGGTAACATAATAACAGATCAGAAATCTGTTCGGGCCTTCTGTGCTCGAATACAAAAGTGCGTATCCCCATTACTGCAGAAATTAACAGCAGGTAAAGATCGCACAGGATACAGGAAGCCACACGCAGCTAGTGATAACTTTAGTGAATACAAGTTTAGCTCTCTGGCATCTTTTTTCCTGTATCAACAACAGTCACATTTCTTGTTTTAAAGCCCCAATTTCAATGTAAGTTTACATTAAAATGTAAATCGTACAGAATGCAATGAGAGTTATTTGTAAATCTCATAAACACAAACAGTGAAACACAGAAAACATCAAATGTTCAAACTGAGGCATTTTACTGTTCCACAAAACAATATTAGCTCAATTTGAATTTGATGGTAGCAACACATCTTTTTTTTTTTTTAAAAAAGAAAAAAGAAAAAAAGAAAGTTAGGACAGGACCATGTTTACCACTGTCTAGCATCCCCTCGTGTTTCAACAATAATCTGCAAACATATGAGAACTGAGGAGAGCTGCTGCTGGATGTTGGGGAGAGGAATGGGAGAGGAATAAGCAGTCCCATTCTTATCTCATGGAGGACTGTAGCCTGCTCAACAGTTCTCGAATTTCATTGTCATTTTCATTTCCACTTTGTCTCACTCCATTTTAAATGAGCGTTGGCCCTGAGGAGACAGAGTTTCTGGATCACGTTCATATGATTTTTTTTTCCATATGTGTCAATTTCAATGTCATCACCATTTTTAGTACCACTTTCTCTTCCAGACCTTTATTGGCCCCATCCAAGCTGTTTTGAGACCTGTTGCTGACACCAAATTGAAAATTAGAAAATAAGTCCCAGTTTAAACATTTTATGTTTTCTATGTTCCATTGTGAATGAAACATGGGTTTATGAGATTTACAAATAAATGCATTTTGTTTTGGTTTTTTTGTTACACAGCATCCCATACATTTTTTAAACTGGTGTTCTTTCTCTAACAGAAGCGCATCTCTGATGTCTCAACCACTGGTATGTAATAAATGTATCTTTGGAAGCGACCACAGCATTTAACATGGGCACATATGCCATCAAGCAGCAGTGAATTCCTAGCTGGTCACACCTTTACCATTTTCCTCTTTCCTGACTCTCCCCGTTTCCCAGCTATACTCACTTCTATCCAAATGAAGACAAAAAAAAAATGCCAAAAACGATAAACTATAAATGAATGACCTAACTTTATATTTTGCGACTATCATAATCACTGGAATGACTCACTGATATTTGGCAACTCTCACTGAAAACCAGAAAGTATTACATTCCAGCTAATCACATGATGTTTTGACCAACATCCTTCACAGATGAGAACCATACTTGCTGTTAATTTCAGTCACATTATATTACACTGCATCTATATAGTGAAGCCATGCTACAAGGCTCAGTGTTCACAGTCAATATTAGCCAGAACTGTAGTCCAGACTTCCTGATAAACCACCAGCATTTCAGTGCCACGAAACAACAAAAATAAATACATCCATGTGTAAAAATGCATTATTTCTCCTAAGGAGAATGTAGATGAACATTATGTGAACTGTATTAAAAATAAACAGGTAATCACAGCCATCCATTAAAAAACAAAAATGTGGGGTTTCATTATAACGCAGACGGTGTTAACAGTCACACGGTGTTCTTGCAGCCAGTGTAAAAAGAGCACAGTGACACTCACTCCATCCTTCAACAGCCAGTGTAAAAAGAGCACAGTGACACTCACTCCATCCTTCAACAGCCAGTGTTAGTGTACGAAACTGAACACACTCTACCTAAACACCCAATTTCCCCTCGAAATACCAGGCAGTGTTCATAATCAGGTTAGACAAATATGACGGTTTGCCTTTTATTGTTTGACCATGAAAATGGTCAAATAATTCAATTTTTTGAATCGGCAGGCAATTCAAATATCAAACCATATCAGTCTAACCCACGTCTGCATGCACACACAAGCAGATGCCATTCCCTGAAGCAGTCTCAAGACTCATGCTGCTCACCTCGTTGTATTTCGCACAGTTTTTGAAGACCAGGCGCATATTGGACACAAACTCCTGGACAGACTGGTAGTACTGGGAATTCCGCAGCTGCAGCTTCTTCTTCACCTTCTTTAGGTCCATGGGCTGCTTGATTATCTTGTAATAGTTGGGTACCTAAAAAAGCAGGTCAGATAACATCTCAAATTATTTCACATGACTCCAAATATTTTTCTTTTGGTGAGACGTAAACAACGTTTTTAGATTGTAAAGATTTTAGAATTTAGAGATTTCCCCAAACCCCAACAGCAGATCAGACGTTTAGAAACAAAGATGCATTTAAACACTGTCATAACCCACAACTGTGGTAGCAGTAAATTGCAGCCATGCTATAGTGCAGTCCAATATAAATGGGCATACAGCAAAATGAAACCCATTATTAGCACAGCATGTTTGAGTAACTTATACCGAATACATGCCAAAGAACATGTGAAATAATACGGTACAAATACATTACTTTACACAAACTTGTGTGGATTTTGATATCTGTCGCAGGAGATCCTACCCTTTGGACCTAGTGTCGTAACTTCTAAATTTCTAAAATTCTAAGGACAAGAAAGAGCAATGAGAGGACAACCTCAGTTTTTAGATGGCCTCTGGCCATGAAAATCAAAATACCACTTCACTTTTAAAATGTTAAACTTTTTCTTTCAGCATTTCTGCCTGTATTTGCAGCTTGACAGTAAGGACAGGTAAGAAATGTGAGGCGAAAACAAAGAGGAAGACCTGCAAAAGGCAGGTGGCTGGGACATATAAATGCTGTGGTCACATTGGCATGTGCTGCAAACCACCAGAACACAGGAAGATCCCTCCCGAAGAATCAGTTAAAAATATAAAAGGTGGTTCTATATGTGGTAATAAGAGCCTGACAAGAACAGAAATTTTTCAATACATCAGAAAAAAATTGTAAGAAAAAAAAATTTTAAGCAAAAAAGTGGGGTAAGTGTATCCACTGAGACCACAAGCTACCGTCAGTTCTACAGTAATCGTATGGGCTCAAAATGTGGTCATAAATATTTTGTACTTGTAAATCGGTTTTGTACTTGTAAAAAAGATTTGTATGTGTAAAAAAAAAAAAAATTGTGCGTGCGTAAAAAAAGATTTGTATTTGTAAAAAAAATTTGTGCGTGCGTAAAAAAGATTTGTGCGTGCGTAAAAAAGATTTGTGCGTGCGTAAAAAAGATTTGTATGTGGACTTAGCCCAAAAAAAACCCCCTGCAAGTTACAACTACGAATTTTGACCCTATTTTTCTTCCTTTAAGCTGATTGGTCAATGTCATGTCAATCACAAATTAAACAATCCAATCAGAGAACAGATGGGTTTGGCTGTCGGAGGGGCACTTTTTTGAACTGCAGGTCCTTGAAGGGTAATCTCTATATAAATATCCGATAGCAGTTAGGTCCCCTTACTTTCAGCAGCTGTTGAAAGGAAAAAGTTGTGGTATATCAGTGGTTAGAAATACATTATTACTTTAGGATTCGTTTAACACAACGCCAGGGCTGACCCGGGACCATTGCTGTGAGTCACAGCGCGCAGCATAAAAGTCCTTTCACATCGGACGCAGGATGTGCTGCTAATGCTAACTGCTAACTAAAAGCAAAGGATCCAGAATTTGCTGCTGGCTGCTGAGCTCTGAGTTTTTGCAGCAGCTCTACCTGTGCTAGATGCACCTGCTCCTTGTCGTTTTTATCTCTGACTTTATGTGAACTACAATAGTTTGTGGTGTTTTTTTGCTAGTTCTTTAAATGTTCAATAAAAACATGTATGCTAATTCATAACGAAGAAAGCTTTGTAATGAAGACTGTCATTTCCAAAACACTGCCCGCCCCCACCCCGCGGTCCGCAGCGCTGTTGAAAAGGCTGTGGAAGTCCCTGTGGAAGTCCCTGTATTAAACACGTAGTCCTGTGACACAAAAATCACCAAACTCGGACGACCACACTTTTTTCCTTCGTGGTGATGAAGGAAAACGCTGGGTTGGCATGTAAAAGGGCATTTATTCCCTTCAAAGACCTGCAGTTCAAAAAAAGCGCCCCTCCGACAGCCAAACCCATCTGTTCTCTGATTGGATTGTTACATTTGTGATTGACATGACATTCACCAATCAGATGAAAGGAAGAAAAATAGGGTCAAAATTCGTAGTTGTAACTTGCAGGGTTTTTTTTGGCTAAGTCCACACACAAATCTTTTTTACACATACAAATCTTTTTTACACACGCACAAATTTTTTTTTCACATACAAATCTTTTTTACAAGTACAAAACCGATTTACAAGTACAAAATATTTATGACCACATTTTGAGCCCATATAATCGGACATTTATTAATTTTGGAAGAAAAACAGAAAATACAGGAGTTAATGTCAAACAACACACGAAATGAGGAACAATTAAATTTTGCTAACAACACAAGGAAGTAGAATCTTCACAGCAGCAATGGTGGTGCAGCACAGCTGACACAGTGCTACTTACAGAGCTAGGAACAGGTTCCCTAAAGCCCACGCTGAGCTCATGACAGAAGATGTACAGCAGGAGGCGTTCACATTTCTGAGGACGTAAGAAGAGAGAATTAGTTGCCTTGTATCAGTCACATCAATGTGGATTACTGTGGTTGTTTTACTGACCCTTTGGTCCTCAGCACTCAGGCCCGGCTCTCCTTTGCCCTTCCTGCTATCATCACAGTACTCTATTTCAGGGTTGGTTATACTCCGACAAAACGTGCAGAGAAAGTCGCCCCTGTGACACACAAATAACACACAGCACATTCAGAATCGCATGGAAGTGTGTTTGGGGGTTTAAAGAGATCAACGCGTCTGCTGGTATCACAGCCTGTGACTATTATTCGGCTATTATATTACTAATGTCTTTCTTTTTTCTGTTGCATCTGTGACTTCCTGAAATCCACCCAACTACTTTTTATTTTAATTTATTGTGCTTTTGAAGTTTTATTGCATCTATGTTTCACAGAGTGACCTTGTAAAAATAAGATTTTAATCTAAAGCATTTGGGAGATCTGTAATCTTTTTTTAGGGGACGTCCAATCAATAAAATAAAATAAAACTCCATTGTAATCACTTACTTTGGAAATATTTTTATGGTGGGTACATGGCATTTCATGTGAAACACTTTGGGGCACCGGTCACAGCACAGCAGATCACCGCCATTGATACAAACAGCACACCAGTCTTCATTTGGGTCATCCTCTTTCCCTTCAACATTCCCGGTTCCAGTAGAAGCCTCACTCCTTTTGGTTTCTCCCCCCTTATTTGAGTTTCCATTAGTGAGTGGAGCGACTGTCGTGGTGCTGCTGCTCTCTGTGGCTGACGAGGTAGTGGAGCTCATTGTGGTTGTGGAAGAAGATGACGCGGCTGTACTGGAGTCATTGAGTCCAGAACAAGGTGTCTCAGACTGAGGTTCCGTTTTGATGCGCTCGCCTAGAGCCTTGAGAGCGTCTTGGCCTGCAGATACAGCTCCCACTACAGGATGGGGGCTGTTCTCTGGACTGCTCATCTTCAGGGGAAAAGCACACACAAAGCAGTGTTTTAATGCAAAACGACAATATTTGACAAAATAAAGACACTACTCTAACTAAATACAGCTTTGTCAACAGTGTTATCATATCACTTTTCTGTTGAATTTGCAGTGCTGTACTGCAATATGATATTATCACATTACAACTGTATATATCATACCATGCAGGCACTCCTTCCAGCATCTTTCCCCCGCTCTGTCTTCAGAGAAGAAGCTGGACAGCTATAGCTGTCATCTGTACCAGGCTCCTGCTTCACCGTCACCTGCTCCACTGCTGCTCCACCTCCTGGCCCTCCCCTTCCTGCAGAACTACAGCTGAAACAGATAAAAACAAACCAAATTTTATCATGCTTCCTCATTTATATATAATTGACTTATTATGAATAAACCTGCATAACTGGAAAAGAACATGAATTTTGTTCTGACCCAGTCGTTTTTGTAAAGCATTATTTTTAAATAGATGGGCTAGAGAGGGTTATTTCATTTGAAATAACTTTTATTTGTTCTGCACTCTTATTTTCTCTGTCCAAACAAACCTTTCTATTAATAAATGCAGAACAAAAACGCACGATTTCTGAATCAGAAGAATGGAGATACAAGAAGGAAAATGCAAAGTTGTCTGACTCCCGTTCCAGACCACATACAGTTCTCATGTTAAGATGTAAATAACATAGCAAAGATTAAAATTACAGTTGCCAAATTTAACATCACATTTAACAGTGAAAACACTGTGAAATAGAGCACCTTTAATACATCTTGCCTAGGAGAAGCAAAGACTTCCTGAAATCCTGGATCTACAGAGGAGACACTATTTGTTTTCTGGTGATGCTCTGATAGGAGCATCATCTTATATCAAGTTGAGTGCAGCTCAGACTTTCAACAGGTGACTAAATCAGCCAGTAAGATGTATTTGTTTTAATGTGGTTGTGTTGTCAGCATTTCAAAGATGCTAAGGAGTCCTTCAATTAGTTTTAATACATTTGTCTGAATCTCAGCACACAGCAGACTCCTGTACACTCATCCTGTGCATTCATCCTGTTGCCTCCATCGGCACTAAAATCATCAGTGTGCGAGCATTTCCACTGATTGCCCAAACTATAACAGAAACACCGCTTATCTTGAAAGATGAGATGGTACAAAGAGTAGTTGCTATTTATCCTCCACAGTTTTCTTTGTCCATCATTTTTACAGAGGTAGCTTTTTTATTGCATCAGCCAAAATCCACAATTCTACTTCACATCTTTGTACAAACAACAACTCATCAAGCATTGTTGACTGTTCTGTTCAGTCATTTTCTTTACAAAGCAATTTATCACACCCATTTATCAGGACATTTTCTCCTGAGTGAATGATGTTGCCATAAAACAGAAACAATAGTCAATACATCCACAGCAGATTTTTACTTAAGCTCCTCACAGCATCAGGATTCAATCTTAATCTAAACGACCCCTTTTTGTACCTAAGCTGGACCGGTTTAGTGTCGATTAGTCCAATTACTTTTGAGCTGATTACTGCACATATAAAAAGCATTTTCCCACACAGTTCTTTCAATATTAAAATAATACCACAATATATTCATATTGTAGATCTTATATGATTATATTATCGCTACAGATGTAAATGATATAAATGAAAAATTTTACATTATTATGGACCCAACACTATGCTAAAGGTCATGGAAACACTTGTAAATCCTTTCTCCTTGCTAATAAAATTTTGACTTATGTTGTTTTACCTGCCCCTGCTGCCTGTGCTGGAGTTGCTGGAAGGCCGTGCTGGCGTATGGGAATTAGACACACCTGCAGACATAAATGAAACAAGGAACAAAACATCCATGATCACCTCTTTCTCTGGGTACACATTAAAGCTCTTCAACATGTACACAGCACTTAAGCAGGGAAAGAAAAGAAAGAAGAAGAAGAAAAAAAAAAAATCAGTGTCATTTAGATCAAAGGCTAAAAATCCAAAGCTATTAATGCCGCCCGAATATCCCATAGACTGTATGTGATTTAAAACTGCAACAACGTTACAAATAAAACATTAAATGATATTTTAAAAAGACATGCGGATACCTGAAGATCCAGGAGAGTGTGTGGATAGTCCGGGTGAGGGGTTCATGTCCACTGAACCCAGCTGAAGCTTGCTGGCTGTGATCCCGCGATACATAAGGTCTCCAAGGTAGTTGGTACCTGCATCCTCCAACTACAAAAAAAGTAGAGCGATAGAGAAAAGTTAGTGAAGAGGCCAAAAATAAAAATAAACAAATAATGAAATAGTGATATCCAACCAAGGTAAACACCACCAGCTACAGACACATGTAATCGCAACTAACTTTACCATTCCTGGTCACATGACACATTTTATGTAACTATACAAATTCACACATTGCTCATCATGTTTTCAAATATCTAATTTATGAGTTTTTTTAATCTAAGCTTCACAGATATTAAACATCTTTCAGTGCTAGTGATTATTGTTGGGTCTGTGTTTCCACAAGCCCCGCTGGTTTAGAGACTTATTCATCATGAAGAAAACAAAACAGTCAGCGATCGATCGATGTACTTGCAAGGGAGGCCTCGTTGGCATCTACCACAAAATGACCCCAACGATGGCCTCCGCTTGCTGCCTTTTATTGGGAAAACAGTTCACACAATACACATCACAGCAAAAGCACCACCCACGTAAAACCCCCAAATGGTTACAAAGACAAAGCACTATGCGTGTGTATGTGTAAACATCTGTGTGCGTGTGTGTGTGTGTGATACCTCCTGCTGACCAAAAGGGTCATAAAAGCAGGAAGCAACATCACAAGAAACAGATCTTCCAGATAGGATGTGCCTGTGATAAAACACTACAGCCCCCGCCCAGAACCTCGAGAATCTGGGTGAATGAATTCCTTTCATCACAGAGTTAAAACAATGTAGAGATGGTAAGCATAAAAATGACAACATTTAACAATTCACTCTAACAATTATACAACCAGAAAACAACATATACAAACTTTATACATTTTAATATTTATTGCGCAACTATTTGCGTTTTTTTTTAGTGCTGCGATACACAATTTCCTAACAAAGAGTTAACACACACTCCTCAGCCTCCCTGGGAAAGTCTATGCCAGGGTGCTGGAAAGGAGAGTTCGTCCGTTAGTCGAACCTCGGATACAGGAGGAACAATGCGGTTTTCGTCCTGGTCGTGGAACACTGGACCAGCTCTTTATCCTCTCGAGGATACTCGAGGGTGCATGGGAGTTTGCCCAACCAGTCTACATGTGTTTTGTGGGCTTGGAGAAGGCATTCGACCGTGTCCCTCGGGGTGTCCTGTGGGAGGTGTTGCGGGAGTATGGGGTGTCTGGCCCATTGCTACGGGCCATTCGATCCCTATACGACCGTTGCAAGAGCTTGGTTCGCATTGCCGGCAATAAGTCGGACTCGTTCCCGTTCCTGGGCTCCGCCAGGGCTGCCCTTTGTCTCCGGTTCTGTTCATAATTTTTATGGACAGGATTTCTAGGCGCAGCCAAGTGGCGGAGGGCTTTCGCTTCGGTGGCCTCAGAATCTCATCTCTGATTTTTGCGGATGATGTGGTTCTGTTGGCTTCATCGGGTGAAGGCCTCCAGCTCGCACTGGAACGGTTCGCAGCAGAGTGTGAAGCAGCGGGAATGAGGATCAGCACCTCCAAATCTGAGGCCATGGTTCTCAGCTGGAAAAGGGTGGAGTGCCCACTCCGGGTCGGGGATGAGTTCCTGCCCCAAGTGGAGGAGTACAAGTATCTCGGGGTCTTGTTCACGAGTGATGGGAGAAGGGAGCCGGAGATCGACAGACGGATTGGGGCTGCAGCTGCAGTAATGCGGATGCTGCACCGGTCCATCGTGGTGAAGAGGGAGCTGAGTGTAAAAGCGAAGCTCTCAATTTACCGGTCGATCTACGTCCCTACCCTCACCTATGGCCACGAGCTGTGGGTAGTGACCGAAAGAACGAGATCGTGGATACAAGCGGCAGAAATGAGCTTCCTCCGAAGGGTGGCTGGCCTCTCCCTTAGAGATAGGGTGAGAAGTTCGGCCATCCGGGAGGGGCTCAGAGTAGAGCAGCTGCTGCTCCACATCGAAAGGAGCCAGCTGAGG
This sequence comes from Rhamphochromis sp. 'chilingali', assembly GCF_963969265.1. Lineage (NCBI taxonomy): Eukaryota > Metazoa > Chordata > Actinopteri > Cichliformes > Cichlidae > Rhamphochromis > Rhamphochromis sp. 'chilingali'. The sequence continues at coordinate 12,191,507 of NC_137939.1, forward strand.
TGGTTCGGGCATCTGACAAGGATGCCCCCTGGGCGCCTCCTGGGTGAGGTGTTCCAGGCATGTCCCACCGGGAGGAGGCCCCGGGGCAGACCCAGGACACGCTGGAGAGATTATATCTCTCGGCTGGCCTGGGAACGCCTTGGTATTCCCCCGGATAAGCTGGAGGAGGTGGCTGGGGAGAGAGCGGTCTGGGCCTCTTTGCTTAGGCTGCTGCCCCCGCGACCCGGCCTCGGATAAAGCGGATGAAGATGGATGGATGGATGGATGGATGGAGTTAACACATTTTATATAATTTATACTGATTAAAAAAAACAACAACAATGTAATGAAATGTAATGTAAAGAAATGTTGATTGTTAATCAACTTTATTTTGAAAACTGAACAACAATAAAATGTGCTTACCTGAATGGGAGGGATCTCAGGTACGCAGGGCAGGTTCTCGGGATTGGTGACGGATGGGATGAGCTCAATAGGACCCATGGCAGGGTTTACAGGGCTACGGTGTGCGTGGGCGCCGGCCATACTAGCACTGGTGGGACTCGTGGGATTGGCATTATGCAGGGATGCAACCGGAAAAGGTCCTGCATGCCCTGGATTAGAATGCTACATGGAAAAAGAGAAGGGAAAGTATAGAGGAAAAGGAGGGAGGAGAGGAGGGAAGCAGGTCACTCACTGAGGTTTAAATAAGAAAAAAATAAATCTTTGTTGTGCAAACAACATTGCTGCATCATCATGCATTTGAATGACCACACATGCTGCACAAGACAAATTAATGACAAAGTAAGAAAAAAGTGCCAAACCCCTGATTGTAGTAAGAAACGAAACCTTTGGTGGCTCATCTCAGATTCTATAGACATCTGGACACAAAGAAAAAGGGGCTGGATATAGTGGAGCTTCTCTTACCTAGTCGTGCATGCAGGCAGCAAATGTACATTTTTATATTGTAAATGGTATTTTATACAGTAAATGGTATTCAAGAAAATTAATGTGTACAGATACACTGGAGAGGTAGTGTTAAGCAGAGCTGAGGAAGTCCTTTGCAGCCTTCTCTGGAACAACAGTTTCAGATTTCCTTTTCAAGGAATCATTAATGGTGTGTTTGGATGTTATACTTCATCAAATTTAATTATCATTTGTGTGTAGAAAATTGAATTTAAAAATTCATTTTTCCATAATAGCACAGCTAAATTTGAAATTAAAACCTGAATGACAAACAGTTTTAAATGGACTTTATATAATAACCCTGGCTTAATTATTCTAAAAATCAATTAACTGCATTCATTTCAGGACAAAAAAAATGTTTCGCTGCTTTTCTGAATGAATAAGACTGTTAAATTTACGAGAAAAGGTTTTTACATGTGTATCTGTTAAAAATCTAACGTGTTCCTTTCCTTTAACAGTGGCTTTTCAACCTTCTCTAAAAACCCAGTTATACCCTGCAATGCATGCATCATATAGAATTCAATTTACAGGCTTTTTTGAGTTTTATTATTTATATTTTTATATTCAATTTTATTTTCAGTTCAAGGAAATCTACTGTTAAAGAGCAGTTCATTGCTCATTGTTCATTGCAGGGAGGCTGCAGGTAGAGAGGCAGGGTACACGCTGGACAGGTCTGTGACAAGCTAATACAGAGGGACAGGTGATCTTTTACTCACATCACACCTACTGCAATTTAGAATCGCCAATTAACCTAATATGCATGTGGGAGGAAGCATGAGTGCGCAGAGGAAACCCAAATTGACACAAGGAGAACATGAAAACTCAAAGTGCTAACCACAATGCTACACTAGTAGCATCTCTTAAAGCCAAAGTCAAAGAAGAGACTCAATAATTGCCTTACTTATTCATGGTCTTAACATCGACCACAATAACCACGATTTTGGTCACAATCCAGCAGCTCTACTCACAACTAAATAAGTATTTATGTAGGGCTTTATATCCAACATCATCCAACAGCAGATTTCTTATTTTTAGGAGACAATAATCTTTTAATTAACGAAAATTGACGAAAATAAATGTCAATTTTCTCCTGAAGGTGAATTCCTTGTGCTTCTATAAAATACGTTATGCATTTTAGCAAAAAAAGAAAATAAATATTACATTTAATAGTGCACACATATATACACAACACTTGCTTTTGAATTTTGCTAAAACCTTAACATTTACAGAGTTTACATTTCTTAAATTAACGCCACTATTCACCCAGATAAGCTTTAGTGATTCTGTTACAGTCATACATGAAAGCAGATGGCAGAAAATACACATCTAACAGCCCGTTTCCCTCACAGGAACCTTTGTTGAGACTTCAATCTTGTTTCCAGTGTTAACTGCATGACTAAAAGGTGTCATCACATCACAAATCGGCCAAGTACACAATATATCAAGTCTGGTGTCTGAAACCATTGAAGTAAGAATGCAAGAAAGGGATGAAGTGAATTTGGATTCAAAAAGAGAAAAGGAAAAAGTGGTCCGCTCTCTTTGGGCTCATCTGGTTAAATGATGATTATACAAAAAATAAAAATAAAAATCTGACATTCACAGATATTATCCTTATTTTCTATATGGCTTGCATATAATTTGATAGATTACAGAAACTTTTGTTTGCCGCACAATAAAAAAAAAGAAGTAGCATCTGTGAAATTATGTCCATTTTTATATTAGTGGGTGACATAAAAATGAAGAGATTTCTATGTAATGTGATCAGTGGATATTGCAGTGTAATTAGATTATTAATATTTTATATTCTTACATGAAAATGGTAGTTACATTTTTCTAATTCAGTTTCTTCTTGCACATACTGCAAATTGAACTTCAGCTTTGATTAAATGATGTAATTTAACCATGCTACTATTAGAAGAGTGAAGATAGACGGCTGCACCATCGGCTGTTAATTTAAAATGAATATCCATCTATGAATCAATGACTTTTACAAAAATACTGGCGGTTGCCAGTGGTACCCCTCAGACTTCTATGAACTTCAAAATCTTACGTCAGCTTGTTCTCAAGTTATTGCATTCATGAGATTTGGTGACTCGCTGATCTAGAGGCCCAGGTCAATGATATTCAAACTAGTCAGAGATTTTTAGTAGATACACCTTTGGCATCAATTTGAAACTCATATGTCATTTCGTTCTGGAGTTATCACATTAACTAACTTGGGAGTTCATGAGGCAGACCCGCCAGGGTGACAACAATAACCCATTAGCTTAACGAATCAGAGGTACAAAGACACCCATCAAGATCAGTCTAAACTCAGACTGATAAAGGTGGGGCTGATGTTTTCTTTGGTAAAGGTTGAATCTGGACAAACACCCATAATTGTATTGTTTAGGAAGTCCTGATAGTGTCTTATAGAAAAAACGGTGAGGTTAATAATGTTTGAGAATATTAAAAATTATTAACCTCAAAAATGCCTTTATTTCTTTAATACTAGACTTTCTTACTTACACTCCTACACTACATACACACACTCCAATTTATTAGATGCTCAGGCAAGCAGACCTGACCACCTGGTAGATAGGTTGCAACAGCAGAGCACACTGGATGCCACTCCTGTCATGTCCTTGCAATATGGAACGCCAGGACTGCCATAATGAATTAATTAAATACACCATTAAATAATTAATTAAATGTGTCAATAATTAATTAAAATTGGAATTAATTAATTAAATAAATAGTTATGACACATTTAATTAATTATTTATGTATTTCATATATTAATTAATTATTGACACATTTAATTAATTATTTATGTATTTCACATTTTAATTAATTATTGACACATTTAATTAATTAATTATTGACACATTTAATTAATTAATTATTGACACATTTAATTAATTAATTATTGACACATTTAATTAATTAATTATTGACACATTTAATTAATTATTGACACATTTAATTAATTATTGACACATTTAATTAATTATTTAATGATATATTTATTTATTTATTTCATTTTGGCAGTCTTGGCGCCTGGCTCTCGTCATGAAATAATTTTATCTGTCAGCCTCACCCATCAAACTCAGGGGGCGGGGTTAACGCTGCCCATGCAGCTTCTCTAACATTTGATTGGTTGCCGTGCAAAGTAAGTCAAAACAGGTCGATCCTAGATAATCGATTGCTTGTGTAGACTTGGAGCAGCCAGTTATCCCAGAATGCAGATCAAATCACAGGCAGCAATGGTGGTGGTGTAGTTTTAAAATACCCCGTTTTTCTGTCACCAGCTACACTTTTAACAGTGTTTTAGCCGCGAATGTCGCGCCGTATGTCTGGTCAGGTTGTCAACATAGAACATGCTTGCAAAAGTGCTCAGATGTTTTCAGAGATTTCACTAGCTCTGCTAACAGTTAGCATGCAGAGCGCACCGAGGGGGTACATTAACCGGTTTGTTTACATATTCCACTCTCCGTGTTCCACATGTTGCATTCGCAGATTCTCATTTTCACCGAACGATCGTCTCTTTCCGCCTGGTCTTGTGTCTCTGTGCTTCTGTAACATAAAGAACGAGCTGACATTTTTCTCACGAAACCAGCGATCAGCTCAGCAGACCCTCAGTTTACCTGCATGCATCCTCCTCCTCATCTGTCAGCTGTTTAACACCTGCTGCTAATTCAAGAAACACGCCTAGTTACCTGGTGATAGTCACAGTTTAACTGCACAAGATAAGTAAATATAGTATTTTCCCCGAGCGCAGAGCTGCTGGAGCTTGTTTCCTTACAGAGCACTTTATAGGCGAGCCAGCTTTATCAGCGGCTGATGTCCAATCACCAGCACACAGCTTTCAAACCTCAGCTGAGTTTTAGCTCTCAGTGGTTAAACGCTGGACTTCATTCACTCAGGTTCTGTTTGTCGGGTCACGTTTACTTCGCTGTTTTATTTACAACTGAGCAAATTGGTTTGGCTGAGGTTAAAGTTACGTTTCATAACTGCATAGTTTCACAGACGTTTAATGGTTCACTGGCACATGTGTTAGACTGAACTATCATCTAAATATCATCTGTTTTTTTAATAGTTATTCAACTGTATTCTAAGCACCAGCTGTCTGTTAGAATGTGATTTTTTTTCTCTCTCTGTTGGCAGAGGTATAAAAATGCGCAGGAAAATCTGACGTGCATGGCGAACTTCACCGACGATATTTAGGGAGGAATAAACACACATCAAACATAAATGAACCATTTGCCTGTCTCCATAATTGAGAGAATTTTCTCTTCTTATGTCAACACACTCTCTCTCTCTCTCTCTCTTTTTTTTTTTTTTTCTTTTTTTTTTCTTTTTCGGTCATGTTATGTTTACCTGTCAAAGGCTTGTTACAAACTATGAAACACATTGTGCAGACTTCTGGATGTTAGAAGAAAACTAATACTGCTCATGAATGAGACTAAAGGCAGGAAGGTGTCCTTTAAAACTAAACATGTTAATAGGACCTCCCTGTTTATATCATAGTTTAAGATATAGCACGTGTATTTCAGTAATAGCCTGCTGAGGCCACTATACGTGCTGGCCTCATATCAAATGTGAAGGCAGACTGAGTCTATGTTTGACGTTTGTTTATATCTAATCTTCCTTTTCAAACATTTAAACAGCAGCGAGTCTGCAGCTGAGGGAATACAAATTCAAATTGTCGGAACAGGTTTGCTCGTTTCTTGGATTCATTTGGTGATTTATTAAATGTATAACTGTTATTCTAATCTGCTGCTGAGTCTCTTACACTTTTCTTTATGCTGTATATTTTCACGTCTCTGGAATAGTTGGCAGTTAGATAGTCAGCTGGGAAACTTTGTGTTAACTCATGGAGCTGAGGATATCGTGGATATGCTGACCTCGCTGCGTGGTGTACAGAGCGAGGTCAGCATGATTAATATTCACAATAAAAATATTAGCCGAACATCATGAAGTCTGTATGTGTTTCATAGTGTCGAACAATCTTTGTACAGTTAAAGCCAGCAGTTACTACATGACGGAAACACCAACGTTATCTCTTTTATGTGTTTATACACAGGTCACGCTGATTACTGAACAAAAACCCAAAGATCAGATGTTAAACAGATTTATTTGCTCTCTCTCCTCCTTAAACATGTTTTTAATGTTAGTTATAATTCAGAATTGGCGACTGAAACACGTAGGACACATAAGAACATCAGGAAATAAAACACCGATAAATATAACCTCAGTAAAAGAAGTCAGCGGGGGTTACTACAGCTGTGTACCGGGGCCTGCGCTTTGTCGGTGGGATTGCTTGCGAGGCGAGCGGGTCTATCCCACGCTTTGCCGTGAGACTGGGACGACATCTCCGAAATCATCGAAACACTTTTGCAAAGAGGCTGTATCTTGACAAACCGACCAGACACATGAAGATTAAACCACTACATTCTCGGCTAAAAAAATATTAAAACGGTATTTGGTAACACACAAACAGGGTTTTTCAAAGCTCAGTTCTGTTAGCTTCCACATGCCGGTTGTTGTGTGCTAGAAACAATGGCCACCAGGCCAAAGCAATGGTTTTGACTCGATCAGCGTTAACCCCGCCCCCTGAGTTTGATGGGTGAGGCTGACAGATAAAATTATTTCATGATGAGAGCCAGGCGCCAAGACTGCCAAAATGAAATAAATAAATATATCATTAAATAATTAATTAAATGTGTCAATAATTAATTAAAATGTGAAATACATAAATAATTAATTAAATATGTCAATAATTAATTAATTAAATGTGTCAATAATTAATTAAAACGTGAAATACATAAATAATTAATTAAATGTGTCAATAATTAATTAATTACATATATCATAACTATTTATTTAATTAATTAATTCCAATTTTAATTAATTATTGCCACATTTAATTAATTATTTAATGGTGTATTTAATTAATTCATTATGGCAGTCCTGGCGTTCCATATTGCAGGGGCTCCCCCCCAAATAATATACTGGATATTGTTCAAACTACTTTCTTAAGTCAGCTATCAGGCTGCTTAATATCAGCCTTGCTCTGTCTATCTATACACGAACGGTATTAAGAATGGCATTTTTGGTCAAACAGCTGTTTACCAGTCACATTTAATAAATTAATCTAAATGTGCCTTACATAATAAAATTACACCTGTTCAGCTATTTCCATGTAGTGAAACTAGAGTGTGTTTTGTACTGACCTGTCTCTGTAGCTGCGGCTGCATCATCGTAGGATACTGCTGTCCATTATGTCTCGGCTGACTGGTGGGCATTCGACCCGGCGATGGGCCAGGTAGACGCATATGGTGTGAGGAAGGGTACAATGGGGGGCCCGGCCCCCCATTCATACCCCCAGGCCCTCGTGGTATCTGCTGCATACTGATGAGTCTTGGGGGCTGGTGGAAAACAAAAACAGAAACCATACAGACATATTCGACTCCTGTTCTAGCAAACATGGTCGCCAGAGACATGTCAATGATGATGATTAATGCTCATATGGCAATCACTTCAATCATTTATTCTACGGAGACACTTCAACTACTACAGCTTCTCAAACTTCTAGAATTCTACTTATTCCCAACAGGAAACATGTTTTTAAATTAAGTCTCACTGAACTTTTTTGTCTAAGTAAATGTTTTTTGCCAGATTTGAAGCCAATAAAAGTATTTAAGAGGTATTGCAGCATCCATCCACACTGCTGACACAGAGGTTTAGTAACACATTATTTTTTGCTACACTAGATTTACAGTTTATTCCAAAATGGCCCCTTAGCTGGGAATGATTTCATACCTGCTGCTGAACCATGGATGGGCCAGCCTGCCTGGATGCAATGCGCATCTGTTGCTGTATTTGCTGCTGGTGTTGCTGCTGTTGTTGTTGGTGCTGCTGCTTCTGGTGTGCATAAGCTGCCTGCTGCATGTGTTGCAGTCTGAGTTGTGCCAGGTTGATCTGTCCTGGGTGTTTGCTGGGGAGACCTTGAACTGGGGATATAGGTGGTCCGCTTACCATCACGGCGCCGGGCGGCTGTGCAGGTGGAGGTGGTTTCTCAATAACCAAATTACCTAAAACAAGAGGATGGAGGCCAGTGAGCTGAATTTAAAGAAGCACACGGAATAAACGATCCCTTTATTTACTTAGAGCAGTGTCTGTCACGTAGAAATAAACAGCTTGTAAGAACATTAGACGAAATATTCACTAGAACAAATCAATACTTAATGCACTGACATGGTAGTTGATGAGGTATAATTTGGGTATACATTTCTCTCACCTAGATTAACCACATTTTTGGCCCAGAAGGTGGGGTCACAGAAGAAGCGCACAACTCCGTTGGCCTGGGGTGCTGGCTCCAGTCTAACTTTGAAGAGCTGGCGTAGCTGATACAGGATCTGCATGCATTCATGCACACACAGAGAATAATGTTCTTCAGTTACAGAGCCTGGCTAAGCAAGCAACAAATATTATGTTTATCAGCAGGCCCTTTGGGAGCATTACTCAACAATCCCACAACAAATTTATCTCAATTATCACATTTGCTGGCTATCTTGTGGTAGGCGGTTAAATTCACATGGCAGAGCCATCCATCCACATACAAGGGGATTAATTTTGCAACTATATCAATACAGCTTGGCCAGCAGGGTACAACAGGGACAAAAATACTCTTCTTAAATTGCTCCATTACATAGAACCACAGGCAATAAAAACACTAACATACAAGCTACCATACCTCCTTATATTAATTGCAATTCACACGTGATCACGATCATTAGGTCATGTGACTAAAATATTCATTAAAAGAAGATCAAACACTTTATATAGTATGATTCTTTGGATGTACGGGGCTTTGGCATCCGCTTAAAGCCAAATCCAATGCTTTTTCAAGTCTGCTTTGTTCAGGCCATACAGTTAGCTCCACCATCTCCACTGCTGATCATCTGGAGCCCTTGAGAAACATACCAGCCTCTTGCTGTAGAGCAGTGCTGTGCTGCTGCCAGTAGTGATGGCCCAGTGGCAGAAGTTGAGCACATGATGAATCTGTTGTGCCAGTTGGGTAGTGTCTTTATGCTGAGCCACAAGCCTCATACTGCGTTCTTTGGTCACACTCTAAGACAAAAAGAGAGATTATATTGGTTAAGAAATTGCTACTCAAAGAGTCTAAACACTCCAGCTGAATGAATAAGTCATGATCAAGCCAAATCTCCCTCAAGGCAAAAATAAAGCACATGCATGGAAAAGGATTAGATCCTTAGATTTGATTAGATTAAAATCTAACAATCCCTGCAGGTTGCCTGGGTTACTGCGGTAGAGTTTAACAGAAAATAGCAAAAAAAAATAATAAGAAAATAGGCACAATACATGAAGTGTAGAAACACAATGTGAAAAAGGTTCCGCTAACAAAATGCTTGCATCTATGAGCCGGGCTCCAGACATAAAAACTCTCGAAAAGCCTTTTGCCAACCACACGTCTTTAACTGTGCAATTTCAGTGAAATTACTATGTTTCAACGCTGTTACAGTGAGTCGCCTGGCACAGCCTGAGCTCTCATAAATTCGTTCAAGTACTGCTGCTGTAATTTCAATCCATTCCACCAAACCAATTATGAATTTGCAGCAAATTATTAAGTTCTGATCCAGACTAGCTTCCACTAATATTCTCTTACCTCCAACTGCTGCAGCAGAGACTTGCCCTTTTTGTTGATTTCATTTATAAGAGTAAAAACTGCAATTTTGATCTCATGCTCCACCTTCCTGTGTGTCTCATTAAGTTCTTTTAACCTGGGTTAAGGTAAGCAAAAAGAGGACACAAATGATTTACATAGAAATACCAGCCAGAAGTATATACATCCCCCAACTGTGTCAACAGGTAGCACTGGTTATGAAAAAGTCGCACCTGCTTTGCACCTGAGAGACAGAATAATGGACAAAGTTCTTCTTTTCCTGTAATTTGGCCATAGTGGTCTCAATGATGCTTTTATGGTTCTGGAAAGCCTCTTCCAGAAACTGGTACCTGGGAGTTGAAAGATAACATCAGGAAAAAAAATATAAGAACAAATGACACAGTACTCAAAGAACACCAAATCATACACGCACAAAATAAGGGTTCATGGCAGGTTGAATCACCATGAACCATGTTTACTTGTCGTTCTTCTTGGCTTATTGCACCCTTAAAGTGAATTAGCAAGACATGTGCTCAGAGCTCATCAGAAGAAGCCAGAGACGCTGACTGTTTTATATTGTGGATTGTCATTTATGCTTAGAAATATATACTCATACATGCTTAGAGTTATATAATCAATTGCATATTGATAGGATGTCTGATCCTTAGTAGTCTGCAAAGACTGTGTGTGCCTTCCACAGGGTTCTGGCATGCACACACATCCTAAGGTCATGAGAGAGGTCGTACCTTCTCTTACTGATTTATGGTATAGGAGGGACACCTACTCTGTATATGTTTAAGTATAAGAGCCCTTTGTTTAGGTGGACCGCTGGACTCCTGGCACCAGCTTTGGGGAGCATGCTACACATGCTTGGATTTCCCCTTGTGGGGAAAATTAATTTATTAATTAAGTTATTCTATTCCTGTTTTCATGTCCTGTTTTATGACCACTGACATTAAAAGTATCGCTCCTCATTCATTTTCACAGTTGCTTCAAAATAAGTGTGTAGATAAATACCTGGGGGGTTGCTAAGATAGCTGCTGAGTGGGAACGGTTGTTCTAGATAGACTTTGATACCATCAAGTTGCAAACAACTTTCAATTAGAGGGCAGACGATTTATTAGTTTTGTGCAGATAATGGAAAAAAGGGTTGATGTTCCTAAAGGTGAGTCTCTCTTTGGAATAATTGAAACTGATAAGCATAATTTGATACAAAAACAATATTCTCATTATATTACTACTGAATCCTAACCTGCTAACCTGTAAACAAAACATTTTAAAGCCTCATGGCAGTATGTACATTAAATTTGGTGTGTCAATATGAAAGAGGTGCAAAATGCCCAGACACCAGTGGCTGCCAGCAAAGTAGGCAATCATTCTTAAACCTTAGTGTGCTGGGTTACTGCAGTAGCCCAATGTTAGGATTATTGGGGTAAAAACAAAAACACACTGTGCAATTAGTCACACAAGATAGAGACACTTTACCACATAAGAAAGCTGAAAGACAAGCAGCTGACAGATGAAAAAGGCATGTGCATGCTGAGCTACCTGTGCTCCTTGTGCTCCAGCAGCTGGCAGTCCCTACAGGTTAAAGTGTCACATGTCTCACAGAAAAGCTTCAGTGGCTCCTGCTTGTGGATGGGGCAAAAAACGGGCCTCTGTTCTGAGGTGCTGACAGACTCTGTAAATACACACCAGAAGAAGACATCATGAACACTCAGGAAAATAGTGATACTGGCAAGGAGTGAAAATGACCACAAGGAAAAAAACCAAACAAAACAACACAAGTCAATGGAAGATCAAACAAGACTGCAAAGAAAGAGAAAATAAGACAGAAGCTATAAGAAAACTAGAGATTGGATCCTCTCTCCAGCCTGAGGGGTTCCATCGAATCCATGAGATCTGCAGCACTATTACCATGGCAACAACCAATCAGCTTTACCACAGACACTGCATGTCAACTACTGTTTGCCTCGTTCAGTCTTTTGTAATGTTAGCCTCACTAAGTAGCAGCCAAAACTTCACTGTAAGAGTCGGAGTCTTACCAGACGCAGCATCAGCATCCTCCTTTGTACGAATTTTGTGGTCCTTTGTGATTTTCACCCTCTGGTGGGCCTCCACACAGGTTTTACACAGCCACTCTCCACACTCCACACAAAACCCTATAGTTCCTGCATTGTCCTCACAACTTGTGCACACCTTGGAAAGACAACACCAATTAGCACCTAAAACAAAGTATCAAAATGTGGTGATATCATACCAACATCATAATCTAGTCTTCTTCTTTTTTTTTTAAACACCATTTTTGGGACAATGTAACATTTTGTGCTACCAAAAAAAAAAAAAAAAAAAAAAGTAATAATCCACCATTATAAAACATATTTTGACAAAGCATGAACTATCAAATTCTCGCTCTATGGCGCAAATACACCAAAGATATATTAATACAGAATTATTCTCACAGTAACTCTGTTTTGTAGGTAACTTGTTAAAACTGACAATAGTTTACAATTTATTTTTCTAACACTAACATTAAAAATAAGTGAAGGTTTAATCTTGGAAAAGTGTGAATTATACACAACTCTAAAAGGTGTTGGGGTATTTAATTCTGAAATGTTGTGGGTCATTTTAGTGGGTCACGAGGTGCAGGAGTGTGGTTTTACTTGCAGCAGTAAAAGAAAACCAATGAATTCAAACAATATTCAGCTTCTTCACTGCAACATAAATCTGCATTTTTAAGTTTTAAGGATGATCTGGTAGTCAATTTTGTGTCATCACTGAAAGATACTCATTTGTTTTGACAAATAACTGAAAATTAAAATAATATGATTACAACTAACTAAGTCTTCCACATTAAGATACTGGCAAAATTCCTGTTTGAAGAATCTAAATGACTCTTCAAGACTTGTTTTGGGAGACTGAACTAATGCCATTTTCATATGTTTTTAACGGCACGAGGATGGAAAGCCGGAGTGAAATTAGAACCTGAAAAGGTATAATCCAGATAAAAATTACCTCGTTTTGGTAAGCTGTTTGCACTTCCACAGATCATGTAATGCGCCTCAGTTTTGTCACTTGCCAGTTTTAAACAAGAACTAAATAGGATCATTCTGATTCATGTACGGACTTTTAAATATTACCAAACCCAGATTACAAGTACTTTAACTTGAACGCATCTACTTTGAATTATTGTATTTATATCATGACAAGTTGAAAATATTGAGGAGAACAACATGTAGCATGGTGTAATATTGCTAAAAGAAATTTTATGTAAAAAAAAAATTATTTTTTTTTTGGGGGGGGGGGGGGGGGGGCTGTGTAGGTGTCCTTTAAATTTTGCATTTAAAGGACATGTATCAGTTTGACAGTCTTGTAACACTGTTTAAGAGTTCTAGTTTTCTTTCTTGACAACCTTTTGATTTTGACTTTGGTTTATTTTTTCCATTGTAATCCAGTCTGAATCAGGGATTATGGTAATCCTTGATATTCTGGATCACAATAATCATTATCCTGTTCAAACTAGAGATTTGATATGGATTAAAAAAAATTAGCTGGGTCACCTGATCCTATCTGATTACATGATCCTGTTGTTCCTTTGAACTAGATTTCAGGATTTGATCCTGTCTGATTGGATTAATACTACCAGATTACTTTTGAAAAACTGGACCCTGGTAGGGGAAATTTAAAATCCAGCTGATATTTACAACTTCCCTAACATCTAAAGATAAAGCTTCTGAAAGGAGCCTTGGTGTTTTTACTTGGCTTTTATCATGTCACAGGTCACAGTGTGGAGTTTGCATGTTCTCCCTGTGCCTGCTTGGCTTTCCTCGAATTTCTTGCCACCGTCCAAAAACACGTGTGTTAAGTTAACTGGAGATTCTGAAATGGTTGCAAGTGTGAATGTGAGCATGGATGATTGAATGATCTCTCTCTATTAGTGATGTGATAGACTGATAACCTCTCTAGGGTAAATCCCGCCTCACACCCAGTGCCAGCTGGGACAAGTTCAAGCTCCCCCACTTACAACCCCAAATTGGATAAGTGCTAAAGCAGATGAACATTCACAAAGGATTTAAAATAAAAGCATACTAGAAGGTACCATCGCAGCCCACAGTTCTTCAGGAACAGGTTTACTGTCTCACAAAAACTGGTTTGAAAAACAAAAACAAAAACAAAAAAGAAAAAAAAAAAAAAAAAATCACCAAAGTGGGTAACAGACGGTTGAACATTAACTAGAACCAGAAGAACAGGTGTCAATTAGGGCTGTGCAATATGACCAAAATCTCATATCCCCATATAAACATTTCTTGGTGTAACAAAGGCAACTCTGCATAATCAGATGAAAGTTTTTAACTAGTTGTTGAATATGTATTCTTACTCAGACGAACTTGTGGCACAGAATGAGCAAAATATAACATGTTGAATATGGGTCTGAGATACAACCCATTAATGAGTAATGTGTAATGAGTCTATATTATCCATGTTTACCAACTCACTTGAGTTAGTGTTACTGTATGTGCGTGATGTAATTTTCAGTTTTTATATGTTCACAACAAAAAGGACTGGATCCTTTTTGAGATTATTTTAAAGAAATTAAAAATTTCAACCTCAGTTGAGATCTTGCCAAACAGCAGACAAAAGTCTTCAAGCACTGGTCCAAATACAAACAAACCAACCATGTCTACATACCTGTGCAGCTTTTTCATCTGATGTGCTGGTGGCCTCTGTAGTATCTTTGACAAAGTAGTTGTCAATAATATCACTTTGCTTGTAGTCCTGGTGGCAAACCGAACACCGCATGACATTAACTAAAGACAGAAGAGAGAAAACAAGGAGAGACTGGGGTCAAAGAAAGTCAAACGTTCAAACACTGGACTGCAGATCAGGTCTTAAGCAAAACAAGTGATACTGGCTGATATTTAGGGAAAAAAAATGGAAACAAGCCAAAGCAGCAGTCACCATCAAGGACAGGCCCATATCCAATTTATGACCTGGCTTATTAAGCTAAGAAAAGTCCTGTTTCAAATAAAAGGGAATAATAACCGTCCTTCAGCAGACTGTCTTATAATTTCTTTTAGGTGAATTCCTGTTGTTATTATGAATTCTTGGCACACTGGAACATCCATGCCTATTCATGGAAGCTAATTGATTTAGTGCTTGTCTGCAGAAGATTCAATCTCATCATTCTTGGCATTTTATTAGCATATTAAATCACATGGCCAGAAAACAACGACTGTTCCACTTAATCATTTTATCTGGTTTTGTTAATGGAATTACTGCTATAATCAGATGCCAACAAATAATTAGTTCAGCACTTTCCCACACAATTTCTAAATCTAATATTAGTCACAAAATGAAACTTAAAATTAATTGGTGTAACAGAATACCCCTCCTCTACCTCATAAACCTATAAATCCCCCCACCCTCCCTCAAGCCAGCTGAGGTATAACCAGTGTAAACCGGTTTGAGCTGGTCTACACTGACTTGAACAGCATACGGCCGGTTTGTGTGAGCTCCAGCTGCATGAGTTGTTGTGTGATTGGTTGTGAGAACAGATGGACTAGAACTGTGTTGAGAAACCCACACAACCATACACAAAAGTACACACACAAAAACAAATGCACCACACTGATGTCACTTTGAACTGGACCTCAGCTCCACAACTCTATATATGCATAAACAAGTAGAAGCTTATTTTAAACTGGACAGGGCTCTCTGTCAAAAAAAAAAAAAGAAAAGAAAAAGAAAAAGAAAATGCGAGGGGAAAATAAAGCTACAGCATGCTAAAACACACACAGGTTGATTCAACTAATTAAATTAATTATCCAAATCCAAAATTATCCTGCAGAAGTAACTTGCATTAGTAGACAACAACAGGTTAACCACAAGTGATCCAGGCAAAACAGATCCATACCAAGAAGATTAAGTCTGGGTATGAAGCAAAGCTGAGCTTAAAAGTCCACATCTAACTTTGTACATCAGATAAAGCATTACTCAGTAACACCGTCAGCTACTTTTGGATATTTCAGTAATTACATCTGCAAGAACCACTACAGCACAGTTCACAACTGTACTGCAGCCCTGACCCTCTGTCAGACTGCAGGTGCTAGCATGTTTTGGCAATGGTGCCATGCAGAGAGCATCGTCTACATGTGCACTGTCAGCAGGGGGCAGTGTTAAAAAAAATATTTTGGAACAACTTTTAATGTTGGCTCGTCTTGTGGTTTTGCTCAGAAGAGCAACAGAGAAGTCATAATGCACCAAGAACTTCTTTGCAGTGAAATGAAACCGAGCAAGAAAAAACACAGTCCACTGTAACCACTTTCTGATATGTGACTTTTGGCATTTTGGACCTCTTTAATATGAACTTTGCCATCATCGTTTTTCCTGGTTGTTTATTTTGTGTTATTTATTTTGAAGACTGCACTCAAGCACATTTGCATTGGCTGCATCCATCACTCTGGAGAGCCAAACACCTACAGACACAAATATAGTTCAGGTCAATTTACCCAACAAGGGTCTGAAATGCAAATGTCTGAAATTATTGGGTCTCATTACTGGGTTTGCCAGCTAACTAGTACATAGTCTGTATTGATATGAGACAACACTCCAGCACAGCCACCATCCTGTGTCCTGCCTCTTTAAAGCTGTATCCAGGCAGCTCACTCACCTAAACCGAGTATTTCCAGTAATGTGTGACCACATTTGAAACAGACCAGACTTTCTTGCTTTGTGCTGGATATGAGAGAGGAAAACTGTGGATACTATCCCAATCTGATTCTCCCAAACTTGTCTTATGTTCATGTGTGAAAAAAATTCATAATAAATTACAACAGCTATTACAGCCAACATTATAAATAAGAAGTATAAAGGTTCAGACACAAGAATGAATGAATGAATTCATCAGCATACTTATCTATTAACTTTCCCCACATTAGTGAATGTGACTTCGGAAATAAAATAAGAAGAAGACATGCCAAACCAATTACTCTTTTCTTTTACCCATTGCTTTGAATGAAACCAACCTCACCATTAAGCAAACTGGTGTTGACACTTATTACTATTGTTATTATAATAACAAATTCATAATAGATTTTGAAACTTTATGTTTAGGTTAACTGTATCAGACTGGAAGCATCTGTTTTCTTCCTGTATGCGTAATTTACTACAGCTACAGTTAAACTTGTAAAAACAAGGTGATCTGTTTTAAGCAAGTTTTGTCATTTAACAATATCTTGTACCACCGATTCTGAACTTTTAAAATCTCTACCCCTGCATATACTGTAACCTCTACATACAAGAGTGTTTGGACAGCATAACTACCCCTAAAAAGCAATGCCTAAATTAAAACTTTGATGTTTTATGACGTTTTTATAACAACACGCTTTTATTACAATACACTGATGTCAGCCTGCTAAATGTAAAAATAGTCATATTCATGAATCAGGCCCTATGGGTAACCCTGCGCACAAAAAGAGCAGATCTTAACAAATCACTGTGATAACAATAGACAACTGATTCATACAGATTCTGCATGACCTTTCATATGAGATAGTTTACTGATTACTTAATATGGTTTCTTGAAATTTTCTTTCAAGTTCAACTTTGACCTTCTGCGCAGACAATTAAGGTCAAATCCTTAGCTAACCTAGATACTCATGTCCCCCAAGGCTTAGTTTATTCTTGTGAAGTTTGAAGGCGATCCATCAAGAACACTGGGTAAGAAATTTAACCAATTTTCACATTTGGTGTGATCTTGACCCAATTTAAATTAGCTCACGCTCTTATTGGCATCTACCATCAGACAAAATTTGAAAGTGAGTGGAAAAAAGAGGAAAACTGTATTCTTGACGGACTCACAGATGAACACTAAAAAAATAAAAATAAAAATAAAACTAAAAATAAATAAAAATAAATAAATAAAAAAAACCACTACAACAACAAAAAACCCTCTTCAGCTTTGATCTCTTTAAAAAACTGTTTTGATGCAATGTAATAACCTCAAAGTTTATAAAATATTTGGTTGTAGTAGTAAGAATTTTCCCTGTAACCACTGAGAGCAGAGAGTTTATTATCCATCACTGAACCTGGCTCAGTGCTGTAACTGGGGCTGAGGGGACATTTGTAATGTTTTATATATTAATATCACATGAATCAATGATTAAAATCTGGTTACTAAGAAACTTTTTACAGGATGCACCTCTTAAAGTGACAGTCGTCACTCTGAGACGTGCCTATACTGCACCACTGAACATGCACTTAAATCTCTCAATAGTTCCTCCTGTTCCTCCAGCAGAAAGACAGCAGAAGGAGCTAAAATAGGACCTCCCCCTAACAAAAAGGGTTCTAAGAACTGTAACCATTCCTAGTTCCTCCAATGCACAGACACAGAAATTTGTGTGTGTGTGTGTGTGTGTGTGGGGGGGGGAGGGGGGGGGGGAGGCACTTCCTCCACATGCTATAAAACCTTTTCTTAACACAAGGTCTAAAAGGCACCATATGTTAACAAGGGGAAGCAACCCTGCTTTGTTTTCCTAAACACCAGCCCAGGTATGACTGAGTGTGGCAGCTAGAGTCACAAAAGGAACATTCAAGACTGAAAATATAGAAGTCCCACTGAACAACAGTATATTCCCTGATGAGTGAGAGGCCATGTGATACAGAAGGCAATATTAGGGTCACTCCTAAAAACAGAACTTAGACAATGTGATATTAAAAATGACTCAAGAAAAAAAAAAAAAAAAAAAAAGAGCTTGGTGACAGGTATTGTAAGAGATAAAACTGTGCTCACATAGCTAAAGATAAATGAAGAATTATATGAGTATAACTTGTAAGGTCTTTTGGATGAAGCAAGAAATACAACACTTGTCTAGCGTAGACTGACAGGAAAGTGATTGGTTTAGTTATACACTCTATGGACAACACTGTCGCCATAGGTTTGAATTTAGGTGTTTCAATCCCATTACCATGTATGTGTAAACTCATGGACCTAGCCAAGCAGTCTGGCTTTACAAGCATTTGTAAAAGAATGGGTCATTAAAAACATCACAGTGAGTTAAAGTGTGGTACTGTGTAGGGCTGCCATGATTAGTCGACTAGTCACGATTACGTCGACTATCAAAATCGTGACGACTGATTTAATAGTCGACGCGTCGTTTGAAGCTTTGTAAGATCACAAAAGACGCAGGAATGAGTAGTAGGATTTAAGAGTGTAATAACGGACTGAAACAGAAGAGGGCAGCACTGCATGTACAAGGATGCCAGCTGCCGTTAAACCCTGAAGAAGAAGAAGAAGCAGCAGCTGTGTCCAAGAATTCATAGCGCAGCCCAGCTCAGTTTCAAACGACGGCGGCAGCTAGTTAGTTTTAAAATTACTCTTATTATTCTTTCTGGGTCACAAAATAAACGTTGAACATATTTCCAGGCGAGAATGTAACTGTATAAACCTCAAATATCTGCTCAGTTTATCAAGACACCACATATTTTCAAAAACGCGCCGACGTTTTCGGAGACGTCAGTTACCCACTAGCTCGATAGCGAGCCGGGGGCTAGGCTCACTAGAGCCCGTGAGAACACCGGACTCCCGGCAAATCGTTTTCAAACCCACCGCCTCTTTCGCTACTGAGGTTAAACATACATAAGTCACTTAGATAACTTAAACATGTTATTGTTTGGCTTTTTTTTGTATTTTATTTGTTCCTGAGTAAATCGGTTTGGCTGAGATTAAAGTTATAGTTTTTACACAGCTGAATAAACGTCAAGCAGACAACTGATTATCAGAAGTGTGAGATGTTCGAGAATATACTCCAGTGTCCCGTTATATTTTAGATAACAGGGAGTTTATTAAACTTCATCGAAACAATCTGTAAATTTCATTAAAATTTAATAAACTATCATCTTGTCTTTATTTTTAGTTAAGACATACCTTAAACACATAAAGCTGTAAGCTAATGATAGTTATATAAGAGCAGATGCATGCTGGTGCAATATGCTGTACGTTTTACGTCCAATGGATGATGATCTGATTAGTCGACTAATCGCAAAAATAATCGGTGACTAGTAGACTATCAAAATAATCGTTTGTGGCAGCCCTAGTACTGTGTGTTGATACTACCACTGCAACAGGTCAGTTTGTGACATTTCTTCCCTCCTAGACATTCCACAATCAGCTGTAAATGATATTATTGCAGAGTGGCAGGTTTTAGGAACCATGTTAACTTAACCAAAAAGAGAAAGGGGAAGACTGTAAAGTTACAGAGCAGGGTCATACAGTGCTGTGGTGCAAAGAAATCGCTACTCCTAAAGATTTGAACTGGCAGACTTTTAAACCTTGTCAGGCATTAACATCAGTACAAAAACTCTGCACTGGAGCTTCACAGCAAGGGCTTCCATGGCTGAGCAGCACTGGAGCTTCACAGCAAGGGATTCCATGGCTGAGCAGCACTGTGGGTGGCTCAATAGTTTTTTTCCACACAGTGTATTTTGTTGCACAGTAAACTTCGGTAATTAGAGTAACTCATGGATGACCTTCAAATTCATATAAAAATCAGTCCAATCCAATAGGGTACCAGATAATCCATCCAACAAAATGTCATACAATGACAGAAAAGTCACACAGTTGTTAAATTCTTGACAGCCTGTGTATAGTTTGCTGTAGTAGCATGTTTACAGCTGTATACCAGCATATGGTGAGTTGTTAAAGTGTTAGTCTGGGAAGACCAGCCAACCCAGAGCCCTTGACAAGCTATAACATTTTTGCACCAAGGAAACTGTGTCTGAAGATTATTTCACTGCCATCCTCACATGCTGATTCGTGATTTTGGATAAAACCCAGCAGATGAAAAGCGAGTCTTGTCCATCAAGGTATCATTAGCCAGAGTCTACCAACACAAAGCCTGGTCTGCTTTCCTGTTTTCACTAAGCAGACATGGCACAGCTGCAGTTTTGATCAAAAGTCTAACTCTGCTCTCAGGATAAAGCTTTTGGTACACCAGCTGAAACGATCAGCCCAGGGGTGCTCTTGCTAAGCATCTGACAATCAGGCTTACCAAAAATCTATCAGAACCCAGGAGCCTACATTAGTCAGACTTTAGGATGTGTCCACTCTTACAGCTACAAAGGTAGCAAATATGGTGACAAGAAACACCTTCACTGCATCATTATGTTGCACCGCATTTACAGGACCTTATCTTGGAATTATGATTTTTACATCACATACTAAGTGAGCTAATCAGGGAAGATAAGGGAAAATAGCATTATCAAGAGAGCTAAATACATGAAAAGATAAATTCCACTTTATAGCAGTCCCTGCAGTTGCATTTCAATGACAACTTAGCACTCACATGTCTATTAAGTGCTGTACACACGACAAACATTTGGGTTTCTAGAAATCAGAATACACGCGTATAAACATTTTCAACTCAATCTCTCTGCAGATGAATGCTTCTTTGTTACAAGTTGTAACCGAAGCCTCGATTATACTCGGATGCGGACACAGACACGGACATATGAAGACACCACGGTAGAGTAGTCATTCCTGTTATGCTTCTTATGCACAGAGTATGCAGTGGTGCATGAGAAGCAGCAGCCCACAGTATTGTGATCAGCATCCATCCTATGTTTTAGCTGCTGTCTACTGATAAGTATAGAAAGGAGCCTGCTGAAAGGAAGCGAGACCCCTGCATAGCCGCCGCCTTCTTGTAATTCAAGCGGTTTTAATTCGTGTTGCTTACTGCTGTTTCCCATGTTTGTTACGGTGGACATTATTAATTCGTGGCACTTAGGATTCTCACCACGGACAGACTGACTACCTACCCAACAACAAGCTCGTCGTTTTGAAAGGTCAAGAGTCAAAATAAGCAAACAGGTGCCACATGGTCCACTTCAATCGCGATCGTTTACCCTTCCAGGTGCTGAATCCCAAACTTCCGATGAACAGCGTTAACTGAGAACAGATGAGCGACCCAAAAAGCGGCGAGGCCTGCTTACTTGGGGATAAACTCACCTATGTGCGTGTCCGTTTGTCCGTGTGGTCCAGGAACCTGTACGCTTATCTGTCTGTCTGGTTGCGGGATACATTTCAGGCAAAAGGAATGCAGACAAGGAAGAAGTTTTGGTTCACAGTCTCGGCTCTGAAGACTTTGTTTACACACTGCGCACGTATCCAGTAAATTAATAGGAGTGGATACCGGCGTGGCCGCAGAAGCCGCGGGAGGGGGGGACATTTTAGCGGCGAGTCCACCGACAGGAGCATCCCCGACAGCTTCAGCCGCAGTCGGCTCTGCATTAGTGCTACTGGTCCCAGCCGGGCTAGCGCTACCGTTGGTTTCTCCTCCCGCACCAGCAGCCCCGCTGCTGCCGCTGCTACTGCTGCTGCTAACGTCTCCACCTTCACTGCTGGGTGTAGGAGCCTCGTTTGCGTTCTCACGGGGCTCGCCTTCTTCGTCCCCCTTTGTATTTGTTTCTATGACTATTACTGCATTATCGGTTTTCGTCTCTGGCGGCTCAGTATCTTGAAGTGAAGGCACGGAGTCCGACTTAGCAGACGTTTCCATATCCTCTTCGCCTTTGTTATCCGCCATCTTCCTTCCTCTTAGAACCGCTGCACATCCTGCGTAACTTCTCGAATCAGGAGTACGTGTGGACGTCATGACGTCGACGCCCCTTTGATTTTCTGCACACGTGATGCAATCTGGGATCTGTGCATGGGCTGAAACACTTTCCGAAAGAACTAAAAAGGCGTTAGTAGAGAAATACTATAAAGTAAATTAACAAACAAATGTAACAAATGTAAGTTTGTTGACAGCCGATATATATATATATATATATATATATATATATATATATATATATATATATATATATATATATATATATTCAATTCAATCTTTATTGGCAGACTACATGTCCATAAAAACAAGACAAGAAACACACACACACAACTCCCCCCCCCCCCCCCCCACACACACACACAACACAAGGTATACCATTAAATATATGGTATATGGTATATATATATATATATATATACTTCCAGTTAAAGTGGCTTTATATATATTATATATATATATATATATATATATATATATATATATATAATATATATATATATATATATATATATATATATATATATATATATATATATACTTCCAGTTAAAGTGGCTATATATATATATATATACTTCCAGTTAAAGTGGCTATATATATATATATATACTTCCAGTTAAAGTGGCTTTATATATATATATATATATATAAAGCCACTTTAACTGGAAGTATATATATATATATATATATACTTCCAGTTAAAGTGGCTTTATATATATATATATATATATATATATATATATATATATATATATATATATATATATATATATATATATATATATATATATACTTCCAGTTAAAGTGGCTATATATATATATATATATATATATATATATATATATATATATATATATATATATATATATATATATACTTCCAGTTAAAGTGGCTTTATATATATATATATATATATATATATATATATATATATATATATATATACTTCCAGTTAAAGTGGCTTTATATATATATATATATATATATATATATATATATATATATACTTCCAGTTAAAGTGGCTTTATATATATATATATATATATATATATATATATATATATATATATATATATATATATATATATATATATATATATATATATATATATATATATATATACTTCCAGTTAAAGTGGCTTATATATATATATATATATATATATATATATATATATATATATATATATATATATATATATACTTCCAGTTAAAGTGGCTTTATATATATATATATATATATATATATATATATATATATATATATATATATATATATATATATATACTTCCAGTTAAAGTGGCTTTATATATATATATATACTTCCAGTTAAAGTGGCTTTATATATATATATATATATATATATACTTCCAGTTAAAGTGGCTTTATATATATATATATATATATATATATATATATATATATATATATATATATATATATATATATATATATATATATATATATGGACGATCTGATTTCCTCGTGTCAGCATTGTTCCCACATCATCATAATTAATGTTGTTCCAGGTTCAACATTGCAAGTGACCAATCACCTTCTTGTGACGTCATTCCTTTGCGACTTCGAAATACCCGCCTTCGAGTATTTCGAAATACAAGTGAAGAAGCGAAAAACCGCCGCCTGTCCGCCGAATTTGAAGTCAATTTAGGATACTTTCCTTTAATAAACGGTAAGCATTATACATATGTTCCTCACTTGGCTTGCTGTTTGTTTGCTAGCGATAGGCTACTTGACGACAGCATTAGCTAACCAGTGTTCTCTAGACCAGCGTTCCCCAACTTTTTGGGTGTTTCGTGGCCCGGGGGTTGGGTCAGGCAAAATTGCAGTAGCTTCCCTGATCATTTTACAAACATAAGTGAAGAGAATCTGGACTAAAAGGCCTAGACTTATGGTTGTGTGCTGAATCTATGAATCAAACTATCACCTGGAAACATAATTAACTGGTCCATAGCTGTGAAACTGGACATGAGTTCTTGATTCTATGGAGATTAACAGTAATCCAGAAATTTACAAATTTGTCCCAGGGACATCGCGTAGATGTTGTCCCTGGGACATCGCGTAAATGTTGTCCCTGGGACATCGCGTAAATGTTGTCCCTGGGACATCGCGTAAATGTTGTCCCTGGGACATCGCGTAAATGTTGTCCCTGGGACATCGCGTAAATGTTGTCCCTGGGACATCATGTAGAAGTTGCCCTGGGACATCGTGTAGATGTTGTCCCTGGGACATCATGTTAAAGTTGCCAGAGACATACCATATGAAAGTTTAGCTTCTTTTAGCCCCTGTTTGTTTTATATTATTTTATATATATATTTTTTTTAATATTATATTTAATATTTACATTGTATTGCAAAAACCCCCACAA
The DNA here is from genome assembly GCF_963969265.1 of Rhamphochromis sp. 'chilingali'. Classification (NCBI taxonomy): domain Eukaryota; kingdom Metazoa; phylum Chordata; class Actinopteri; order Cichliformes; family Cichlidae; genus Rhamphochromis; species Rhamphochromis sp. 'chilingali'. Next base: position 12,216,114 of record NC_137939.1, read on the forward strand.
CAAGTTAAAATGAATTAATGAATATTGACTAATTAAACCTTCGTTATTTTTCCACCAGAAATGGACGACATAATTAGAAGAAGTGTTCTGAATGACGAAAAAAAAAGAACTGGAAAAGACACACAACTTTGTGTGCATGTGTCACAATGCCAGGAGGACCCATTCAGTGTTGTGTTAGAAAAATTGAACTCATTAACCCTTCATGGACATTATAAATGTTTAAATGTTGCCTCAGGTAAAGACAGGAAAAGAGACTATTACAAATTCAACTGCATCAGAGCTGGGAAAAAAAGTCGAAACAGCTACAGAGCAGTGGGCTGTAAGGCCTATGTTTCATTTAAAGTACTCAAATGTTGGAAAGACCACACAGTCATCGTGCAGCGTACATATGATAAGCATGATGGGCATGATCCTTCGGACCCAAAAGACGCACATTTCAACAATATTTCCAGTGATTTGAGGAGGAAGATTGAGGAACTGCTTTCCCTTGGAACTAAGCCAGCCATCATACTAACCGAATGTCATAAATGGGCCAAAGAACATGGACACAGAGATCTTCACAACAGAGAGCATTTTGTCACACCACGTGACATTGACAGTGTTAGAACCTGCATGATGAGGAAGAAGCACTTTAACTGTGGAGACAGTCAAAGTGTACATACCTTACTTAATGGAAAACATCAAGAACATGTTCTCTTCTATCAACCATACACATCTGACCAAGAACTAATGATTGTTTTGCAGACACCTGTAATGAAATCAAACATGGAGAACTATGCAAAACAGTTAGTATTTGTTGACACCACGCACTGCGTTAACCAGTATTCATTTCCCTTATTCACACTTGTTGTAAGAGATGATCATGGGCATGGAGTCCCTGTGGCCTATGCTATTGTCAGCAACGAAAGTCAGAAAACCCTGGAAACTGTTCTTGGAATAGTTTGTGAGCATTTCCCAACTTCCCCGAGGTAAATAATACATTGACAGCTATTGATTTTGAAATAATTCCTTTTCAAAAAAGTTATAACATGCCAGAATCTAATGCTATAGCTGCAGCATGGGCTGCAAAAAACTTTCCTTTCCAGTTGTTAAAGTTATTCCTATAGGCTGTATGCAGTATTTTATATATCTACTTGTGAGTTGAAATGTTTAATTTGGCATTGAAGTGGTGCTTTGAGATAGCAAAAACATTTTCATACTGTTTAATCTCATTTAGTGTTTTCTTTTTTTCTGTAGAGCATTTATGGTTGACAAAGACTTTGCGGAAATAAATGCTTTGCAGAAGGTTTTTCCAGAGTCAGCTATCCTTCTATGCTGGTACCATGTCTTGCAGGTAAACCACATTATTTTCTTTTCACGTTGTCTAAAATGCACCTGAAACACATTTTTACAACAGGGTCCTGTTGTCATGATTTGCCTCATTGTGATATTCACCTACTCAGGTTAATGAATATAAAGGGATAAAATGTTGAGTGACTATGTCCATCCATTTAAGACCACAGTGCACTCATCTTCTGGTGGCTGCTTCCCAAAGCTCTTTTTGACATTTAAAAATATGTTTGCCTGGTTGATTTCTGTAATGCACAGGTCCTCTTGTCCAGTGAGTGACAAAGTTATTTTTGGACGTCAGCTTTCTTTTATGCTTTTTGTACAGCTGCTCCTCTGTCTCTCTCTCCAGATTAACTTTTTTTCTCTTACATTCACAGGCTGTTAATCGATGGCTTTCAAAATCAGAGTCCGGGGTCCATGGGCTTTCTAACACCCAAAAGAGAAATGAAATCATTTCTTTCTTTTGTAAGCTGAAAGCTTGCACATCTGTAAGTGTAATTTGTCTATTTCACATTTTGATTTCTTGATTACACTAAGAGCATAATAACTTTCAGTTGCTAAAAAAAGTTACAGAGAGATACAAAATAGATTTTTGAAACAATTTCTAAAACTGGCTTCTTATCTTGCTTATCAAAACAAGTACTTAAGCTGTGCAGACCATCATTGTGTCACCCACTGTGCAGTAGAACTTGTGAGTGGGATTCTTTCACAGACAGATGCTGAAACCAAATATGCTTATAGGTTTAGTGTTCCTTCTTAGCCATTGTAAGGGAAGAAATAATTGCTTCTTAATACAAAAACACGACATATTATTAATAACTTAAAATTCTTAATGTTATTCAATAAAAGGAAAAGGGCTTCAATACATAATATTAAAGATTTCAATAGGTCTGTTAAATGGATTGAAATATATTCTGTTGCATCCAATTCTCTTAGGAGGACGACTTTAAAGCCACATCAGCAGAGTTCTGCCAGACATTTAAGCAATACCCTTTGGTGTGCCAGTATTTTCAGAAGCACTGGGAAGGCATTGGCCACATGTGGTGTGACTACGGCCGTCGCTTCAGTCACGCTCGTTCTGAAACAAACAATGTGATTGAAAGGTATGATTTATTATTTTGACCTCATTCAATTGTATTGCTGAAAAAAAGATATTATGCTTTAATCCAAGAGGCTAAACTGAGTAGGTTCGTCATGTCATTGCCAGAACAGGTTTTAGGCAAATCCTTTAAATTCTAGCAGCGTTTTTTATGTTATCACAACAAAAAACAGAGTAGGTGGATTTGCCTAAATCAGCTAAACCGGCACAGAGCATTCCTTTATAAAAGACGTGTGCAATAGGTATTCCAATTTTTAAAAAAATAATACAGTCTTGATTAAAACTTTAAATTCCTTCAATTACAGTTACTAATCATTTCAAATAACTGTTTTTCAGATTTTTCCACCGCCTGAAATACCAGTTTTTATCTGGCTACAAGAATAGGCGTCTGGATGATCTGATTGAAGTGCTCCTAGGGAAGGCTGACGACTACTTCTCAGTCATAAAAACCCTGCAAGATGTGGGCCGCATGAAAAACAGGTTTGCTGACACCTTGTCTCAAGTTTCAGACTCTGCTTCAAGACTGATGGAAAGTGGTTGGGCTCTTAAAATTACAGTCAAGAACAGCCATGGAGTTAATGCATATCAAGTCCCATCTGAGTCAAGAGAAGACATGGTGTATGATGTCTGCCCTGTTGAGTCCTACTGCAACTGTACATATGGCTTACGAGGACTTCTTTGCAAGCATCTAGTGTTACTTGCAAAATTAGCAGAGGCTGACAATGACATCTATCCAAACATGGAAACAGACCTTGGCAAGAATTGCAGTGAAAGAAAGGCATTACTTTGTACACTGTGAGGACTTGAAAGTGATAAAAATGCCAAGTTTGTTTGGAAATCTGTGTTTTTTTGCATCGGCTGAAACACTTCAGTGCACTTGTTGTACGTTCTCTCACTATAACACATGTGCTTGCCTGAAGGTGGCTTGTAGCCATTTTAAACAAATGAAAAACTCTCTGAAAAGTCCTCTATCAACTTTGAATGACACTCCTGTAGTTGAAAGCACAGACAAAAAATGCACAGAAGATGCAGTTTGAAAACTAAATGCTGTTTTAGACACAGTTAAACAGTGGGCATTCATTCCAGAGGGTATTACTGCAATGATAGATGAACTGCATACAAATGTCTTAAAAACAAAACAAGTAGGCAAAAGTATATGCCAGTACGAAATAAAGATGACAGATAATGCACGCAAAATTAGGCCATTGTATTCTAGCAAGAAACGTTCGGCCAGCATCGACATTCCAACAGTCTGAAAATGAATGTGAACAGTCGATAACCACTGAAAGAGAGACATCCTCTGGAGAAAATGAAAACCTTTTGGAATACAAAACAAAAAAGAGAAGAGTTAAAGCTAAGTATATGCACAAGTAGACTTTTGTGTGACATTTCAAAGGGACTGCATCCATTACTTCTGTTTATTGAAACCTAAAGCTGAATAGCTGTCTTAACTTTCTGCCAAGGAACAGATGAAAAGAAATTGTTTGGTCTCTCAAGCAGTTGTTATTTATGTGTGTTATTCATTACTTTGGCTTGGTTGCTGTTTTTGATACAAATTCATCTGTGCCCATTGTAATATTTTCATATGTTACTATTTTTATATTGCTATGCATTATAAATAAAGGATTACTTATTACTATTAAAGGTCTGCATTTGTAATTGTTGGTATTATTTATAAAATATGCGCTCTTAAGTTTTTTGCTCCATAAAACGATACCTGTCACTTTTTGGACATAGAGTATCAGCTGTTGAGAATCCTGGCTCATACAAAATAGAAGTAAAAGGTTTCAACATCCAGCCTTTTTATGATTAAATACAAAGTGTAATTACAGAGTTATTGGGGTGTGATTTTGTTAATAGTTAGTCTTAAGTATAAGTTTAATAGTAATGAGTAAGAAAATATAGCCAGAATAATGGAATGAGACTAACACCTGACCTCACACTGAGATTTGGTATGAAGTGGCATGTTTGTGCTAATGCTGACATTGGGGCTCAGAGTTCCTCTGTGTGTATATATTTGTGAACGTTAACTTGGCTAATGTCCAAGGGTTTGACTGCTTTCCTGTTGGATTGTATCACAAAGAACAGGGATAAGAGCACCAGTGGCCGTGCACACCCTCATCTCTCTCCTTCACCCGATCATTAGTGTTGGAAACCGGCATTAGCTCAGAGTAGATTAGACTTCAGTATAGTGCAAGTGATTTGATTTTATGATTATTTGATTCAGTTTTTTCTGTGTTCAAGCTCAATTACTTTAATAAAATATGTTGAATTCAAACAAATAAATAAACAAATAAACTGTGGACATTACCCTTTTAAACCTTTCTGAAACAAGACAGGTAAAAACCAGTGTATAAAAGTTTACATAGGTATAAATAGCTCTAACACTTTACTCCAGCCTGGCGTCCACACATGTGGACATCACATTTTGGGTTATTTAGACCAAAATACTAAATCTTGATCAACAAGTGCCTGATATACAGTTATGAGGACATTATACTGCAACTGTTCTATCGAAATTTCAAATTAATGTCCTCATATGTGGCTCTCATTTTTCTCAGAAACAAAAATTAGGTAAAAAAAAAAACAAAACCTGGTAATTCTTTCTTTTTACATTCATCGGGTTCCAATCGGCCCAAATATCAAAGAGAAATTAAAAATGCATGCCATGGAAGATTTCGGGTCTTAGGGGGTTAAAATGACCAGACCCCTCCGGCCTGTTTTCCAGGCCACTAAATTAAACCCAGTCAATTACCAATTGAACAGAATAAAAACCTACGAGGTCCACTAATAGTCCAAAAGTCCAAATCTTTAATAGAAAAGACAGGCAGAACTCAAACAAACAATAATCCAAACGAGGAGCATATATACACACTGGAAAGTAAATAATTATAAGTTATTAAATCAGACTAATTAAATACAGTAAAACTAATAAGGGAAGACGAACACACGGGAAATAAAAATAACAGTGTAAACATACCAAAACTCAAAATAAAACAGGAAAGCTACTACAAACCGAGTGTGACACAATTACATTCATATTGAAACATATGTGATAATTTTCTTTCTTTGTAGCATTTTTAAGATATGTGTTAGAACAGTCATTATGCTGTTTGGATTAGGAACCAATCATTTTTGCCAAATAGTTAACACAAACTTAGAACAACAATGAACAATTTTCAAGATTCTGATTTACAGAACAAACAAAAGTCACAAAAGGTTTCATTATTTAAGAAACAAGATCAAGTTTTTCACACAGGAATGAAATGACAGAATCCAGTGCAGCGGGGCCAAAGGTGTGTGTCAGCAAACTGAAGGTTGAGGAATCAGTCAGCTCATGTTTAAGATTGTGTTGGATTTTGAGAAGAGTCTGTCTGTTATTAGAAAGTAAGATTAACAATGTTACACTAATAACCCAAATACGGGGAAATGACAAATAATACCAAAAAAGATACAACTTTCATATTGTTTTACTAACTTACTTTGTCATATCAGCACTTGAATGGTCGATGCCTTTACAGACCATGTCTGTTGTGACATCGCAGGCCAATCTTCCGGCAAACCCGAGGGCTAGCTCCCCAGCCTCCTCTTCACTCAGAACACTAAACACTGTTACTTTAGTTTTGGCCTTCTTAGGCCTGTCAAGAATCATTGCGGGCAGTTTGGCTTTACGGCCCTAAAAAAGAAAAAGTGCAAACACCAAAAGAGCAGAGAGAGACACACACACGCGCACAAAGTTAAATGCTTTTGTTTACATGGTGTAATTGTGTATATGTTGTAGCAAATGCACAATTTCCAGCCACATTGTCACTTCATTGATACGAGTAACCCGGATTTATTTCAGGTGACATCAAAATCACGAAATGTATACCTACCCCAATCAAACCTCTGAAAACATGAACTGACATGTTCTCTGCGTTGATTCTGCGCTTGATCTCGTCTTCTGTTATTGTGTAGGTTTTCTTTTTTGAGCTTGGTACAGATAAGCGACCATGCACTCTGTAAACTGTACTAGTTCCTTCTGAATCAGTTTGGAATTCTGTATCTGCATCGATCCTGTCAACATCATCAGCAGCAGCATTATCTGTACTCAGACTTGTGCCGTATACTTCTGTTTCTTTTTCTTTGTCTTCAGTCTGTGTACCTTCATCTCTGACTGTCAGTCTTCCTATCTCACTGTTACTTGTCGATTTGCTGCAGATGTTCTCTCCCTTAGGAACTTTTCCTTTGTCATTCGCTGCCTGATGCTTTCCCTGATGACATTCTTCACTGGCTACTTCTATTGCTCCTCCTGTATAGCCACCCACTATGCTGCACAACTCCTTTCCCTCTGCTGTGCTGCACTGTGCTGTTACATAAAGAAGAATGATATAAACAGCACTATATCAATTTAATTGTGAAGAGAAATCCCCACAATACGACACAGTTATGTCTAAAATAGTTTTGTGTAAAAACTGGATCTTGAAACGTCCACTTTAATTACACAGTCCTGGTGTGCAAAGGCAAAATTACGAAAAAAAAATTCACTTTAAACATTTTTGGACGTTGTTTAGTTATATTGTGACTTACTCTCACAGAAGATACAGATGCCACAAACAGACTTTGAACAACGCATGTGCTTGTATGCACCACATTTCTGGCACTGCACCTGTGAATTAAAAAAAAAAAAAAGAAGAAGAAATAAACAAACAAAAAACAAATGAACAAAGTCCATTAAATAAACAATCTATATGGCTAAGGACATGTCATAGTGTACCCGGTCTTTGGCTGCAATCACACACCAGCACTGACTGCACTTCCTAGTTCGATCTGCAAAATATAATTTGTTTAAGTACAAGTTACATTTTCCAATGTTAGAGAAAAAGAAGGCAGCTAATTTTATCTTTACCTATTGAGGAAAATAAGTAGTGGCAAAGTCGGGACCTGAGCTTTGTGATTTCAGTGTTGTACTCCTCCACTTGTGTTTTACCGTCAATGAGAGATTGGGCAAACTAATAATTGACGAAGAAAAAAAAAAAAAGAACAAAAAGAATTAGATTAACAAAGAAATGTTTGTTTGTTTTTAACCCCCCCCCGAGAAAAAAAACAAAAAACAGAGCAACCAAAGCAAAGCATTACTGCTGAAATGGTTCAATTTACAAAAAAAATTGAGATTTTACCATCCTGCCTCTAAGGCTTTAAAAACTGAATAGGCAAAAATGTAAACATTACTTATATAGGTTAAAGCTATAGTTTTCAGTACCATTATGACATGCACTCCACATGAGTTCCCATCCTGTTGATGTGGGTGGCTCACATGTGACAAGGTCCACTCTCCAGCGCAGCCTCTTGCTGAAGCAAATGAGCTGAGAGATCGCAGTTATTACAAATAAAAAGCATAGAGAAATCAATAACCACGTTCGGTAATGCTTTCAATTAAATTAAATATGTTATGTTAAATATGTTAATTAATTACCTCCAGTTTTTCAACACCGCACTTTTTCTGACCTCCGACTCGCCAAATGAATTCATATAGACTATGGTCCTCTTGGGTATGTCACAAAACTGTTTTGTAAAAAGATGGATATGGTAGGCTTGGGCCTTGAGAATTCCTAATGAGGGACACTGAAAAGTATCATGCACTAGAGAGAGTGCAAAATCTGTGCAACTTACAAACAAGGTCCAGTGGCTGCCGTTTTCCAGACAGGCTCCAATCAATTTCTCATACATCTGAAAGATGTTTTTCTGGAAATAAAAATAATGTGACAAGTATGTTTTTCTGTCAAGAATGACACTGCAAAACTGCAAAAGCTTGTCAGGTGAGACTTGTAATTAATTCTGCAGATACACAAACATATAGAAAGTGTCATTTTTGGTTTACATTAATTAATTTCTATAGTGTGTACAAAACAAATCAAGACCACAGACTCAACACGCACCACTCAATTTTTGGTGTTCTTTATCAGTTGGCCAAGACAGAAATGTTTTAATCTGTGTGCATTGCTTTTGAACAAGTCTTTACACAGAAAAGGTTTCAGAAAGGTATTTTTCAGGTTCTTCTGACAAGGCTTCAATTTTGGAAAATGCTGTTTGTTTATAGTGGCAACTTATAAACCCTTTGTGATAAGAACATAGTTACCACAGTCCAAGTCATACCTTCAAAAAGTATGCACTTTGTGCTCTTGTGGACCCATCCAAAATTTTTCCAGTGATTTGGCTTGGTATTGGATAAATGTGAGGGAAATTCTATAAAAATAACATAAATACACCTATGTTTTCAAATACATTACAAAAAACGTAAACATGCTATGTCATTATGATCAAACAAGCTTTTCAACATACCTCACACTGCAAATAGATTAGGCCATCTATTACCTTATAAAACAAATAAATAAATACATATAAATAAAAACAGAACTAAGGAACACGATTCATTAAGTAAATTGTACAATAAAGTGTATTTAAAGCAGAATTTAACATTAGTTTTATGACAACATAAAAGGATTTTTATGTCAAGAGGTACCTCATCTGAAATGTTAGTCTGGTCAAACAGGGATTTCAAACTTGAAATACCAATAGAGTTTGGTCCAGCTACTCCCACAAGGTAATCTGTGAGAAAGCATATGCTGTAGTCAACAGATATCATTTTCTTTTTGCATGCTGCAACCATCATCCATTTCAGTCTTCTAGGAGCTTTGTCTGGTTGTAGTTCTTTTTTCTCCTCCTCTCCCCTCATCTATTAATTAAATTGTTTTCTGACCTTCCTAACTGTTTCCGACCTGTCTTCCCAATGTGATGTTTAAGCAATATATGTATGGTCAGAAGGGGGTGAAATTTTCATTGCAGTTGTACGTGTAACATTGCATGTGATAATAAAAGGCTTGATTGGTTGATTATTCAACATGAGTTGACATTTACCTGACATTGTGAAGGAGTCACAGTTTCTGTAAGGGTGTAAGAACATAACATGTGGATTTGTTACACTTCTTTTTCACAAGTTAATAACAATCAATAATTTTCATTCCATTATTTACAAGCTATCACACGATGTCCCTGGGACAACATTTACACGATGTCCCAGGGACAACATCTACACGATGTCCCAGGGACAACATTTACACGATGTCCCAGGGACAACAATTACACGATGTCCCAGGGACAACATCTAAACAATGTCCCAGGGACAACATCTACACGATGTCCCAGGGACAACATTTACACGATGTCCCAGGGACAACATCTACACGATGTCCCAGGGACAACATTTACGCGATGTCCCTGGGACAACATTTACATGTACCAGGACAAATTTGTAAATTTCTGGATTACTGTTAATCTCCATAGAATCAAGAACTCATGTCCAGTTTCACAGCTATGGACCAGTTAATTATGTTTCCAGGTGATAGTTTGATTCATAGATTCAGCACACACTTCTTCACTTGTATTTCGAAATAATCGAAGGCGGGTATTTCGAAGTCGCAAAGGAATGACGTCACAAGAAGGTGATTGGTCACTTGCAATGTTGAACCTGGAACAACATTAATTATGATGATGTGGGAACAATGCTGACACGAGGAAATCAGATCGTCCCTTTCCGAAAGAACTAAAAAGGCGTTAGTAGAGAAATACTATAAAGTAAATTAACAAACAAATGTAAGTTTGTTGACAGCCGATATATGTGTATATATATATATATATATATATATATATATATATATATATATATATATATATATATATATATATGTGTGTGTGTGTGTGTGTGTGTGTGTGTGTGTGTGTGTGTGTATATAATATGTATACATCTTATTTGACTGTTGGAATACAGCTGAATGATTCAGCAATCACTGACACTGATGCTAAGGCTGTAGGGGTCTGATTTGTCTCCTCTCCTATGAATGTGTGAAATGAGACCTTTACACCAGATGTTAGGACAATATCCTGACTGGAGGATCTTACTGATCAGCTTCTGCATCAACTAGATGAATATCTGCAAACAAGACAGGAACATGACATCCTGCCATGTTCTGTGTTTCTGTGTTTCTGGATGTTTACCTTTTCCATGTGCTTCCCTGCCTGTGCCTTCCTGTTTGTCAGTGTGAGTGAGTTCTGTCTCTCTTTTCAGTTACATCCTGTCTTATTGTGGAAGTCATTGCCTTTGTATCTCATCTTGTGTTTCTCTTCCTGTCTTTGTTCTTAACCCACCTTTGTTATTATTTGTCAGGGCCTAATTGTGTCTACCTATTCCTTGTTATCTTCCTTGCATGTCTGTGTGTTTTTCTGTCTTTTTTAAATTTGTTTTATTTGTTGTTAGTTTTGAACTTCCTCTTAACACTTGACACCATGACGTAACATTTAACTTAGCAGTGTGTTGTAATATTCTTCTTTTTAAAAATTGATTAACATAGCTTTGTTTTGAAAACCAAGTAACTTGGTTCATTTGTTGTCTTATTGTCTTATCTTTCTGTGACCTGACTTTAATATTGACCACAAAGTTCTGACAATCTCCAAAATCATAAATAATCTGCCTTTATCTTGCAGAGTCATTAATGTCAGTAAAAACACGTTTGACGTGGAGCTGGAGTATCTGCATTAGCAGGCTAATAGCACACCACAAATTTACACCTATCTTCATTAAATGACATTCTGTCTCCACCATCTTCTCCACCACTCATCCAGTTTCCTCACTGTGTCCAGTTTATGAGTCTGTAAGACTATTATGGCTTAAAGAACAATACACATTTAAACAATCCACGTGTACCACTGAGAAATTCTGCAGTACTATTATTTATGATGTGAATCCCAAATGAAAACACCATTCGCACTGGAGGACTAATGGGTCGCTTAGATTCCATCTCGAGATTTAATAAAAAAAAATCATGATTTCATAAATCCTCAGTCAGATGAAATTGCCTAAAAGAACAGAGTTATTTAGCTCCTTACTTTTGTCACCTAAGCTTCAAAGTAAATTATTTACTTCAAAGTCTTTATATTACCAATAACAAGGTGGGGTCTGCTCATGTGAGAAGGAGAATGAGGAAACAGGCGTTTTAAGAAAGTATGGTTTTATGAAGGGTTTTAAAGGGCTTAGGGGCAATAAATGTGTCATTTGTTTATTATAATAGAAACATTTATAGTTAAATTCTGGCCAATAGTGTGATACAGAAAGAATGATAACCAAACATTAATGATTAAGCCATGTTAGGTATCAAAGACTGGATGGAAGGCATTTCTTTAAGCAGACGACTTAAGCAAGTCTGAATAAGCAAAAAGTATGGAAGAAATTGTTTTTTGAAAATTAAACATCGCAAGGAATCTCTATTACTTGTCTCAATAATTTAAAAGGGAATGGGATGCAGTTTCTGCTTTGGTGGATGATAGGGCCCTTTGGATCAAACAAATACATTTTAAATTCAGTGTTAAGAAACTGCACTGGGGTAGAAGAACAGTCAGAATGATGTCTTTAAGTTTACCAAATTTAAGGGAACATGAGTGATAAAAGGAAAGCTATGATTAAAAATACAGGAGAAATAATAGACTAATTTACAGATTTGGACATACTGAACTAAATAGTATAATATTCAAAATGTGTTAAACTTTACAAATAGATGTGACCCACATGGACAAGAAACAGTAGAGAATGTTGCCTCACTGTCAGAAATATGAGGCATCTGATAGATATTTTACACTCAAGTACTCAAGAAATGAGTAATAGTAAGTCAGAATCTTAGACAAGCTAATTCGGCTAATAGAACATTGGGACTATTTCATAGAGCACCAGGAGGGTCACACACACAGAATTATAGCATTTCATGAATTAATAATTAACTGCCCAATAAAATATTCATCAGTAAATGAATTTTCAAATGAATTTTTAATGTATTCTATTTATTAAGACATCAATAAAACAATTAATTATTTGATAATTCAATGCTCAATAAAAAGAGGAGTTAAATCACTCTTTAAAATGTTAAAAACAGATTTTCAAAATGTCTTATGAAATAAAATTTAAAGATAGAAATAAATAAATGGATTCCTAAATTAAATTAGGAATCCAAACTTTTCTGAAATCTAAAATAATGCTTGTTTCCCTTTTCGATTCATTCTCGTTTCCCATTAGCTATTGGACTACCCTCTCCGATGAGGCGTCAAAGGTTTGGTAAAATAATATGAGCACTAACAAGTTGTGTAGGGTCATGTTAAGATTGCACAACTGGGATGTGACATTGTACCATGACTAATTTGCTTTGTTTTATTCACAAAGACCAAAAGGGTCATGGAAAGGTCACACGGAGAAGGTAATCAAATAGATAATCCTGTAATAATAAGATCATTGATTTATTGTTTAGACTCAACATACTGCTGAGGAGGTCAGGGTTTCCAAAATGGAGAATCCAATAGCTATGGAAAGGAAATTGAATTAAAAAGGAGGGATGGTATCATCATTTTAAATGTCAGAAAAGTTTTTAACTCCATTTACCCATTTCTCTTATTAAATCGTATTTTTTTTTCAACTATTTTGAAAATCTGTTTTTAAATTTTTAATTTCAGGCTACTTTTTAAATTATGTTTTAACAAGCATTTCATATATTTTTCTTTAAACCCCTTTTCAGGTTGAGATATTTCATAATGGATTAATAGTTTGTAGAAATATGTATTTTTAATCCCTATCGATTGATCAAATAATGAATTACTTTGTTAATGACAAAATAAAAAGAGGACATTGAAAACGTGATTTACTAATTAATGTTTTATTGCACATTTAACTATGAATTCATGGCACGCTTCAAAGAAGAAACATCAAGATAAACACTCCATACCATGCGGTGGCGCTAAAGTGCCAATTCGAAGAAGACGCGAAATTAAAGAAGAAGAAAGGGGACACTTGGATTTTGAGTTTATTTAGCAGAAAGCGAGACAGTTCAACAACTGAACGATATATAGACTGATTAAAAATGGCCGGGACGGCTTCAGTAGCTGGAGAAGTGTTTGTAGATGCTCTGCCGTATTTCGACCAAGGTTACGATGCGGCAGGTGTGAGAGAAGCGGTGAGTAAGCGGGCAGTTCGAACACAGCGTGTTAGCTAACCATGCTACATGGCACACTGCAATGTTTCAGCGGACACTGTAAGTTTGATATCTGAAGCTGGTTCATTTGCTCTGTTAACCAGACTCGTGTCAGGACAGTGTCTTTATTATATAGATTAAATGAAGTCTTGAAAAACCCATTTTTTTAATATATTTTATGTTATAAAAAAGCGAAATAGATGTGTCGATTAATTGAATAGTTTTTCCCTTTTCCCATTTTTAAGAATCGGTTCTTGACAGCCACCCTTCGACTGAGATAATTTCTCATGAAGTGAACAGTAGATTGGTCAAGTGATGGCCCAGATGTATCTCTCAGGTCCGGTGTCAGGTCTTTGCTATATTTTTCTAATTTCTTAAAGACATGACTTTCAGACTCACTTGATAGTTCTTAGGTCTGCCACTTCTTGTTTTGTTCAATTTCTTCAAATTTCAGAACAGGCAGAGAAATACCAAATCTCCATTTAACAGCTCTTTGGCAATCAACTTGTTGACCCAAAACAATATTTTATGAATTCCTTCGGGGTTTTTCTTTTAATTTCTTTTTATTTTGTAGATTTAACAAAAGAAATGGGGGAAAAAATTAGATGTTATCGTAAGAGGCTGCTGGTGACAAAGTATTTAAACATACAATTTAAGTTGGGTTTTCTCACTGAAAACAAGTGAGAAAGCAGCCCGTGTCCAAAGAAAACTTTTGAAGGATCTTCACAAAGCCTAATATATATTGGTGTCAGTGTTTTCAATAATTTCTTCGTGGTCACTACTAAACACTTCCCTGATCAAGACATTTCCCCTGGATCCTCCATTGGCTCTCATCACATCTAAGGTACACAGATTACTGCTGTTTGTGTCACGCAGCTCTACAGGGAGTGCAGAATTATTAGGCAAGTTGTATTTTTGAGGAATAATTTTATTATTGAACAACAACCATGTTCTCAATGAACCCAAAAAACTCATTAATATCAAAGCTGAATGTTTTTGGAAGTAGTTTTTAGTTTGTTTTTAGTTTTAGCTATTTTAGGGGGATATCTGTGTGTGCAGGTGACTATTACTGTGCATAATTATTAGGCAACTTAACAAAAAACAAATATATACCCATTTCAATTATTTATTTTTACCAGTGAAACCAATATAACATCTCCACTAGAGCAGGGCGATATGGCCAAAAATATTTATCACGATATATATTTAAAATTTGCGATAACGATATAACCGACGATATAATTGATGCGAGACAAAATACAACTCCACAACATTACTAGCGCAAAAAGACAACCTTCCATTTATTTTCACTTAAACAAGAAGCTGGTTTTTATGTACATTAAAGCTTTATAAAAATGTAACAGTGCAAATGCAAATTCCTTGCTGAAAGTTTAACCAAAAGGCATTTCCAGTAGAAATGGGCTGACATATCCTGAGCATAACCATGTATAATATCCACTGAAGTTAAAAAGAGGTGCTTTGTAACATTAAACTGCAGTGTGCAGTACGCATTTTTCGGACCATAAGGTGCACGGGATTATAAGGCACATTAAGCGAAACAAAGCAGTCAGATAAATCAAACTTTATTAAACTCATTCTTCTTGCTTCCTCCACTTCTGTACCATTGATTCATTAATGTTGAATTCTCTGGCAGCTGCTCTATTCCCATGTTGTTGCAGTATATTAATGACTAACCTCGTATTGTGGATGGATTATCTCAGTTGTTCTCCTGACTGAAGTTTGGTCCGTTTACAGTATCCTGCCATGCGATTGCATTTGTCTCTAACCATGAAGAACCTTCACGTTAACTTTTATAAGTGGAAAAGTGTTAGTGTTCGTCCTCCAGCTTCCCTGTTTATGTTATGCTAACATAGCTGTGTCGCTAGCGATCACGTAGCACATCATTATATACCAGCTAGCCCAACTTCAGTAACCCTACAAACGTCACTGCTGTTTAGTTTCCTGTCTTCATTTATGTTGGAAGTGATAGCAGAGCTGTACGTTTGATTTTTTTCAGAAATCTCTCAGTCAGAACATGGTATATCATGCTTAGGTAACTAGCGAAACTAGCGAGCTAACTTCCGCTAGCTTCCTGCTAACTTCTAACTCCGTTAAATGTAATAACTTTTGTTTTCATGGATGCCTGGAAGTTAAACTTTATAGTTACACCTGGTAAAGCAGCAATGCTGATCGTTTTATTAAAGATGAAAGAATTTAGACAGTTTTTAACTCTCAGTGATGCTGCAGTGTTGTTTGACCTGAAGCATACGGAGTTTAGGACCCAGATTACTCCCAGATTTAAGAGCATCTTAGTCCGACAAATATGACAATAACGACGGCCGCTTGCATGTTCTGCAAAAAAATGTGCTTTGTTGTGTATCTGACGGACAAACACCAAACCAGTTCCACATCACTGAAGTTGCACCATTTTTACAACCCAATTCTGGTTCATCTGTTTCACTCAACAATCGGCCATGTGCGTATGAAAACAAAGGCACTGCGCATGCGCGTTTTACTCCCATTCTATCGCGATATTTCATTTTCCTATCGTTGCCTAACATTATACCGGTATTACCGTGAACGGTATAATATGGCCCAGCCCTAATCTCCACATTCACAAATATACATTTCTGACATTCAAAAACAAAACAAAAACAAATCAGCAACCAATATAGCCACCTTTCTTTGCAAGGACACTCAAAAGCCTGCCATCCATGGATTCTGTCAGTGTTTTGATCTGTTCACCATCAACATTGCGTGCAGCAGCAACCACAGCCTCCCAGACACTGTTCAGAGAGGTGTACTGTTTTCCCTCCTTGTAAATCTCCCATTTGATGATGGACCACAGGTTCTCAATGGGGTTCAGATCAGGTGAACAAGGAGGCCATGTCATTAGTTTTTCTTCTTTTATACCCTTTCTTGCCAGCCACGCTGTGGAGTACTTGGACGTGTGTGATGGAGCATTGTCCTGCATGAAAATCATGTTTTTCTTGAAGGATGCAGACTTCTTCCTGTACCACTGCTTGAAGAAGGTGTCTTCCAGAAACTGGCAGTAGGACTGGGAGTTGAGCTTGGCTCCATCCTCAACCCGAAAAGGCCCCACAAGCTCATCTTTGATGATCCCAGCCCAAACCAGTACTCCACCTCCACCTTGCTGGCGTCTGAGTCGGACTGGAGCTCTCTGCCCTTTACCAATCCAGCCACGGGCCCATCCATCTGGCCCATCAAGACTCACTCTCATTTCATCAGTCCATAAAACCTTAGAAAAATCAGTCTTGAGATATTTCTTGGCCCCGTCTTGACGTTTCAGCTTGTGTGTCTTGTTCAGTGGTGGTCGTCTTTCAGCCTTTCTTACCTTGGCCATGTCTCTGAGTATTGCACACCTTGTGCTTTTGGGCACTCCAGTGATGTTGCAGCTCTGAAATATGGCCAAACTGGTGGCAAGTGGCATCTTGGCAGCTGCACGCTTGACTTTTCTCAGTTCATGGGCAGTTATTTTGCGCCTTGGTTTTTCCACACGCTTCTTGACTATTTTGAATGAAACGCTTGATTGTTCAATTTTGAGACTGCTGCATCCCTCTGCAAGATATCTCACTATTTTTGACTTTTCTGAGCCTGTCAAGTCCTTCTTTTGACCCATTTTGCCAAAGGAAAGGATGTTGCCTAATAATTATGCACACCTGATATAGGGTGTTGATGTCATTAGACCACACCCCTTCTCATTACAGACATGCACATCACCTAATATGCTTAATTGGTAGTAGGCTTTCGAGCCTATACAGCTTGGAGTAAGACAACATGCATGAAGAGGATGATGTGGACAAAATACTAATTTGCCTAATAATTCTGCACTCCCTGTACAGTCTGTAGTAAGAGCAGTGCCATAACAGGAGAGCTGACAACAGAAAAGCACTCTGACACTCCCACGGCATTGTGTGCAACACCATTTGGCAAAAAACAGTTACTCATTCAGCACTTAAAGATTTTTCTTAAATCTTACAAAAATATGAAGGTATCTATCTATTGCATATGTTTGGATTTGATTCTCTTAGTATGTGAGCAGTATTTAATGTTTTCTTGATTTGCTGTAAGTCGGAGTCCATTAGACTAGTACAGTTTTACAGCAACATTTATCTTTCTTCTCATATTTTTCTCAACTTGCAGCTCAATGACTCAATGACTGTACTTGTCCAGTCATTGATCTCCTTCATGCTCAAGAATAAGATTGCATCTGTCTTTAGATCAACAAGACAAACATTTGGATAACACTCAAAAGGGACATCAAATCCTGTACATATTGTTGCAGTAGAATATTTGAATATGGCAGCAATGGGAATGTTTGATTTTCCACTAGTCTGTTATCAGAAGTTATGTTCTCTAAGGGTCTGATTCATTTTTCCATGTGTATGAAAAAAAGAGAAGTGTACCTTTTAACCAATAAGTATTACCCCACAGTTTCAAAACTGATGAATTCCTAATTAAAAGGCTACACCTCAAAGAGTTTCAGTTGTCAAATAACAAGAAGTGAATTGTGCAACTCTAATGCAATTCATTTCAAGTGAATTTCCCAGTGGCTGCAAAATATTCCCCGTGCCAAACACGAATCGTGTTTCTTCCTTCAGGCAGCAGCGTTGGTCGAAGAAGAGACCAGAAGATACCGACCTACAAAAAACTACCTGAGTTACCTGCCTACTCCTGATTTCTCTGCTTTTGAGGTGATGAACTCATCAGAAGTTTAAAACCTTCTTAGTGGTTTCAGCTGCTGACAAGGAAATAATGGTGCTTCTTCTTTGTTCTCACCCCCTTCAGACAGAAATAATGAGGAATGAATTTGAGCGGTTGGCAGCTCGGCAGCCGATGGAACTCCTGAGTATGAAGAGGTAAATCCTGCCAGCTGTAAGAGCCTGATGGTAGCTTAGCTGCAAGTTGAGCTTTTTGCTTATTTGCCACAGAGGAAGAGAGATGCATAGTCAACCTACTACACTGCTTCTAAGTTCTTTCTAGGCTGTTCACCCATTCACTGATTTACACTGTAAAGTTGTGTTTTTAATGCAGTGTAGTCTCGGGGCCCAAAGATCACAACCATTCATTTAAAGTTTGTCAAGGATGATGCAAAATATGGTCCTTAAATTGTTGATCTGCTGTTGTGCAGTCCTGTGAGTTTTTGTCCAAAGCTTCAGCTGTTGGTCACATTTGACTTAAGAATATTTTCGTATACAGAGGGTTCATGGTCAACTCAGTGACTGCAAGCTGCCCAGGCCCTGTGGCTGCAAAACAAGCACAAATCCACCGTGCTTGATAGTTGATGTGAGGCACTTGTGCTGATGTGCTGTGTTTGGTTTTTCCTTTGTTACAGAAGTGTTTTGGTTTGTTCAAATGCAACTTTTTCTAATTTTACTGTCATAAACTTTAACATTTAACATGCTAATCTAGGATTGTAGCATCGTTTTAACAAACGGTCAAAACTTCAGCTCTTATAGAGGTGCTCACAGGTGCTGATGAGTAGTTACTAAATTACATTTGAGTGGCATGATACAGTCATAATTCATATGCAAGCATGATGGATGTACTTAGTTTTTCACAGGATTTCATAGATTCTTGTGAAAAAACTGTTTTTATACAACTTGACTTGCTTTTCCAGTAGTAGCTGTATCCCTCCCCTTCTTTAATTACACAACTGTTCAAGTCACATGCCGTATCATACATGATTCTGGCACCACATTAAAAGAAAAAGAAAAAGAAATTCAACATTTTATGTAGCACTTAAATGATTTCCACATTTTCAGACAGGTCGGTTAACTCAGCTTTTGTTGTTGTTGTTTTTTTTTTAATGTACGTTGTTGATAGTATTCCAAAATCTTTGGAAAACGGGGTAGTAACAGATGTGAGTGAAGTTGGCCCCCCACCTTCTTCAAATCCAGCAAAAGTGGTGTCACATGTTTGTGCTGGTTTGTGTTGCAAAAATGTTTGTTTGTGCCACTATCATTTCAAAGATATTAATAAAAGTTTCTAGAGGTCATCTAAGGTCAGGAGGTAGATGACTTCTTTGGTACAGTAATGATGGTGGAGGCTTCAATACATGTGGGAACGACAGCCTGACCCTAATGATGTGTTCAAGATGTCTGTGAAGACCTTTGTGAGTTCCACAGCATAGTCCGTCAGTGCTCGTCCAAGGATGTTATCAGGACCTGGAGCTTTGCTTGTATTGATTTTGGCAAGAGATCTCCACACACTGTCTGGGGATTGTATCACCACGGTCTGCAGAGTGGGCTTGTAGTCTGTGATGGTTTGTATTCCTTGTCACTGCCTCTGAGTATCTCTGCTATCGCTGAAGCTTTGCAAAATCCTCCTGGATTACTGCCTTTTCATCTCTGATGCCACGTGACAGGTTTGCCCTTGCTGTTCTTAGGCTCACCTAATCCTCGGCTCTGAAGGCTGCATTTCTCAACCTTAGGAGCCTTGGACCTCACCTGTGAGCCATGGTTTCTGATTGGCCCGGACAGTGATAGCTCTGGTCTCTGTGACATCATCGATGCATTTTGGGATGTAGGCAATGACAGTTTCAGTATATTCCTGAAAGTCTGTGGTGTTGTCGTGTGTGGCAGCCTTTTTAAAGATCTCCCAGTCTCTGGTGGAAAAGCAGTCTTGCAGTGCCATCAATTTTGTCTGATTTGGGTAATGTGGGGGGGCTGGTTGACCTTCTGGCCTTTAAATTTTCTTTAATATCTTTAAAATGATAGCGGCACAAACAAAAATTTTAGCAGCACAAACGTTTGATACCACTTTTGTTGGTTTTGAAGAAGGTGGGGGGGGCAACTTCACTCACATGTAACTTAGTATTTTTCTGCTATTTTTTTTATTTTTTATTTTTTGCCTTCATTTCTGTTTGTTTCACACGTTAAAGTTTAACCCTCTGCTGTAAAAGGCTGTTGGGGTATTATCATCACTAAGTTTGTTAATGCAATAACTAAAGAAAGAAAGCAACATAGCAGCTACAGACGCTATCATAGGTGCATCTACTAAAAATCTCATGAGTTCTCGGTGACCGCAACCTCAAGTTCAGAGGTCAAGTTTTCTGAAAACCTTGTGAGAGCGATAATTGAAGAACCCAGCGATGTAGGATTTTCAAGTTGATGCCATCGGCGTGTCTACTAGGCAGAGGAGTAGCACTGGTGATCACCAGTATTTTAATAAATGTTTTCCTCATTGAGGTATGAGTTGCCGGCGCCCTCATCAGGACAGAAGAATGACATTACAGCGTGGCAGGAGTGCGTGAACAACTCGATGGCCCAGCTGGAGCACCAGGCGGTCCGTATCGAGAACCTGGAGCTCATGTCGCATTATGGAACCAACGCATGGAAGGCCTACAACGAGTGCGTACAGTCTCCAGATCCAGTCTGCACAGTGTTGATGTCTGTGGGGAAATACTGCTAACACGTGTAGTGTTTGATTTTTTTTTTTTTTTTCTTCAGCAACTTGGCCTTCATGATCGAGATGGCACAAAAGGAACTTCACAAATTCAGGTGAGTTCATTGCCTCAAACCTTTTGCTCCAAAACACGGTGTTTAATGTGTTTTAATATTTATCTGTTGGTGTGTTTGTTCTGCCACACAGGAAGCAAATTCAGGATTTGAACTGGCAGCGTAAGAATGATCAGTTGGCAGCAGGAGCCAAACTCAGAGAGCTGGAGTCTAAGTATGTTGTTGGAAGAGTTTACGTTTGTATCATTGACGCACAGAAGTTTTCCGTCTGTTTTAACATCTGTATTTGTGCCCTCAACAGCTGGGTGTCACTCGTCAGTAAGAACTATGAGATCGAGCGGGCAATCGTTCAGCTGGAAAACGAAGTCGCTCAACTCCGGCAACAGCAGGGAGACGAAAACAAGGAGAACATCCGACAAGACTTTTAGGAGCTACTGATCCCGCGGTCGGATTCCATCTTGGCTTGTGAGGCTAACAGGACTAAGAAGCAACCTTAGGACTGAAGTTTTTTTGCCGCGTTCCAAATGCGCCCATGAATCTCAATTTGCAGCACACAGTTTACCACTGTACACCTTATTCCAGTGTAAAAACACGACACAATACATCATCTTTTCACAAACGGAAAGTCGAACACAATAAAACGGCTTTTGTTGCCTCACGTGGTTTGGTAGGACAGGCAGATGAAATATCACGTGACATTATTTAGTCTGTTGGCTGTAAATGCTAATGATATTATAGCATTAGCGTTTAGTGTTTTGTCACATGAGCTCATTTCGGAAGTTTACATCGACCTGATTCTTCAAGCTCTCTTCCAGCTCAACAGTGTGTTTGGAAAAATGTACATAGTTTGTTTGAAGCCAGACTCATCTTTATGAGCTCCAGCATGACTTCAATTAATGTAATTTTTTAAAGCGGTTTTAATAAATTGAACTTTTCTTATATTGTAGTGTGAATTTGATTGAACTCTTAATATTTCCCTTTCTTTTTTAAACTTGGTCTGATATCCATTATATTTTATTCTAATTTAAAATCATAAAACACACCAGTTTCTTCTTTCCTGTGAGGCACAGCAGCCTTGGTTAGCTATATCCTCCTACAAGGGGGCCTTGGTGTGCTCTTTTACACAATACTCTTACAGTTCAGTCTTTCAGTTCATGTACTGTTCAGCTGAAGCTAGTAGCTTTAGCACTTCTCCTGTTAAACCAGCTTCCATCTGATTGGCTGCCGCTCACAAACAGAAGAACATCAGGTGAGTTGAGCTGTCTGCCTCAGATGACAATTTTAAGGGGATCTCCACTCAACAATATCACACAGGTAATAGAAAAAAGCTGAAACAGAAACAAATGCAGTCTAAATCTGACCTTTAGGCTCTCAGGGAATACTTGAGTTCATGACAGGAAGTAATTTAATAGCTTCCCTTTTTAAACAGTCAGTGTACACAAGGTTGAAGGAATATTAAACATGAGATTAGGCTAGTTAGTATCCATAATAACATATCAACACGTGCATGTCCCTGTATACTAGACTCGTTTATTGGCAGCAGCTTTACTGAGTGCAAGATCATTTATTACACCTAAGTGCACAAATATCCGGTGACAGACTGTTGTTGGCTAACTAAATTACAGCACTATGCACAAATTAGTGGGATCCTTGACAGTGACACGGGGTGGGAAAATGTCAAGAAACCAAATTAAATACAGGAATTCTGCATTTGCTTTATAATATCGAGAAGCTTCTGTAAAGGCTTCACAGTGTAGTGGTTTACACATTTTGTTAAGAAGCAAACAATCTTCAGTATGCTTCTTGGAGGAGAGACAAATGTTGAGGCATCCCTCAGGAAGATATTGGACCCCCTGTGTCCTCTGATGCACCCGTGTGAGGGTTACACAAAGTAAAGAGAAAAACTACGCTTGTAGTAAAAAGCTCAGAGTAGAAAGGTGATGTATAAGTGCAGCACATTTTCTACCCGCTGTGGTGAATAAGGGAGCAGCTGTCAGCATCCTTCCTTTGTCTGTTAAAATGATGTAATCATTTCTCTTAATGCCATATTAATTTAAAAAAAAAAAAAAGAAATTCAATACTACCTTTAAACACATTACTTAATGAAAATGTCAGGAACTTACTTTGACTCATAAACCTTTAATTTAAACAGCTCGTCACCCTGGATAGTACATAGCGTACTACTGGGTTCACACAGGAATAAAAAAAAGGTAAATCTGATTTATTATTATTTATTGCCACGTTCCTCACACACACACTGTGTATAACAATCCTTTCGTCTGCCCCACCCCCCCCAATACTGAATTTATTCTTCGATCACAGACAGAACGAACATCAGAATAAATTCAAGTCTGTGGCAAATCAAAAAGCCTGGCTGTGCAAGATTGTCTGTAGTCATGAAAAGCCCGATGTCCAGCATAGAAAGGAGCTAGATAACGTAGTGCTTAAACCACATATGAGCAGCTTCTACATACACCAACACCTGGAATGGATGGAACTAAAGAAAAATCCCAACAGAAATACTGATACTCATGCGTTTTCGCTTGTCTCTTACAACATTCGCCCATCTCTCACACACACACACACACACCAGTTTGCAGGCACCGTTAAACTCTTTGCAAAGATGCTAGAGGGTTCTCCTTAGGAAAAGTTATCCAATGTGACTGAAATTTTGACTATGTGCAAAACTTTGTGGACAGCCACCGGTAGCAAGAGTAGCAGAAGGTATTTTTGGCCATGCTCCAGTCTATATGCTGAGAGTGTTCAGAGCTGGTACTAAAGTAACAGCGTCTGGCAGGTTTTGGTTCTGGTCCTGGCTTCCTTTACTCTGGAGGAACTTCTGTCGATGCCGCTCCTCCTGACGCTTCTTTTTCTCGAGCCGCTGCTGATCTTTCCTCTGCTTGTTGGAGACCTAGGGGTGAGCGAAAAAAAAAGAAAAAGTCAGTTATCCTCATTGAGTAAAGTTTAAAACTGCTAAAGCATGACCAATGCTGCAAAAAGATATTTCACAAGTTAGGAACACCAATGTGAATCAATTTCATGTATAATGTGAAGTATAAAATATTGATTTAGCTAGACAGGCTCCTTTATAATGCAAATAATTAGCAGGAAATTTGTGTCCACAACCTTGGATTTTTGAACGTTGCTGCCCTCTGCTGTCTGGATGGGATCACTGCAGTGAGCGGCTGCAGCTCTGCAGGCTGAACAGGATCCAGAGGCACACTGGCCCTGGCAGGACTGGCCCACCGCAGAGCCAACAAGCCACTCGGCGTTGATTGTCGCTGCACTCAGTTGGAGTAAGTTTTCCTCATCACCTGAGGCAAAAAAGATATAAACATGCAAATACAATCAGATCTGTTTCTGTTAGTGTCATACTAAGAGTCTTAGTTCAATGCTGGGATGTTTATGTGATCAACACAACTAGCTGTGAAAAAAAATCCAAAGCATTCATGATTCTGATGATTATGTTGCTTTCCCTCACAGAAGTCTACTTGTTCCAACAGCTAATAATTTAAATGTAACTTCTAACCCTGGATCCCTCGATTCTTGATGGAGCTCAGGATCACGTTGTCCTCCTCTGACGCTGAAGGAGAAGACTTTTTGTGCCTGTCTCTCTGACCGTCCCCAAACTCACGCTGCTGTCCATGTGAATTCTGCATATTCTGGGAACAACAATGATAAGAAAAACATCAGAAAAAATCTAGTAGAAGACGGCTCATTGGGTGCAGTGTTGACATATAAAGACGCATGCTAGATGAGAGCTAACTGTTCTTTAAGTACTGGTCTGGTAGGACACCACACCTCTATGCGGAGCTGAGCAGGACTCTCAGAGTTGTCTCCTATCCGTCTCACGCTGTCATAATGGTCTCCATAGCGGTAGGCAATGTGCAGCTCTCGGCACACCTGCTTCTCTGAACCGTTGATCTGCAACAAAAACACAACATATAAACAGCGTGGTGTGCCACAGAGACATCATATAACAAATTATATTAGCGCACAAGATCAGGAGACATAATTTGAAAGTGTCTGCTCCTACCTCCCACAGTGGAGTGTTGAGCTGATGGATAACCACTTTCACCTGTTGACTGCGAGCAAACGCCACAATGGCATCGTTGCCAGCAAAAGTACCAGGCTGAGAAAGATTGGCCACTGCAAGGAAAAGAAGCACAGAGTTGTTACTGCCACAACTGCTCTCTTGAACTTTCAACACATGACTCTTAAAGTCTGTCTGTTAAAATGACTAAAGCTGTCCTATTGTATATATTACTATTTCCACATTTTTACACTAAAAAAAAAGTAAACTAAGAGATCGTATATTTATTTTGTGACACCCCGTCCCTCCCACAGGCCACTTACATACATCTGTCACTCAGAAGCAATAACCACCAGAGGTCACTGCAAAGTTTCTGGTCAAAACTGCATCCCACTGAACTCAGCTGTCTGTCTGTGCAACTATATTGCCAAAAATATTCCCTCACCTACTGAAATCATGGAATTCAGTTGTTTCAATCACTTCCATGGCCACAGGGTATAATATTCAAGCATGAAGACATGCAGACTGCTTTTACAAAGATTTGTGAAAGAATGGGTTGCTCTCAGGTACTCAGTAAATTTCAGTGTGGTACCGTGATAGGACCTGTGTAACAAGTCCAATCGTGAAATTTCCTCGCTACTAAATATTCCACAGTCGGCGGATGCTGAGGTGCATAGTGCACAGAGGTTGCCAATTTCCTGCAGAGTCAAGCACTACAGACCTCCAAACTTCATGTGGCCTTCAGATTAGCTCAAGAACCATGTGTAGAGCGCTTCATGGAATGGGCCTTCATGGCAGAGCAGCTGGATTCAAGCACAATACACAGTGTTGGATTAAGTGGTGTAAATTGAGCCATCACTGGACTGTGAAGCATTGGAAACAGTTCTCTGGAGTGACGAATCACACTTCTCCATCTGGAAATTTGGTGGATGAGTCTGGGTTTGGCAGTTACCATCAGAACGGTATTTGTCTGACTGCATTACGACAAGTGTAACGTTTGTTGGCGGGGGGGTTATGGTGTGGAGTTGTTTTTCAGAAGTTGGGCTTGGCTCTTTACTTACAGTGAAGGGAACTCTTAATGATTCAGCATACCAAGATATTTTGGACAAACTTTGTGGGAACAATTTGGGGATGTTCCATCGTGACTATATAACAATGCATAAAGCAAAGTGCACACAGACGTGGACCTTGCCATGTGTTTTCTTTCTTCCAAGTTTCTCTTCCAAGTTTGGGTTGAAAGAACTTGACTGGCCTGTACAGAGTCCTGATCTCAACTCAACAGAAAACCTCTGGGATGAATTAGAGTGGAGACTGTGAGCCAGGCCTTCTCGTCCAACATCAGTGTCTGACCTGACAAATGTACTTCTGGAAGAATGGTCAAAAACTGCCGTAAACACTTCTAAACTCTTCCCAGAAGAGTTGAAGCTGTTACAGCTGTAAAGGATGTGCTGACACCATTTTAAACACTATGGATTAAGAGTGGGATGTCAGTCAAGTTTGTATAGGTGTGAAGGCAAATACTTTTAGCAATATAGCGTAGGTACCGTTATAGATTGTGGATTGCAAGTTAGAGTAAGTCTAGCTAATCACATTGTTTTCTTGGCATATGTAGCCAATGTTACCCGCTTGCTTGTTTTTTTCTTACAGTGCTGTGCAAAGGGAACGTCATCCTCAACAAAGGGCTCAAAGTCTTGTCGATGGGATGTCATATAATCAACAGTTTCCTGGCGAAGACGCAGGTGGCCCCGGGAGTGACCCTCTAACTGGTCGCCTAGAGCTCTGAACAGACAATTCCTAAAGAACAAAAGGAAATGACAAATGACTGCCTGTGGTTGAAGGGTTTAATATACAATCTTTACCAAAATGAAGTTAAAAGTTGTTCGAATTTTTAAATCAAAGAGAGCTGCTCAGCCTTATTTTTTTCCAAGCATTTTTGAGCCCTCATAACTGATTATGTAAAGGATAAAGACAGGGCATTTTTAGAACAGATTAAATACATTTAAGCTCTTTTAAAAACTGCATCCAAAAAAATTAAAAACAAATCCAGGTGCTCCGATCTAAAGCCAGAACTGTTTTTTAAGATATCACCATATGGGATGTGGTGGGCCAAGTTATAGGATATGAACAATCTCCTATTTACCTACATTGTGATACTAAGCCTCATTAACTAGACACGATTCCCTCTGAGTCAAAACTATTTTTAATACAGCAATAAGCTAATGCAACCTACAGACTCAACACTGGTGTTCACATGTTCACATAATAAGTTCACATAATATTTTGATCACTTTGAAATAAATGAGAAATCAGTTTAAGCAGGACCACACAGAGAGAGCAGGTCTGATATTCTGGCTCTTACCCATCTCCAGGGACTTCTCTCAGCTTGAGCCCCAGTGCTTGCAGCTGATTGGAGAAACTGACAAACTCTGCACCTTCATCGCCATCCTGAGGGCGGTTCTTGCGGTCTTTTGCGATGGCCCGGCGCACTGCCCTTTCATCCCTCTTGCGCTCCAATTCACTCTTTTTATTGCTCCGCAAAGATTTGTGCGTCTGTTTCCTCGACATGTTGACTGCACTCGTGTCTGCAGGCCTACAACACCACAGTGCGTCTCCCTGTGGCAGCGAGCAGGCGCTTCATGAAAGACTACCACACGTCTGTAACTTTCTTTTTTTAATGACAGAGAAATAGTAGATTTTTTAAATATTTCAACCAGACGGCATATTAGATCATTCTAGATTATATATATATATATATATATATATATATATATATATATATATATATATATATATATATATATATATATATATATATATATATATAGTTTCTTGAAGGACATTCAAAGCTCTTCTTTGGGGTTTGTGATCCCACACTGCTTCAATAATGTCCAGGTCTGGGCTCTGGGGAGGCCAGTCCATGATTAATAGTGTTCCCCTATGTGTTTTTCTATTGACGTATGCTTTTACAGTGCGGCAATATGTTTGGGACCAAAATCTATCGGTTCTGTTATGTGACTGACAAACTTTCAGACAGTCTGACTGTATGAAAGCAAAATAGAAAGAAATGAGGGGTGGCTCAAGACATTTTCACAGTAGTGTACCTTTACTTCAAAAAGGCAGCATAAACTTTTTATTTTCATTTCTTTAATATATATATATATATATATATATATATATATATATTACCTGAGATAATACTGACAGATATATATATATATATATATATATATATATATATATATATCTGTCAGTATTATCTCAGGTAATATATATATATATATATATATATATATATATATATATATATATATATATATCTGTCAGTATTATCTCAGGTAATTTATGACGTTTTGTGACTTTAATTCTGCCAAATAATATTTTGTTTTTTCTTGAAAATTAACAATTCCAATTTCGAAACTTTCTGGATTTTTCTTTGAAGGATATCCCCTAACCCGGCTTTGTATTTTTTTTTTTAAATTTTATATAATTGTTTATTTTTCTTGGCCTGTAAACATAAGCCGTGATACACTTTAGAGAAAACGCACCACGTCTAAAACGTGGTACGTTTTAGATATAAACGTCCAATAGTTTTTTTTTTACTTCCTTTGTTTGTACTGAAGCTAAATCATTTTACTTTGCTTTCTTAAATGTAGCCAATTAGTCAGCAGTATGGAAGCTAACTA
Organism: Rhamphochromis sp. 'chilingali'; assembly: GCF_963969265.1. Classification (NCBI taxonomy): domain Eukaryota; kingdom Metazoa; phylum Chordata; class Actinopteri; order Cichliformes; family Cichlidae; genus Rhamphochromis; species Rhamphochromis sp. 'chilingali'. The sequence continues at coordinate 12,244,784 of NC_137939.1, forward strand.
ATAAACACTTAGAAACTTAAGTGGGTACGGAGTCACTCGCTATCTACTTAGCTCAAACGAAGCGTTTTCGGCAACAGCTTAGCTGTTAGCTAGCATTAGCGGCTAGGTGCAGAGTACTCAACAGCTGGAGAGATTACATAACAAATCACCTCTTGTCTTTATCACTACATCATGACACACCGAGTAACTTAACATAGTTGACGTGCTGACACTTACCTTTAAAAAAAACTCTGATTGACGAGATAACCAGTTTTTGTTTTTATTATGTTCTAGCTCAGAATAGGAAAGTTGTGATTGTCCGTTTTTGTTTACAACTGAGGTTCCGCGTACGTATATCCGTGTACGTCAAAATGTACGGAAGGAGAAATGGGCCAAACCGTAAATGCGATTAAAAAGGCTTGCAGTAGCAGCAAATTTTCTTCATTTAAACAAAGTAAACAAACAACAAGGAAAAAAAATGACAAGACTCCAGTATATATCTCTCTTTCTTTCTATCTATCTCGTGGTCTTTAAATTCACCACCTTCCGCCTTCTTAATGTCTTCTAAGGCTACTCACAACCTACTCATTTTAATGACTCCATGCAGTTGATGAATATAAGGCGGAGTGGGCTGAAAAGTAATAAACAGGATGTTTGCAACGTTAAGAAAAACAACATCAACAAAAACAGACACAGATAAAGAAAATAATCTCAAGAGATAAAACTGCATAAAACTTTTTTTATTTCCAAAAAACGAGACAAGAAAAAACATAAAGGAGCCATACGGCTCTGTGTGTGTGGGGGTTATCATGGGTAAGTGCTGGCATTGTGTGAACAGATGTAATGGCCTACAGGCTATCCGCGTGCTTGTACGTGTGCAGCACTCAGCGCCCGTTACCTGAGTGAAACATAGGAGCCGTCAGCCACGTTTGACTCAAAGGACAACAACTCTGTACTGTATGTGCACGAGCAGTGTGTGTGTGTGTGTGTGTGTGTGTGTGTGTGTGTGTGTGTGTGTGTGTGTGTCAGCAAGGCACATCATGTTTTATGATAAGAGTTTCTATTTTTGAGTTGATATCAGAACATCATGTGAAAAAAAGGCCATTTTTAGCTGACTTCACAATTTTACATTTATGACTAAGATAAGATAAGATAAGATAATCTTTATTAATTTGTTGGGTTAAGGCTGCCGACCTTTGCCAGCGCCATCTTACCCTTCGACCATACATACATTACAACATCACATGGGGAAGTCAGGTCAGAGAGGTATAACAATGGAAAATGCACAACATGAGGAAAGACGAGGAGAAAAAATAACTCCCCCCAGACTGAGCTCCAACAGGGAGATCAGTTTGAGAAAAGAAAGAAAAACACCTCAGCACATAGGACATGAATCAGCATATCTCACAACATAGAAGACATAAGCATCGAAGGCATTTGGAGGGGGTGGGGGGTGAGTGTAGGTCTGTGTCAGTGTACATGCGTATGTGTGCGTGTGTGTGTTCCGTGTTCAACCGAGAGAAAGTGTCCCTTCACCCAGTTAAGCAAAAGTCAACAGTCTTCGGTCGACGCAGGTGGCCTTGAATGAGGAGGGAGAGAGTCACAACACAGTCTTGTTAGCTAAGGGAGAATTTGTTATTCCCGTCAGCTTTTGCCTTGAGCATCCAGCTGGCGCCAGGGGGGCCGCATGAGATGAAGATGGTAGCTGTTTTGGATGGTGCGAACAAACTGAATCCAATTTTACAGTTGGTCTAATGTCCATCACTGGTCACCAGGTCTCTCAATTCCCGTTGTTCTTCTTCAAGATCTTATCCATATAGCAGAGCCATGAGCTTCTCCAAGATCTTGTCCATATTGCGTTCAAAAACACAGTCTGAGTACTCACAGCCCTGCTCATCATCTATCATGTCGGCCAGACTTGTGGGATTTTGAACAGCTGTAGCCGCTTCTTGTTCTTCGATAAGCCATCATCATCATCATCGTTTATTTATATAGCACTTTAAAAACACACAAGGCTGACTAAAGTGCTGACCAACAGAAACATAATAGATACCATAAGAATAATAAATACGATAAAATAATAAACATAGCGAAAACAATAAAATACAAGTCAGTCAACCACTGAATCAAAAGCCAGTGAATAAAAATGCGTTTTCAATCCGGATTTAAAAACCATCACTGATGTCGATTGCCTAATGTGAAGAGGAAGATTATTCCAAAGCTTAGGAGCCATGATAGAGAACGCTCGGTCTCCTCTCAGTTTCAACCGTGATTTGGTGACTGAGAGCAACAGCTGCTCAGCTGACCGGAGCGAACGAGTGGGGACATAGGGCTTCAGCAAATCAGACAGATACGCAGGTGCCAGACCATTTAAAGATTTAAAAACCAATAAAAGAACTTTAAAATGAATCCTAAATTCAATTGGGCGCCAGTGCAGGGAGGCCAGAACCGGAGTAATGTGCTCAAATTTCCTTTTACCAGATAAAAAGCCAGGTCGGGAGCCAGATAAAAAGCCAGGTCCGAGCCAGCTCCAATCAGCCAGAACTCTGTTATTGTGGTTCCGAATTTGTAGATGTCGTTCAATCTCCATCGTTGTATTAACAGACCTCTCTGCATTGAATCATATCTGTTATTAACCTCTGTCTCTCTTCCACAGCATGTCTTTTATCCTGTCTTCCTTCTCTCACCCCAACCGGTCGCAGCAGATGGCCGCCCCTCCCTGAGCCTGGTTCTGCCGGAGGTTTCTTCCTGTTAAAAGGGAGTTTTTCCTTCCCACTGTCGCCAAAGTGCTTGCTCATAGGGGGTCATATGATTGTTGGGTTTTTCTCTGTACCTATGAAGCGCCTTGAGGCGACTTTTGTTGTGATTTGGCGCTATATAAATAAAATTGAATTGAATTGAATTGAATCATCGAGAGTGTTGCCAGACACACGACGCAACCGAAAATCGAGTATCCAGCAGCAAACGTCTCCGCAGGACAATCAGGCTCTCCCAAGCCTAGGAGTTGTCGGTTTCGTTAAGGGACCAGTTGATCAAATCCACAATTCTTCTTTAGGTTTTTAGAGAACAAGTCTGGGAGACTCTCTTAGGGTTAGAGAATAAGCAAGACTATACAAAAGACATGAGAAGCCAAGCAGGAAAGATAAGGGAGAGGGAGAAGGAGAAAGTGTGACCGCCTCCACCAGGAGCCAAGAGAAGAAGTCTTTTAGAGAGCATACCATCTCTGTCAGCTTCACTGCCTTGCTCAAAGGCTTTTTTGACATGACATGGTTGTTTGTATAGATAACATCTGCAAACCATGGCTATGACCCACAAGCCACCACTTCTTCGTCTTTGTAGTTTGTTGAATTTAAACTTGATCACCACAGCATCCACTGGTACAAAATCGGGAGCTTTATTATATTATCATTATAGTTGTGTCCTTTTATTTTAATCCAGTTGAAGGTTGATTTACTTGTCTGACAATGGATGGGATGGCCACTTAAATATTTTTCAGTTTTAGTAAATTTGCATTCAGCTTCATGTTTGAAGCTGCACTCATAATCATGACCATTCAGGCTTCAAGTCCTTTTTTTTTTTTAAACAGTTAAATGTTTACATTACCCCCATTCTACCCCCTGTAGATTTTAATTAGAGCCTACTACACTGGTGCCCATCTTGGCTGCAGTTTCTTCACGAGGGGCGAGGTTGAAATGAAGTAACACTAGCAGGAGTGTGCCTGTGGGTGACAACAGCAGATGTTTTTAAAATCTGCTCCACCAGAGACAAAGGGTATGAGTACAGTGGTTAGTGATTATTTTCTTACAGTATTTGTATTTTAGATTTTATTTGGGCATGCATAGAAAATTGGAATACTGTACAACAGTTCAGTCTGTTTCACTACTTTATTTGGGATGATTGCTGTCCATGGTGCTGAAACAGCCACCCTTCCCTGGAGTGATTACTTGGTTTTTATGACACATTTTCCTGTCAGTTTGTTGTTTCTCTGGTACCTAGGTTGGCAATACAGACTATACTTGAGGGATACAGGAAATCTGGATATACATATTTGAGCTGCAGGCTGGGATATGACAGTTATATATTTCCTTTGATTTGATGGTTTGCATACTTGCAAGGTCCACCTCTCATTTCTGTATTCTATATAGCAACTTGAAACTTTTACCATGGAGACAATAAGAGCAGATGCTTTCAAATAATACATCAAACAGGATGTTTACTCAGTGAGCTCAATGAGCCATGGTACAGATGTCATGCCACACCAGAACTAGTCTTTGAAACCACTGGCCTTTATTATTTCCACCAGTAGAATATTATCACTATTTTGCAGAAGTTTCGACGTTTTCTGAATTTCCACACTTTCCACTGTAGCCTAAACAAGTAATCCAAATGACACCCCAAAACAAGTTTTAACCTTAGGCTCATTTTGGAAATGTAACAAGCGGCATGTTGTGAGCAGAAATGGTGCAGAGTCAGAAACAGAGGAGCAGCAGTGTCTGGGGGAGAAGTAGAACACAAGGCAGGCGTGTGTGTGTGTGTGTGTGTGTGTGTGTGTGTTAGGGTTGGGGGGGGGGGGGGGGGGGGGGGGTTACTGTGGGGATAAAGCAGGTTAAATCATGATGACGAGTGCCATCGGTGCCTCTGCCGGTGTCCTGTAAATAACGAGCCTACAGGCCTTTGCCTTAAAGCGGGCTTGCAGTTCTTTCTTCTCACACCGCCCACTATACACAGATTCTCTCGCGCGCATAGAAGCGCGAACGCGAAAGCGTGCGTGCGCGCATGCACTAGAGGTGGGAGTGGATGCTCGTGTAGCTGCTGGAAGCCAGGATGGGATAATCCTGGCTCCGGGCGTTGATGCAGCTGCCGTTGCTGGATACGGAGTGGACTCGGGGCGCAGGGTGGGTCTAGTTCCCGACTGGAGCTGTGTGGACCCCGTGTCGATGTTGTCAAGCGTTCCGAGAAAGACGAGGGCGATGGCCGTGAGAGGAGTTGGTGCAGCTCTTTGAAACGTCCAGGCAAAAGAAATCGACCGTCTTCTCCCATGGAGGACACCGGCATTAATCTGAAGCGCAGAACCGGTGTGGAATAATTTAGGAAAGGAGGGAGAGAGGATACCGGGGCACTCCGTAGAGGATATCAGGGGAATCCTTCATTCATTTTCTTTATGGTTTCTTTAAACTGGGATACAGCTAGAGACGCGAGTGAAGGAACGGATCACTTTTGCCTCGGTGATTAGGAGAAGACTGCCTCCTTGGATCGAGCGGCAGCCGCATCCGACCTACCGTGGGGGGGTGGGGGGAGATCAGGATACTTGGATGGAGAGGGCGCAGTGAAGGCTAGCGGCTTGCCGTGTGTAGGAGGGGACGGAGGGAGACCGGGCAGTTTGAAGGGACGGGGAGCCAGGAGCGGCGGCGGCGGCTCCATGAGCTGCTCCTGCCGGGACAGAGCGCCCAGAGCCCAGCCGGAGCGTCTCCACCGCCGCGGGTAGAACCCCGGGCAACAGGACGGCGGCCAGTTTGGAAGTTTTGATGCATATGATCACAACCACCATGATTTTTATGATTCTTGGTGCTTCAGTTGTAATGGTAAGACACCTTCACCTCCCTCGGCCACGATCTTATTTCCTCACTGGGCTGAGAGCCTCCCGATTTGACAGAAATGCCTCAAAAATGTAGGCCTATCACATTTTCAAGAAACTACAGCAGGCCTATCACTGACACGAGGAAGTAGGTTAGCCTACCTATAATTACCTGCCGTCATAAATAAATAATCTAAGTCCGTTTGAGGCAAGAGTCCCCCCTCTTAGAATCGGGAGGATCTGCCAAGACTATTTTCACTCATGTCTCTGTGGTCTTTATAGCCTGCTGTTATTTATCCTAATAGCACCTAATGAAAAGAATTATTCGCTGTCTGTGGTAATAGCCTAGCCTATTGCTTGACATGTCCCAGCTGACTGGAATGGTTCTTTGCAGGCGATAGCCTGTTTAATGGACATGAACGCACTACTGGATCGCTTTCACAACTACATCTTACCGCATCTACGAGGGGAGGACCGCGTCTGTCATTGCAACTGTGGAAGGTAAATGCCATCATCCAGCACGATATTCGGGTTAAACATGGTGTGCTTCATGGTGTGTGTGCACGCGTGTGTGTTCTCTTCTTTAGTCGTCCATTCTTAATTGCTGAAGAGGCCTCGAAGATTTCCGGCGGTGAAGCCAAACCTGTCGGCGCTCTCACAGGCTACACGACTGTCAGACCCGTTATTATTCGCTCGATCTCACGTTTGATCGCCGTGTGCTGCTTTTTTCTTTTTCTTTTTTTTATACCACCGGTGGCGGTGAGGATTTCTGATTTTGCTCCATACACGAAGGTGTATGTCGGAGCCATAAATAGGTAATGAACTACGAGCGATGTGAGGCCGTTTCAAAAACAATCTGAGCATCAAGTGCGCCGTGCTATTCACACGCAGGCCTACACGGCAAGAATATAACCTGCTGGGGCCAATTATGATCCTAAGTGCCGAAGTGAGGTGGTTATGGCTTAGGAAGTGCTACAGGGCTGAGGGAGCTGGCTGCTCACCAGCCTACCTGTTTGCTGTCACGGTGAGAGCGGGGATTGAAGTGTGGAAAAACAACAGCATGACACTCATTAATGTATTAATTTGGCTTTAATGAGCATTATTACGTGTTTTCCATCATCATTAAGCACTTAATATGACACAGGCTAGATATATGGGTGAGCCATGGCACAAGTGGGCCTCTGTGTTGTGTTTTTTTCTTCTTCCTCCTAACTCTCCTCAGTGCCTGAGGGTATGGCAACAATATTAGAGCAGGATTTAAAGTAAGACTCCTATTTTACAAACGGGTGCACACCTATAGTGTCCTCATGTTGGATCCTGATTGGTCTGTGCTCTGCAGACAAGCAGCTAGAAGAACACACAGAGGCTTTAGAGGGAAGAATTTTCACTATTCATATTGGTGCAAGCTGAACAGATGCACACTCAAAGAAAACAGCAGCCCATAGTGTTCATGCTGCAGTGAGGGGGCTGATGTGTTAGCAGTTCATTAGCAGCATTAAGAGGGCAGTTCCACAGTGTGTGTGTGTGTTTTCTTAGCCTCTAAATCCAGAAATGGGTCACCATCAATCATAGGCAATTATATTATGCTTGTCCAAGTCAAAGTTTTGAAAGGCGTCTAATACATGTGATGTGATATAGTTTACTCAAGGCCAAAAAAATAAATAAATAAATTGCATGTTTGGGTACAGCTCTGAGATGAGATGATGCATCACTGATGGGCTTTTTTTCCTGGAATATTTAGACAGGCATGTCATGTTTGCTACTGCTGAGAGGCCAAAGGGATTTCTTTCAGTAAGTAATGCAAAAAGACTAATGATTAAAAAAACCCTTCTCATATAAGTGATCAAATAAACCTCCATGCTAATGAACAGTATGCACAGTAAAACCTCTGCTCCTCCTGCTAGTGCTCAGGTAACCACAGTGTCTTTCACTGACCTGGAAATACTCCTGAATGAGAGCCAGTCATCTGTTTTCACACAAACAGCAGAAACGTGGGATACGTGGATGAATAGAGCAGAGCGTTGACTTCGCCTGCCTGCCCTTCCATCCATGAGGCGTGGAGGTGTCGGGACGCCCACAGTGCTCACCTTATCAGGCTTGAGGACACAGCCAGTGTCATTTTATTTGGCAGTGCTCATGCTCTGTTTTGGATGTGGTTGTAGGATCTATGATGGGCTCAAGCCTGGCCTTAGAACAGCTGTATCCGTGATGGGGAAGATACAGGAGTGGACTGCGTGTGTTACACAAAATTCTTGACCTGATTTTTTTTATATTGGGGGAGGGAAAAAAGGTGCACAAGAAAACTTATGTGCTACAAGAAACTTATAAGTATTTCAGCAAGGTCCTTCTTCAGGGGAAATAAATGAATCTGGATAGACATTTTGGGTTATCATTACACATTGCTTAGCTTTTTTTTTTTTTTTTTTTTAGATGTTTCCCTGTTAATGGACTTCAGAGGCTGCTTTGATCCCCCATGTGGTCATACTTCTTTAGCAAGATGCTTCAGGTGCTCATCTGCAAGATCTATTTGTGTTTTAAAGTGCTGTAGAGTTCCTGCAGCGCAGTGTCCAGAGATTATCTGTCAGTCACGCAGCGTGGGTGGAATTTACATTAATGAAGTTCAAATTTGTGCTTGTCTGTAGCTGCTCATGATACAGAGAACAGAGTCATACCTTAACTTTTAACGCACTTTTAACAGTCTTAACTACAGTAATGTCAGAGACAGAGAAATCTAATCAAACAGTTGCAAGCCATTCAGATTTACAGAAGTTAGAAGCTATTTTAAATTGCTGCAGCATGTCTTTAGTCTAGCAGGTCTTCACAAACCTCCTTCGGTCCAATCCTGCTATCAAAGTAATGTCCCAAAGAGCGTGAGTGCATCTGGACTCACTTCCAACAGGTAAATCTCTCAGCTCCCACTGCGTTCCCTCACCGTGTTTGTCAGACAGCTGCCTGTGTTGTTATATTGAAAACGCCTTCATCCCCTCCCAGGAGGCCAGGCAATACCTGTATAGTGAGGCTTTCACATCAAGTGAATCTATTTTACAGTAGCGGGGAGGGCAGTTCTGGACAATGAGGCAATGTGATAGCCATAGCTAGTTACTTGCTACAGTAGTGGATGTGCAGAGCTTTATGGATGTTCTTTTATTCTTTATTCAGATCCTACTGTGTGTATCTGTATATATATATATATATATATATATATATATATATATATATATATATATATATATATATATATATATATATATATATATATATATATATATATATATATATATATATATATGTATATATATATATGTATATATACACATATGCACTGGTATCTGTCTATGTATCTCTCTCTCTATTTCTCCATCTACCTCTCTCTATATATATATTTACTTGTAATGCAGCATAAGCTGTCCTCTTCCTCTCTGTGCATTATGGGTGGAACATTTCCATGCGTTCCCCTATGAGATGTGAACACCTGTTTAGTAGCAATCAGGCACCCTGTGAATTTGTGGTAAAGGTATAAAATTGCCTTCTTTCTTGCTTCTCTTATTTGGAGCAAATTAAAGAGACTTTCTAACAGGAGCTGGTTTGGCTTTAAATTACATTTTTAATTCTAAAGTAAAGTGAAAAAACAAACAAACTGATGTTTACAAGATCACACCAGAGCACCCAGTACAGTTTGCATTATATACATGTCCTATTTGCTCAGGAAGGCATTTATTGAGCTGGTAGAATATGGGAGTAAATGCCTTGCTTAGAGGCACTTCAACTATCGTCACTGAGAGAGGCAGAAACCCTTCTGTGTTCAGTCCTTGAGCTGCTTCTCCAAATTTAAAAATCACAACTCCGCCGTGAATTTTTCTGCCTAAAGTGCAGCCCGGAGATACCCATGGGTTCCCTGAGAAGGCTTCTGGGGTTAACAGCAAAGTGCGGATTTGTGCAATCTTATCATAATTTAGAAATCTCCAGACACCCCCCTAGTTAGAAGGGTTATATAAGATGCAAACATAGAGCATAATTAACTCTTCCATCACTTTGCCCTGTCTGCCCTCGCCCCCAGGCATCATGTCCACTATGTAATCCCATACGATGGGGACCATTCCTTGGTGGACTCTTCAGAGAACTACTTTGTGAGTGACAGTGTGACCAAGCAGGAGATGGACTTAATGCTGGGACTGCTACTGGGCTTCTGCATCAGCTGGTTGCTGCTGTGGTTGGATGGAGTCCTACACTGTGCCGTCAGGGCCTGGAGGGCGAGCCGATACTACGGTAAGATGGACGCTGCCTGCTGTTTATCTGCTGCTTATACGCAAGCTCAGCAATACTTTAACATCATATAAGTTTTTATTCATTTTAGTTGAACATCCTGAGGCACAAATGCTTGAAAGACTGGAAAAAATGTAATATGTAATGAAATAACGTGTATTTTATTGCAGGGTATTAGCAAAAACGCAGAAAGATCTTTTCGTGTAACTATCCGCAATGTATCTGGATCTCTAAGTGCTTGCCAGGTTAACGCAGCAGTTGGTAGAGCTCTGGAAAATGACCTTACCCCCATTGCTTGGCCCACTTTTGGCTCTTCTTGCTGATTTTTTTCTCAGTTTACTGCGACCTCTTGGAAAAAAAATCACAGCGAAACCTTCCAACTGCGATGATTCAGACGTAGGCACATCAGACAAACCAGCTGAGCTGAAGCTAAATTTAAACGGCTGTCCTCTTTTTTTTCTTTTTTTTGGACAGTCCACATATCTCACACCTTATTTCACTAATAATACTTAATTTGTTTGCAGGAAACAGCAGTCATATGCTCATGTAATGGCACTGTCATTAAGTGTAATTTCTATGCTCGGGATGTATTCAGCTCATTACTTGATAGGACAACATAAAATCACTCTTTAATGTTGTCTTTCCCAAACTGCTGACTCACATTAAACTCCCTGCAGGTATGTCATTTTTAAATACATTAGTGCAATCACTTGTGTCTATTGCTGCACGCTGGTATGTTATTCAGCATCGGCCTCTGAGCCCGAATGTTGTGTTAGCATTAAGCCAAACTGAACAGCTGACATCTTCGCTTGGATTAAAGTTCACATATTTAAGCTCAGTTTACCTGAGAAGAATTAAGCCTAGTTCTAGACTTAAACTTACTTATTTTTGCATTGGAAGATGTGTGTCCTTTTAGCCTAGGGCTAGGTTTACATCAAGTGTTTGGATAAACGGCTCACCCAGAAAAGTTCTGTTTAGGGTCTGTGATAAGTTAGAGCTTTAATGATCTCATTGGGGATGCTATAAGAGCAAAATAGCAATGCAAGTAAAACAGAATATTAATGGGATTTTAAATATGTAATATAGATGATGCAACCTCCAATTAAAACCTCCATTCGGTTGAACTTAATTGGGACGACTAGACAAAGTGGCTTTGCAGGGTCCGACTTAGCAAATTAACAATTATGATTATGACATTCGTGGCTAGATAACTTCCTTGTTTGAAAGTTCAGCCAAGCATAAGTGTAGACTAATAATAAATAATGAACATGCGTAACACTTTTCCAAAACAAGTAAACAGCGCAAGAGGAAATGAAAAACAAAACTTTGGGGAAAATGTATGGCAGTGCTAAAGATAAAGCTGAGTGTTCAGAGTGGATCTATAGGAAAACCCTAACTTTGCAAGCCTGAGATGCATTGACTTTGTCCTTTAAAAGGTTCCAATCTCAACAGGGATTTTCCAAGCAGCAGTCATGGGGTTAACCAGTCACACCACATCAGTTGTTCAATTTCCAGGTAGGCTCTAAATGGAGATGAGGATTTAGGTAATATGGTAGATTTGATTGATTGGCCTGAGAGCAGTGCTCTGAAACAACTGTAATATGTTGATGTCTCTTCTACAATGACTGCAGATCTAGAGCAACGTGACATTTATGGAGGCTCCAAAAGAGAGAAAAAGAAATCTCAGCTTAATAAACCCCTCTTCTTAAATAAAACTTTATTCCTTCAATAAAACGTTTAATGACAGGCCTGCATTTTTGGTTGTGTTACATGACATCGTTAATAATGCTATGTGGAGATTTGTGCATTGTGAGAAATTTTTCTGTGCTGACATTTTCACTTTGCTTTACAGTTTGGTTGAGTTACATAAAAATGGAATCTCACAGTCATACATCCCAAGTCTAGCTTCTTATTACAGAACAATCAGGGACCGAGGATAGACACATGAGGAACTCCAGAAAAAGTAAAGACCGTTTTATCTTTTTGTGCATTTTGCACCACATCTATGGTGCTAAAAATATTCAGATAACTGGTTTAAATACTTACAAAGGTGTAAAAGGCAAAGGTGTACTAAAATAACTTTAGTTGTACTGACTTTCCAGAGTTTCTGGTAGTGGAGTAGTATCCACTGACAGCTTTAAAGCGGCTCCAGCATTTAACTCGTTAAAGAATGACAATTAGACACTAAAATTCAAAAGATTTTGATGACAGCTCCATAGCAAATCTGTAAAGGTGCATGATGCATCAACACTTCTTGTTTATGTCCAAAAGTGAAGCCAACTTATCTCAGAAATAAGAGCTGCCATCTTGCACTTGTGAGTGTCTGCGCTGTAGTAACTGGGGACATTGTGCACTTAACACAGGATTTAATGGAAGTTGATGTCAGCAGCACAGAAATATTTTGGCTTCACTTTTGGGAAGCTGTTGTGACCTCCATAGTGGTATTTATTTTCTCATATAACTTTCATTTATTCCAACATGTATTATGTTTACCAATAACAATGAAAAACAGTTCATAAAATCTACATCTGCTATTGGAACATCTTTGTGATCAAGTAGTTGTGTTTTCCCAGCTACACTGACAGAAAACATGAATCTGGGCTCTTAATTATGAGTCTTTCATAGTAGACATATCAGCCAACGCCATCAACAGATCCTCTGTTCTGTTCATCTCTCCCACTTAGCCATGTGAGTGTGATATTAAACCAGCACGTTCAAGATCAGAGCCCAGAAACCAAAGCAGCTGAAGCAAATTCAGCCATCATTATACTTCCATGTTATTTTGGTTGTGACATATTAAAAAATGTCAAAAAAAAAAAACAACCTCCACTGAAGGTATTTCCAGTAATATGCTGATTGGACCTCCTCTTCAGCTGAAGGTGGGTGGAGCTGTCCTAGGATTTACGTGAGGTCACCAGACTAAATGAACTACAAAGAATGGCTGCGCTCCATTTGGCTGTGACGCTTATTAAGCAGTTGCAAGGTTGGAAAACCTTTTTAAATGGAGTCCAGGCGTGATATGAGGTGGCCAGTTCAATTTAAATCAATATCAGTCAGTTAAAGCAATCTTTTCAGAGGCAGTACCTTTTTCCACATGAATTCAGACATTCACTCACACACACACACATAGCAACATGAAATATGTGTTTACTGAGATGCTTTTAACACGGACACACAGACTAATCAGTTCACGTTAGCGTGTGTCATTCTGTATCTGTAATAGAGCTGCCGTGTACACCACACACTATACAACACCGTGCACTTGAGAAAGCTAACAAGAGAGGCATTTCAGTGGAAGGTGTAACTGGAGGTTGTAACTTTGTGAGTTGGATTACATGGATACTCTAATAGTCTTTCTAGCAGCAAGTTTTGCCACTTGGAAGCAACATTGAAATGGGCTGTTATTTGGAAAGTTACTTTGAAGCATTGCCTAAATAAGCTTTAATCACAGTGGTCACTAAGGCATAAAAACTGCATGTATAGAGTCACTAATCCAATCTGATAAAAATGCTTATAAAGTTTCTGACTTTGCTCCAAATGATGGTTTTAAAGAGCTCTTTCCCCTTTGGAAATGATACTTCTACTACCATCTTTGCTCATCAAGTGCCATATCTCCGGCTCTCCAAGATCTTTGCTTAAAAGTATAATAATGAAGCGCGTGGGAGCATCAGCGCAGTGGATGACAAAAAGGAAAACTGTCACCGCTGATATTACACTGAATGAATGCGGTGGAAGTCCTGGAAGTTAACTGATTAATGAGGGAAATCTGACCAAACCATTTTTTATTTTAAAGCAAACACTGCTGTGGTGTGATCATCAGTGTGATACACAGTGATGAGTGACAAATCAAAGAAAAAGCCTGAATCTGTGAGCCCTACAATGAAGGGATCCAGTGCCTCTGTGATGCTCCGTTGTATCCACTTAGCACGACGGGTCACTGCAAATCAATTCAGAGATATCCCAGATTTTCAACCTTCAAGAAAGCAATCCACAGGGCAGGAGATGTTGCTAAAGGGATTCACAGGTATTAAAGCGAGTCTTTATTGTCGGTTATTCTTTTAATTTGTCACCCATATGTGTAAGAATACACACACAGCAATCACCAAGACTGGTTTAAACCAGGCTTGAAAAACAGAGAGTGAGATGACTTCACTCCCACCATCTGCTGCGCTGTAGAGAATGCTACATTCCCACATACCGTGTGTTTAAATCCAACTGAGTGTGATAGTTGCCTCTTTATTTCCCTCTGTCGGCACGCTCCCTCCCTGAAATATCCGTCTCATTTCTCTCCCCATCTCCTCGTGACAGATGAAGGATGCATGTTACTTTTGCAAAAGAAAGCAAACGCGGCAGATTTAATGAGACAGAGCATGTGCTGTACAGCTCGCCGGCACCGTTAGGCCTATGCGCCTGTGCGGGCTCGAGCAAAGAAATGAAAAAGCTTTCAGTGGTGCCAAAGTTAAACAGCCACTAGACGCACGTGTGAAATCATGACATGACAGCATGAAGTCCCTCACAGCTCACGATCATGGTGGGTTCTCAGCCTTTTCCCACCCCGCCAGGATTGAAGTCATGTTTGGAAACGCTCATGAACATTTAGCAATTCTTTTGCTGCAATTCAGCCGAGTTTGGAGGCACCGAATGTTGAAACATGGAGAAAACTGCACTATCCTGTTGTCTCTATGCTGTAGCGGGTACAGAGAGTTTGGGGCAGGCCCCACGATGAGGAGGTGGCCTGGATCTTCAGTTTTCAGGATAAAGTAGATGATATGTGACCTGGATACTGGGACCGCCATGGAAAAGCTCCCCAGGCGGGATGGGAATCTGTCAAGAGCTGATCAAAGAGTGACAGTGATTTTAAAATGCACTAATATGGGGCTTTAGGATGGAGGTTTTACCATTCGTTTGCAGCTATAATGAACAACGTGCTCGAATAGTAAAACCTTTGATGTTTGCTGGCTGCTGCTGCTTTGCACAGTCATGGAATTGAGAACAATGCTGGTTTTCTGCAGTGCATTAGTACAACAGTGCAAAAATCATCATAAAAAACACCCAGGGAAAGAAGAACATCCATATTCATTAGCAGCACTTATAGAATGGGGAGAATAGTTGGGGCTTTTTTGGCACTTGGAGGGAATACCCCTCATTTCTCTGTATGTGCCGGTGCTAGGTCACACTCGTTTAGCCTCCCCGAGATGAGGAGCGAAGGTGAGGCTGACAGAGCGGGGAGGAGAGTGTGTGTGATGGTGGGGAGCAGGATGGAGATGCTGTCACATCCCCACCCCCACTTCACACACACACACACACACACACACACACACACACACACACACACACACACACACACACACACACACACACAAACTCCCCTCCAAAGCTAAAAATAGAACGAGGGGAAGAGCAGCTGGAATAGCAAGTGAGAAACGCGCACACACACATGCGCACACACACATGCGCACAAACACATGCGCGCACACGCACTCACGCATACACAGCGCACTCAGATGCACACTGTTCCCTTTTTTCCTCCTCCTAATTCCTCGTCTAGCTCCTCCCTCTCTCCCCCTCTTCTTCACTTATTGAATCTACTCCTGTCTGTTTCCTTTACAGTGCTTCCTGCTGCAAATACATTTTCCTGTTATTGCTGCCTTGCCGTGAACGCCTAACTCGAAAGGCCAAACGGAAAAAACGCAACAACGATCACACAAATTGAGAAAACGATGACTTAGCACCCCCCCCCCCCCCCCCCCCGCTCTAAATTTAAAGCATAACAATTGTATCTCTGCCTCCCTCTTCTCCTGCCATGCCATTATCATTCCTCCGGACTCAATCTCCACCTCCATCCTTTTATTCAAATGAGAGAAACCTGTCTTGGTTGCCCCTTTTCCTTTGGATACCCTTCAGAGCAGTCCTTGTGGACAGCATACCCATTCACAGCTATAAATAACTCTCCCTTTCTCTCCCTCTCCTCCTCACCTCCTCTCATCCACAGAACACTCCCCCCCCCCCACCAGCTCTTGCCTAACTTCACCACCACCCCCTCTTTTCTTGCTCATCCTCTAGCAGGGCCATTTGCTATACTGGGTTTGCTGTCTGGGGCTCTCCCCTCCTTCTCTCTCTCTGCTGTCTCTGTGGACCTCGCGCCGCCTCGCCGGCTCCAGTTTATAACCTGACAAGCACAAACGTCTGCCCCGCCACTCCCCTCCTCACATTATGCACCTCGCATTTGCAAAAAAAAATAAAAATGAAAAAAATAAATTCTACTTTGTTTCCAGGCACAGACACAAATTTCACGCCAGGTCGGCCTTTGAGACGCGTATTCTGTACGTGTGATGTGATGGCTGCTAATTGGGTGGAGTCAGATGGATCCGTTGTGTCTTAAATATGTATAATGTCATATGTGAAATCCATTTTGGTGTATGGCAGCGATGCCAGGACACAGTCACCGATGCAACAGTCGAAGCACAAATGTGAACGCTCAAGGGCAATGCCGCGGCGCGCGTGAAGAGTGACGCCATTTACAGTTCACATGCAATATTTCAAACTTTCTTCTTCTTCTTCTTTTTTTTAATTCTCGTCTCGGTTTCTCCGTCGTAAACAGCTCGCTTCTGCTCCACAGAATAAAAAGCTACGTTTGTTGTGAAGACAAAATAAAAATGTAACATCGTTGTGCAAAATTCACAGACATAAACTGACTTTTATTTTATTTTATGTGTAATGAAATGTGATATATATAAATTTCCTTTCTTTTCATTACGCTTATACCAGGCAAAAGAGGAACATTACTCGTCTGATTCTCTTTTTGTTTGTTTGTTTGTTACATTCAGCTCGTCCATCTTTGAGACTGTTACACACAGTAAGTTTACCCGTTTGGCCATCGAAACATTTAGCCCAGAAATTTGTTCATTTCAGAGCAGAAAAGTGACGCGTGAGCCATCACGGTTCTCGTCATCTCCAAGGATGAAAAATAGAAACTATTAAAGGACAAATCGACGCGCAAACCTTTGCTTTTAAAGCCAGTGTGAGTCAGGCCAAAATGTATTTATATTTTCAGTCAGTTTCCAACTGCACAGTTTGCTCATTTCAAGTCCCCCCCCCCCCCCCCACACACACACACACAAATATCTTTACTGAATTAATGCAATTAATGCACAGATGTCTATAAAGAGAACAAACAAGCAAACAAAAAGTCGACTGAGGATCATCTTGATAAATGATTCTCCATTGCAACATGTTTATCGTGCACAACTGCTTTAGAACACGTCTGGAAATCACAAAAATGTACTAACAGATAGATCATCAGATATCACTGACACTGACGTCACATCAATTTTAGCAGCTGGATTGTAGATAATTCAGGAAGAGCCCCAAATACATTGGAAGAGTGAATGTTTCCTCCTGATAAGTAGCCTATTTGTCTTATTTAATTCTTCTAATAAGGAGGGTATTTGTCGGCAGATATTACAGTGCAAACAACACCTCGTGGAGGAGGTTGACTCACACTCATGTAAATATCCTAATAAACAGACACACCAAAGCGTCATCATGCAGGTTGTATTGGCAAATTTCACCAGTATAAACTAATGGCATTTACCACAAAGGGTTTTTTAATTTTTTTTTAATTTCAGTTGGTTTTGTAAATACAGATTCTTGATTTTTTTTTCTTCTTTCTAGTTCATAAAAGTTTAAGAAAGAAAGATCATGACATTAAGGTCAAATAAAAGGAGGTTCATGGGTCTGAGATCAGTCCAGCTTGTGTGTCTGGTTGCTGATATGCCTTGTATACTCTAACTGGATTTAGAACCAGAAAACCAGGCTAAGAAGGATTTTAGGATTTTACACTATTGTGTGTGTTGAGCTCATGAGTGTGTCGTCTAGCTGCTCGGCTTTGGTGTCTTTAAACGCTTGCATTCAGCTTCTTACATCGACACAACTGCATGTGCGAATGACAGTGCAGCTTAATAAACCACATACTCACGTCCCCATACTTTGTGTTAACATCATCGCTGAGGCATTTTCTTTAGTTCCACTGTCTAGCAGCTCAGTCTTTTGGCTATTTTTATATGAAATATTGACATTTTCATGTTTTTGGGTCTTTTAAAAGGCTCAAACTCTGAGTTCCTCCATTACATATAGAAACGACACAGAAAAAAATGTTTTCACATTTAATTTCTCATTCCCATTGAACATTTCCTATTTATGTTTCATATAAGACTTGAATACTCCCCCTCCTCCCCCCCCCTCCTCCTCCTCCTCCTACTACTACTACTAATAAAAATATTTGTCTTGAAACACTTAAGTGTACAACCTGAAAGTTGAAGAAAGAGGGTTAAATGAT
>NC_137939.1:12267938-12329080 GCF_963969265.1 Rhamphochromis sp. 'chilingali'
TCAGGCTTGTTTAAATTTGCCAATGTCTACTCATTCAAGCTACATTGGTATAATATAATCTGCTGTACTGCCAATTGCTATATACTGTAGTCCAGCTTTAATTGCTTCTCTGTGAGTAGCAGTAGCTACTGACTCACCCCAAGTAAAATCTCCATGTTGGTGTCGTCCCTACATCATCTCTAGAGAGGACAACATCTAAGCCCTCCTCACTGACTATGTCACTGGACTCGGTTTCTTGCATTACATTAGCAGCTGTCTCCCTCTACTCACAACAGATTCTTGTATGCTGGAACCTGGGATAACCTTCAGCATCTATAAGAGCCTCAGTGCATGCAGTATGTCCTTCAGCTTAAGTGCAACAATATCTGGACCAACAGACCAACTTGGCCTACTCAGTCAGATCCTTCACAGGCTCAGCCTGACAGCATTTTGTCCTGTCAACATTTGATTCAGCTGGTTCTGTTTCATGTACGCTTGTTGTTCTAGCAGTTAATGCAGCAACATCTCCACCAGTGTGTGAATGTGAGAGTGAATGAATAGTGGCATTGTAAAGCGCTTTGGGTGCCTTGAAAAGCGCTATATAAATCCAATCCATTATTATTATTATTATCTTCGCTCTCTTTAAAGATGGAGTGGCTGCTTCCACCTGAAAACTACTTGTTGTATAGTTGGGGTTCTGTCTTAATTTTGTGCAAGTAAAGCAGCTTGTGCTTGCTCCTTAGCCATTGCCTTGCAGTGTGTAGGTGCATAAATAAACTGCAGTGATGTAGCAACGAGACACAGTTGAAAATGAATGAAAAGAATGAAGCAGTCAGGGTTGCACTAATTTCAGATTCAATGTATATCGTTAATTTTGGAGTGAAAAACTGTAGGACTTGTACAAAGTGTGACCAAGCAATGAGCAAACCATGCATCACATGTGCCGGAGTACACTTGCCATGCCAAACCTGACACCTGCTTCCATCAGAGGTTGTTTTCTCTGAACACTGCGCTGCTTGATGGCATCATCATTGTAAAGGTAAGTCAAAACTCCTTGCAGGAAACACATTTGTTGCCAGGCTGGTTTTGAATTAGTGAGGCTAGGTTTTTATAATTAGATGTGCTGCCTCTGTGCTTTGAAATGTCTGAACCCTCCTGCCCTTTGTTCATCTAGATCAGCTTTAAATTCCTGGCAAAAACAGTCTGCACAATAGTCACTTTTGAGCTTTAACCCTATCTGACCTTTAACTCCATCTAACCATACCTAAAACTTGGTATTTTCACAGAGCAAAGTAATCTGCTTGTGTTGCTGGGGACATAAACATCATTTCATAAAGGCTGTAAACGTGATACTGCACCACTGTGGTTTCACAATTGAAAGCATTATACACACTACAATGCAACTCGAGCTAGCAAAGAAGTGTCTGGGGACTATTACTTCCCTTTGCGGTGGTAAATCACCTCAGCCATCCAGAACCAAGACAAGCACTAACTGTCTCTCTGCAGTTAGGGGGCCAATGCAAATTTGTCAAGTACAGCTAAACCATTTTTTAAAAAAGTTTGAAATCCCATCCACGTTGGCATTAAAGGCCCAGTCATTACCCACTTCGTGACCTTTTTAGTCACAGCGGTGACCTTTTCATGGCCAACAGTGTAAACGGTAAATAAAGCACCAATAAAACGCCAATGTGTCGCTTTGCTCCCGGTGCAGTACAGGAATGCACTGAGGGTGCCATCGAAGTCCTCACTACTTCACTCCCGCAATGCAAAAATCATGACTCATAAATATATGATCAAAAAAACAGGGCATCATCACCATGCATATGGCACTGCAGCTGAACTCACTGTGGCTCGCTTACACAAGAACGCGTTAGCTTCATCTGCGAACAGCAAGACGCTGCAGAAGAGAACATCAAAGAGAATGAAGATTAAAAACAACATTTACTTAATTAGCCAGTAAAAAATAAATAAATAAATAAACCCCATATCATTTCCACATATACCACTATAACAGTCTATCATATTCAACCCTATTCAAGAGTCAGTATTTAACAGCTGATTTGCATGATCTAATTCATTGATTGTTAATGGAGCACAATAAAGTGCTTCCCCCTCTCCTGCTGGTGTTGGCTCGCTCAAACACCTTGTGGCAGTGACTCCATTGCTCCCCATGGGTGCCACGTCCCCACCTGTCACAGTGGCACAGTCCATGCTTGAATGGAGAGCCAGTTTCTGAGAGGAAATGGAAAAAGAGGGAAAAAATAGAACAGAATTTCACTGCCATCTTAAAGATATAAAGTAAATATTTATTTATTGTTATAAGCATTATAAATGACCGATTACATTGTTTTTTTATATAATTTGTATATGCCAATGATGTATGTAGGAAATATTTATTCATAACCTGTGCTTTACAGTATTGTGATACCATCACTCATCATGGTAACCTTTTTTATTTTCTTCATGGAGTCATTTTGAACTAGAAATAAAATGCATAGCATTACATAGATTTATCCCTGACAAAACCAAACGCAGTGTTAATCAACACTACATAAATTGACAGCAACAAAAAAACCTTTTAATTATTCAAAAGACAGACAGAGCCATACCTTTGTGAGGAGAGTTGCTTCCTGTCCAGATGTACTAGGATGTATTCTTACAGGACTTTGTTCTGCTCAGGGATTCAAGTCGTCACAGGTAATTCCTCTCGTTTCTTTCAAAGTTGCTTGTGTGAACTAGATAAAAGTGGAGTCAAGTTAGCTTTATTTGTGTGGTACATTTCATACACAGGGGAACTTGGTGTGTTTTACAGTAAATGCATAAAGATAAAAGATTTCAGCCTCTTATAACACACGAGAGGAGAGAGAGAAGACTATGGAGTATCTCGGTGGCGTATGTATCGTCACTTCATTTAGTTTTAATTCTCTGTACATTCAGGAGCTGCGTAATGAGCTGGGTAATCTGATTTTAGCTATAGTGAGAAGGCTGGAACATCTATATATAGACTCGAGTGCAGCATTTGGTATTTTTTGTAACAGCCATTTCATGTGCATGTGAATATGGGCTGAAAAGTACATCAGAATGATAAACCATGTCCACTCAGGCTTTTATGTTTGAACTTGGAGCATAATTATAACTTGCAGAAGTGAAAAATAGTCAAACCAAGCCTGAAGATAACCATAACTTTGCTTTTAGATATACTAAAATTAATGTAGTCATTCATTCTTAACAACACATTGGTATTTCAAAGCATCTCTGAAAGCGTTTGCTTCTTTTTTTTTATGTTACATTCAAGAAATCCTCTCAGAGTCGGCCTGTTTGGCAGAATCAACAGGATGCATTACACATGGCACATGAATAGACAACTGAAAGCATTTATTTTATTTTGAAATTTTATGCACTTCCAAGTTGATGTTGGAAAACCCACGGAAAGGCTATAGATTTCTTAAATTCAGTTTTATTTATATAGCGCCAAATCTCGACAACACTCACCTCCGGGTGCTTGATATAAGAGAAAGACCCTGGAATTATAGTATAGAAAACCCTAACAATCAAACGACTGCCTCTAAGTAAGTGGAAAAGAAAAACTCCCTTTTAACAGGAAGAAACCTCCAACAGCGCCTGGCTTAGGGAGAAGTGTAAACGTGTCGTAATCGTTTCAGAGCAGTTAAAACTTTCCTTTCTGTCATTTTAAAGCAGTTTACACATTTAATCACTGAGATATTTTAATATAAGCAAAAGAAGCACAATTTCAAATGAACATCTCAGTTTTTCTACATCATAAATAAATGTTGTTTCAGTAAATCAAAGAAGTGACACAAAAAACTCATATTAGTACTCAGTACTTTACTAGTGTAAGCTAATTTATGGAGCCCTAACTCACTAAAATATCCTATTTGGCCACACATCCTGCATGTAATTCCTCCTTGTGATGATAATGATCAGCGACAGTTGGATTTTATTAGCAGTACAAACTAGAGAGCAAATTATTTTTCCTGTTTGGAAAACAGTTAACCTGGAGGTCTTTCAGTCCAAGACGATGCATTCATCACCCACCCACAAATTGTTGCTGCCATCAGGGTCAATCAAGCAACCTATGCTAGAAAAAAATACATTTTTGAACGAATGAGGATCACTGCATCCCACAAACTCCTACAGTGCTCCTGTGGTGAAAGTGTGACAGAGCCTGACAGGTCAGACAGAGATTAAGCATGGCTGTGAGTTTGTCCCAGACTGAGATGAAGGCCCTGAATCGCTGCCCAAACACTGCTCCTGCAGTCCTGCCAGCAACGCAGCACAATTATCACACTGACTGCTGCCTCGATGGCAGCTCCAGTCACTGCTGCCCTGTGAGATTCCTGCTTAAAGCGCTGCTGAGTGAGATACTAGAAGATAACATAGCAGTCATTCTGAGGATTAAGGAAAGAACAAAGTCATTTCCTCTCTCACCTCATAGACTCAAGGACAGTCTGTCTGTGATCAGCAGCTTTCAGGTTCATCTGTTCTGTGATCAGATTTCTGGTTCCTGTAGAGCACAGGTTTTGGCCTCTGCTGCCACCTTTTTCTTACAGCTGCATTTTATGTTAAACGTTAGCTGGAAAGAAAAAAAGAAACAGATATTATTTAAATGTATATGTTTTGACCACTCCTGGCATTGACCTACTTTTAATTAGGGTGGATTTGTGTCTTTTGTCCTGTCCTCCTCCCCTCACCCCCAAACCAGTTGTGGCAGGGAACCTGGTTCTGCCACAGGTTTCTTTGTATTAAAAGGAAGTTTTTTCCTTCCCATTGTCACCAAGTGATTGGTAAAAGGCGTTTTTATATAATTTTAGTATAATTTAGCATGGAAAGTATTTCAGTGGAAACAGTTGCTCTGGTTTGGGGGTAATTTTTGTGGCTGCTTTTATTAAGGCTGTTCCTCATCGAGCATCTCTTGTTGTCTTCCATGAATATCTTGTTGCGGTCGCTGTAAACAAGTGCGTATAGCCAGTCTCTCTCTGAATAAATAAATAATTGGTTTTGTTGTTTTGCCACTTGGGGGCAGTTGAATAACCTGTAAACACAACATATTATTTTCTTATTAAATAATGATGGTGCAAAGGAGAGCAAACAGTTCCCTGTTTGTGTGATATTTAATGGGAGCCCACCTGCTGTATGTAACCTCTGACGCAGTGTACAGTAACAACTTGAAGAAAACACATGGCACTGCTCAGTGCTCTACCGTGTTTCACCAGCTAGTTAGACAATGTGGTCGTGGTGTTGGAAATGGTGTCAGGTCTCTCCTAAAAAACACCTCCTGCTGCCAAAAGCAACACAATTGAGGTTTGGTGATCCCAGCAGCAAGTTAGCTAAAATATCAGCATTGTTTTTCTTTTATCATAGACTTCACTGCAGTGTTATAACTAATGAGGACTGCCCCATTTAGCTGATATTTATTACTGGTGTCCATTTAAAGGGAAAACTGTTGCCTGAGCTCAGCCACACAGACTACCAAGTTGTGCCCTCTAGAGGTGGAACATAATGTAACCATTTACAGTCACATGCATTACTTTTGGCTGAACCTGGTATAAAAGGCCAAAGCGATGGATGGAAAGGAGGTCAAATTCTTGCTTGCTCACGTCCTCTCTTCTACTTTCTTCCTCCACTTTCCATTTTCTCCTTATTTTCTCTTCTTCTGCTGTCCTTCATCAACCTGACTTAGATTTCCTTTGCTTCCTTTTTTATTCTTCTCGTCTTGGCACTCTTTTTGTCACTTTGAGTGCGACATTTTACTTTTTCATTGAGCTATCTCTGTGAGTCATTGTTTGTTTTTTCAAGCTGTCCTTTTAGCTCTGTAGGATATTTGTCTCCATCTGTTTCATCTTGGTCAGGTTCTTCAGCTTTATCCATACCAGCATTATTTCAGTCTTTAATACTGGTAAATGTCTCCAACGTTATCCTTGGGGTTTATTAGATTTTTTTTCATGGCCCCAGTGAGCTGCATGTACAAATAGGTTTTCAGGGTGAGGTTGGCCACTACAGGTTCACTATGATGACCCTCCTCAGTTTTTCGGGACATGTGATTCAGGGTTGGATCTGTCATCAAGGGCTGATTGTGGCCTAGAGTATACAGGGAACTACCCTGGCCACCATTTCTCTCTCTCCTCCTCTCCTCCACATGGCAGACAGGCTTCTGGGCTGATGGCCAGAGGCAGTTTGCTTGCTCATTCAAGTGTACATACCACACCACTGATTTACTGAGTTCACAGTTTTTATCTTTTTGTAAATAAATAGTTCATGCTTAGCGTACTTGCACGAACAATCTCTTTTGTTGCAAGCTGGAGACACTTATGGATTCCTCCCGAATTTAACATCGTAAATTTTTCATGCACTTGAAGTTACACCCAAACACTGATCTGGTTTTAGCACAGAGGTAAAAACAGCACACAGAAAACACACCAACTGTTTAAACAGAGACGTGTTAAAAATATCAGCTCAGCTCAGCAACAGAAGTACATTTTCTCTTTAATATTGGTACAGGGACAACAAAAGGCTGGAAAAGTAAGAAGCACTAAAAAGAAACAGCTGAAGTTCAGTTTTGCAACTAAGTAGGTTAATTGCCAACAGATCGGTTACACCATTGGGTGTAAAGAACATATTAGAGCTGCAGAGTTTCTGAGGATTGAAGATGGGCAGAAGTTCATTAGTCAGCAGAAAAACTGGGTCTATAAATTGTGGAAAAATTTCAGAATAATGTTCCTCAATGTAAAATTGTGGAAATGGTGAGTATCTCGTCTTCTACAGTACATGGTATCATCAAAAGATCTTATCTTCTATAATCTGGAGAACTCTCTGTGTGTCATGGTCCCAGGACTTCTGACCTGATGTTTTGAGTTTTGACATTCTGTATTAAGTTCATTTGTATTCTTAAGATCCCTAGGTTTTCTGTTCAGTATTGCTTATTAGATTTCCCCCCTGTGTTGTCCTCTGTGTCTCCCTCTGTGTGACCGTGGATATAGTGATTTGAGTTATTGCGCTTTGCTTCCACACCTTGTGTGTTCTCTCTCTCTCTGCCTCTCTTGGCTATCTCTGTGTACTTTCTGTGTTATGTTTAAGGTCCACGTCTTGGCATCAGCATTTTCACTTAGTGTCCTTCCCACTCTGTCATGTGTAATTGTCCTCAGCTGTGTTCTCCGTGTTCTTCCCCTCACCTCGTTACCTTCTGTGTATTTATGTCAGCGTTCCCCCTCTGTTCCGTGTCGTGTTATCCCTCATGCTGTGTGAGCCTTTGTGTGCCTCTCTGTGAAACTTTAGGTTATATTTTCCCAGTCTAGTTTAGTTCATCATTAGTTGTATCATTTTCCTGAGTCTACAATAAACTGCCTTTTTGAGTTGATTCACGTGTTGCGAGTCCTGTATTTTGGGTCCAATCTCTTGCCTGCACACAGTGATTCATGACACTCTGAACAAGGGACAAGTGTGAAAATCAATATTAGATGACTGTGATCTTTGAACGTCTTCAGGCAGCACTGCGGCAGCACAGTCGTGACTATTTCATGCAAATCCCTGCATAGGCACAGTTCACTTCATCAACAAGTGCAGGTTAAAGCTGCAATCATGCAAAGAAGAAGCCATATGTGAAAATGATATAGAAATGCTGCTGTGTTCTCTGAATTAAGACTCATTTAATATGGTTTAAGGTAAAGTGGAAAACTGTTCTATTCTCATGGGCACATCTGGAAAGGTGCCATCAGTGCTGAAAGGCTTTAGGCCAAAATTTACTCCCATCCACAGGGAAGGCCTTGCATATTTCAACAAGCCAAACCACACAGTGCACGTGTTCATAGTATAAGAGTCTGGGTGCTAAACTGGCCTGGTTAAATCCTACATCAGACAAGAATGAGACAACATTCCTCTCCTAGAATTCCAGCAGTTCAACTGGTCTCCCCCATTCCCAAACATTTACAAACTATAAGGAAAGGAGATAATACACAGTGGTAAACATGGCCCTCCTGTCCTAACTTTAAATCTGTTTGCTGCTATCAAATTTAGGATGAGCTAAAATTGTACATCTTCTCTGTTTTCTCAGTTTTACTGTAAATAAAATATGGGTTTATGAGATTTGTGAATCATTGCACTCTGTTTTTATTTACATTTTACACAGCATCCCAGCAATTTCAGAATTAGGGGTTTGAAAAGAAGATGCTGTCATCTTGACCCCTGTCAGTCAGCAAAGATGGGCAGTAACGCGTTACTTGTAAATCCGATTACTTTTTTCAAGTAACGAGTAAAGTAAGGGATTACTATTGCAAAATCGGTAATTAGATTACCGTTACTTTCCCGTAGGAACGCTGCACTACTGTGTTGATTTTTTTTGCGAGGATGTCTCATGACAGTGACGTAAGCGAGTGCAACATTTGTGACAACAGACGTGTGCAGATAAACAATGGATAATATATCGAGTGCAGAGAGAGTATGAGCGTGCAGCGTTTAAAGCGTGGAAGTACTGACCTTACTTTGAGTTTGATTCCATAAAAAGTGACAAAAACATTAGCGTCCGCTGCTCACTGCGTGGGAAGAAAACTTCTTTTTACAGCGAAAAACCCCCTAAACTTTCAAGCAAGCGCAGAGTGCGCTACAACGTAATGGTAAATTCACAGAGAAACTCGCGGATTCTTCAACTGACCGCTGCGGCTCACCTGCACCAGGGCAAACCTCCGCCTACCCAACTCCTGCTTTACAGGTGAAAATAGAGCAACAGGACCACTAGTCTTTGATTTTATTTATTTTCTGCTGTGTTTTACTTGCATCTATTTGAAAGAGTGAGTGTAAACACAGAAAAAATATTTTATTTTATGTGCTGGAATGTGCAGAAAATAGGTTTAAATGTTAAACAAATTTCTTCCAGTCAGTGAATGTTGCATTTAATTTAATTTTTGCTTGATGCATACAGTTAAAATATTAAAACTAATAAAACAAGTTTTAAAAAGAGACTTTTCCATTTTTTGGGGAAGTAATCGGTGATTAGTTACTGATTACTTTTTTCAAGTAACTTGACCAACACTGGTGGACAGGCAGGGTGTTCCTTGAGATGCTTCATGAAACTGCAACCAGCATGTTGGAGTGACGTTCTGGTGACTCTGCTCTGTATTACGAAAATAAACCATGTAAAAGAACGTAAAACATTTCGGATTAACTTAAATTTTGAAAATATCTTAAAATATGGTGTCTTTATAGATAGATAAATAGTATTAATTTCCTCATATAGCAATGATTAGGGTTTTGGGACAAAGAGAACTGATTACAACCATAACCTAAGATAAATTACTCCAAACAACAACCTTGCATTTTAAAGTATGTAACTGACCCGACAATGAGAGTTGTGAAAGAGTCTCATACATATGCTACTTTCAGGTGCTGTCGGAAAAATATGAATGAGTAATGATTAAACCTACCCCTACGGCCCAGCTAAGTGATTAAGCAGAGTTTCATACATGATTGTTTAAATGTTAAAATGTTCTCGTTTCATGCTTCACGTAATTCTGCACGAGCTTTAGAGCAGACTAATATGCTTGACGAATTTAAAGAAAGAGGGGACGTGAAGGCAACAAAAAAGACGTTCCCTGCGTCAAGCACGTAGGGGGCGTGGTCTCGGCTTACATCAGGAGCACAGACAGCAGCAGCAGTTCACATAAAGTGACCGAGACTATTGTGGCTGTCAGAAATATCCAGGCAGAAACATGTCGGTGGCGTGTCTGAGTAGAAATGTTTTGGCTTTTAGGAATTCTAGTGTGATGGTGGTAAGTAGAAAAAAAAAACCCCAACAAAAAACATCTAATTCGGTATTTGAAGGCTTCACTGACGTAACTATTAATGGCTTTTTTGTTGGTTCGTGCACTGTTTACTTTTTTGCTAGGCTACAGGATATTATCACAAAGTGTTTATGCCTATGTGTAGCATAGGCCTTTTTGTATCCTATGCCTATGTGTAAATCTGACAGTACTTGACAGAGTCAGCTGTCAAGCGAAAACTGTCGGATAACTTTTTCTCCTCGTAAAGACCTCTTTGTTGAGTGGTAGTGCACATAGGTTATACACTTCATAACTTCTAATAAATATATCAGCTATTAATGCATTAAATTGATATTTTATTGTCCTGGAAGAGTCAGTTAGATAACCAAAGTCCGCAAGGTGATGTAACGCTTTCAGTTCAGTTCTTTCAGGCCTCCACTAGGGGGAGACTCCATACTATCTTACACAAAAGGAGCGTACAGTAAGTAACTGTGTTGTGTAAATACACAACGCGACAAAGACTGATCTGAGGGCATCTAAGTGTATTGTCTGTCATTATAACTGTAAATTAAATGCCCTTGTTGCTGTTGTTCATACGAGGGAATGCATTAGCACTCGTACTAGATAGACTCTTGTATTCCAGGATACTCCCAGATTAGTTTTACATGGCACCACCAACAGGAATGTCACATCATGAGGCGTCCCTTTGTACATATCTAATGTTTTTAATCGGACTGTACTGTTGTACTGTTCTTATTCAGATACCTTGGTAATGTTCAGTTCAGTTCATTTGGGATTGTTTGTTTACTATCTGTGGTACAGATGGTGCGCCATGCTCAGACTGCAGCTGCTCCGGCTCCTGAACCCAGGATCAAAAAGTTCCAGGTTTACCGCTGGGACCCCGACAAGTCTGGAGACAAACCACGAATGCAGACGTATGAAATCGATCTCAACACGTAAGTCATGAACTGGTCATTGAACAGAAGGCTGCTGAGCAGTATGTTTACTTTTTACTGCACGTTTTATGCCATTGTCTAATCTACTGACGTGTCCTCATTATTACAGCTGTGGGCCGATGGTTCTGGATGCCCTCATTAAGATCAAGAATGAAATAGACCCCACGCTCACATTCAGACGTTCCTGCCGTGAGGGTAAGAGAGGCCATTTGGATTCTGTTTGCACATAATAATGTGAACAATTTCTGAATGAAAGAAATCAGTGACTTGGTTTCAGACTGACTGTCTGTGAATATCTCAAATATCTTCAGGTATCTGCGGCTCATGTGCCATGAATATAAATGGAGGAAACACTCTGGCGTGCCTTAACAAGATTGACGCCAACACTAGCAAACCCACCAAAATCTACCCGCTTCCACACATGTATGTCGTCAAAGATCTGGTGCCTGTAAGTACTGCTAGTCGAGAGAACCCATCTAAGTTTAAAAACAAGCGACGTGGAAGAAAGTATATTACAGTTTATTACATTCATCATGTGTCTCTCCTTATTACCACCAGGATATGAGCAACTTCTACGCGCAGTACAAATCCATCGAGCCCTACTTGAAAAAGAAAGATGAATCTCAGGAGGGGAAGGAGCAGTATTTCCAGTCAGTGGAGGACAGACAGAAGCTGGTAGAAAAAGAAAAAAACTTATTCTTTTAATCTCTACGTGATTCACATGGTTAACACAAGCAACATTGAAGCCATGTGTCAGTACTGTATAACACGCTGAGAACTGATCGCGTAACCCAGAGATGTCAAACTTATTTTACACTGCTGACCACATACAGCCAACTTTTATATGTAGGCCAGACCAGTGAAACTCCACTTTCTGTCAGTCTTCAGAAGTTTAACTACAGATTTAATCAATGGGATATCTTATTATAAGATGAAGAAGCTTCATTTCAACAGTGTGCCTTGGTTTTTCTACATGATGAAGAAATGCTGCTGTAGTAAATTGAAAGAAATCTGTCAGCCTGACTCTTTCGGCTTAAATTGTAAGAAGTAAATGTGTAAAATTACAGAAATCTATAATGTAATTACTTTGCTGTATTGTGAGATGTCATGGGGGAACCTTTTGCCATTAGGAGAAGCTGTAAAACCTGAGAAATGCAGTTAAAAGTCCAAATTTCTGTCTTTCTTCACACTGGGCCGATTCTGGCCCCCAGGCGTCATGCTTGACACCTCTGGTTTAACCATTAAAATAAATAATTAATTTGGTAGCAACGTTTTAGGAGCTGTTGCTAATTTGATTAAACAGGCAGAATAAGCTGGTATTTGACTGTCTAACATAACAGGATGGCCTGTACGAGTGCATCCTCTGTGCCTGCTGCAGCACCAGCTGTCCCAGCTACTGGTGGAATGGAGACAAATATCTTGGACCTGCTGTCCTCATGCAGGTAGGTAATATATTATATTATTATTATAATGTTAGGGAGATAGCTCTTTTTTTTTTTTTTTTTTTAACTGCTGGTGGAGATGCCATTGATACTGAATTTGGTGTCTTTATCCCACAGGCGTACCGGTGGATGATTGACTCCCGTGATGAATTCACAGAGGAGCGCCTGTCTAAACTTCAGGACCCCTTCTCGCTGTACCGCTGCCACACTATCATGAACTGCACTAAGACTTGTCCCAAGGTGCTCCAATGTGACCAAACACACACTTCCTCACAGTTAAGACTTTCAGTTTCTCACTCTGTCTGACTCACTTCTCTACAGGGACTCAACCCGGGAAAGGCCATCGCGGAGATCAAGAAAATGATGGCGACTTACAAAGAGAAGAAAGCAGCAGCTTCATGAGCGTGTGAATATGAAACTGGCTCAAGATCCACTGAGAATACCTCAAACTTAGGAGGCCAGCTGTAAACCTTGCTTAGAACTGTACATTTTGTGCTCTTGATGAGTGTCTTATGTGTTTGAATGAGTCCAAGTGTGTTTAAGTGAACAGGAAGATGGAAATTCTGAGAAAAGGACGCTAGAAATGCCGTACAAGTGTTGCGACATGTTGGACTACAGTTCTGCTTTTTGCATGCTGTACTACATTTGCTTGAAATTGTATCAGCTTGTTAATATTTATATGCATAATCATTAAACTCGAGTAAAGCTTGATATGGAGACCATGCTCGTATGCTGATCACCTTTGTAACTTGCATTCCTAGGGAAGGATAATGAGATGAAAACATATCAAATGTTTTGTCACAGTGACATAATTTTCTGCTCATGGCAAAGAGGAAGAAATAACCTATGGTGAAAAATCTGCACCTGTTGTCATAATGACAACAAGCGCTACCCGAATTCTAAATTTTGATGTCCTACACCTACAAGCTGCCCAACAGCTACGGGGCTGCATGTGTTATTGGTCTGTAGTAAGCCGATTTCACTGTGTAAACGAGAACTTTTTTTTCGACCATAAATATTCTTAGCAGAATGAGTAGTGGTAAAATGTTACCAGGTAATATTACACCCATGTTATGCTAAAGCCATTTACACACTGTCTCCATACCAGCCTTTGTGGTGGTGCTCTGTCATACTGCACATTCTGGTATTGATCCAACACTAAGTAAATACAGGGCCAATATTGTCGATACCAGTACCAATACTTTTAATCTTTAAAGGTACCGACGCTCTTATTGGTATTAGATACCAGCTATGCCAGAAAGAGCAGTGTGTCATGAGTTTGCAGATTTTAGACACATTTTAGACCACTAAAACAGATTTTTTTTTTTTTACCTCCCATAATAATTAGTTAATACAGTAATTCACACCTTTCAGTTTTGCATGTATGTTGAAAATGTGTTTTTTTGAAGACCTGAAATGTGCCTGTCTCTAACCAACTTTAGGTCAGCTTCTCTTGTTTTAATGTGTTGTAGGCTATAAATAAAATAGAGATGACAGTCAATGCAAAAAGATTCAAATATTTTTAGTAGCTCATGTTTCAAGTATATGATTTCATTGGCAAGTAAATAATTTATTTAACACATTTATTAATTTATTATTAATTTATTTAACTGCGTGGTGAACTTGGATAGAAACAAAGTATTGGTCCTTTCGCGCTGGTATCTATACCAATAAGAGCGTCGGTATCGATATTTGGATTGATCCACCCAAGGGCGTAGATTTGGCATGGACGGAAGGGACATGTCCCCACCAATATCCAGCAATTATTGAATTTTCCCCACCAATAATTTGATCTCTTCGAGTACAGAAAAACTCTGTTTAGTTTTAGCAGCGCCAAGCCTGCGCTGCAAGGAGGAGAGGAGGATGGCAGCGCAAAGGAAGAACCTGGATATAAGAAAGTATTTTTCAAAGAAACCTGTAAGTCACTTAAAGTCAAGTTCACTCATAAAATGTGTCCGTCATAATAACGTTACAGGCTATGCTAGGCTTTGGCCCACATCAGTCTAAAATTGTAACCATGAATAACGTGTTTTGGAAACTAACTGCACAACAGGCAGCACTATTAGTTATCTCAGTCTCAGAGCAGCATTTCTAATTTTGATTGAAACTGTCAGAGAAAACGGCAGCCTCGAGCAAGCCAGGATATTAGTTTACAGAGGCTGTTAAAATTATACGTCTAACCTTAAAATTTCATCCTAATGGTACTGAGATATTCATAGGGTTAATTTTGAGACAATATATCATGAAGTAGCCATGATTTTGCAAATATTCCACCTTGTAGTGCAGTTTGCAGAAATTGTTTTAAAAATGCACTCACCCAACAAACATTACTGATGAGTGACTCATCAGTAATGTTTTTATAGTGTGCCTAAAATGTTGCATAATTTTGCTGAGAAATCTTTTACTTTGTGGTAATTTTAGATGAGTAGTTTTATGGACAAAACCCACCAGGTCATTCAGTGTTCCCTTAGTGCTAATGTATATAAGAGATGTTGGTGTAATATAACTGAAGTAATGTTGTTAAGTCCTTAAAGTCATATTCTTTTATTGTCATGACTGTATTTAAAGCTATTTTTTTTATTTTTGTATGATACCTGATTTATATGGAATATGGCTGAAGTAAAATACATTTAATAGTAATTTAACATTATATAATTAACATATAAAACTATGAATTTCAATTTTAAATGGTTTAAAAGCATGTAGAATAGCATATGTAGGCAAGTATATATTCTCCCTTTTTATCAAGAAGCAAAGACAAAAAGGTGGTTCGGTGGTTGAATCATCCGTCCCCACCAATGCCAAAACAAAATCTACGCCCTTGGATCCACCCGCCTCTACTCTTGGCGATGGCTGAATACGATTGGTTGGTATTTATATTTAATTAAACGGGTTTTCCAATATTAGGTCATAGCATTTTATTTGTTATTTTTGGCCATTTAATAAAAATGTAAACTTTTGTTTTGTGTAAGGCCAAAGTTAATTTGTTGGATGCCAATTTTCATTCTAGGGACATGTAATCATGACGTGTTGTTTTTGTCATGATATGCGTGATCCACATGAACTGCACCTAAAACAACAACTGTTCACGCATATCATGACGGCTTTATTTGGAAAAAGGCGCCACGTGAAAGAAATGAGCAGATATTTGTGGTCCTTACCAAACCAGCAGTAAACATCACCGCTTCGCGTACCACGCTCTTTAACTTAATGCTATTTCTGCGTCGTCACAAATTTGGACGAGGAGGCTATCCGTAGACATGTGTCATTGTAGTTTAGGTCGCTGCATGGTTTGAAAGAAGCTTTTATGACCGGGAGCAGGAAACTGTTTGTCATTAACATTATGATGGTATGAGAGGTATGCGGGATCTGACGACGGGATGAACGGGAGCGGTAAGTGCGGATGCTTTAAAGGGAATGTTTCCTGCAAACATACACACTGTGTTTGCTAACTGTTAGCCACAACTCTGTTATCTCGCCGGCTAGATACGGATAAATGTTGGCCACTGATGGCAAAAACTAACGGTCATCTTCTGTCAGCTTGCGTACTAAGGTCCCACTTTCTTATTTTTTTCATTTGATCGACTGTGTACTATGTCAGTATAGTGTCAACAAAGGACAAAGGGCTGCTAATAAAGATAAGCATCCAGAATTACTGGAAATTCAACTCTAATGTGAAGCGAACCACCTTTCATTTCTTTATATTTTTGTAGAAAAATGGGAAAAAGGTGCAGCGATTTATCGAAAAATGTGCAAACGTAAATGAAAATACAGTATATAAGGCAGCAACCTAGTTTTTACAGTTCTAGCAAGCTAGGAAGTAACCTTTATTCTTCAGCACAGTCTGAACTCTGTTAGGCATCTTTCATAAAAATGTCTTTAAGTAGTCTTCAAGAATAGTTCTCCAGGCTTCTTGAAGAACATTCAAAGCTCTTCTTTGGATGTTGGCTGCTTTTTGTTCTGTTTTCCGTTTAGATGATCCTACATTGCTTTGATAATGTTCAGGTCTGGGCTCTGGGGACAGTCCAGTTCATGACTGATAGTGTTCTACTCTGTGTTTTTCTATAAATGTGTGCTTTTACTGCACTTGCCATTGCCATAAACCCATTGCCAATCAGACATTTTCAATTCTATGCATTGTATGGCAGGTCAAAATCTGATGGTACTTTGCTCCATTTATAATTCTATCAGTTTTGACAAGATCCCAACACCACTAGATGAAATGCAGACCCAACCATAACAGAAGCCTCACCCTGTAGACACTCATTGTTTACCTCTCTTCTCACCTCCTCCATACTTACTGACAACAGTCACTCTATAAGACCTGCTGCCACTGATTTTTCGGTCAAGTTCTTGTGAAATTTCAGCCAATAACATAATACCCTGGAGATGAATTAATGCTTATCCCTTTAGACCTTGGCAATCTAAAGACTTCACCATTGCCCTACTTTTGCTACTTACAAAAGCACTACAGAAACTACTGTTTCCTCAATTTACTGTTACTTATGGTATTGCTGTTGTATCTGCTGCAGCTGCAGATACTAGCACCTTTCAGTTTGTGTGCCCTTTTGCAGTTTCATAAAGTATTGTTTGGGCTCCGAGTCAGTAAATTTCACTGCTGTTGTTGCTAAAACTGTTTCTAAGTTGCTAAGATGTAACAAAGGAATTTACTGGCCATATCAGGATGGCAAGATTATCCTTTGGGTGTACGGACTCTTGGTCCCGGCAGAAAAGCCCAGTATTGGGTTATTTAATTTCAAGGATTTGTTTTTGCATCCTCAGCTCAGATGACTGTCTTGTGTCTGTCTAGTCTTTTTTTTTTTTTTGCACACAGGGCATTTCCTTTTTGAGACACTGCAGAAATTTTACTCTGTGTAAGTTCTGTATTATCGTGAAATTGAAAGTCTGGGCTTTCTTAAGTTTTGTAAAGAGATGACACCTTACATGGGTGACATATTTGAATGAGTTGGTGACTCTTAACCGGATGAAATCAAGCACTGATTTTTACAAAGAAAATTGGTAGAAGCTGGTGAGTAGCAACATGTCGTTAAATGAGCCATTCCAAATAGTTAGGTACACAGAAAACCGTGGTGAATGACTTCAAAATCAAGGCCCACTGTGGTGAATGAATAGCTGATACTTTACAGGCTTCTTTTGGTTGAGTATGGCCTAGTTCGACCAAAGTGAGCATGTGATTTGGTCAAATTGCCCAACTTGGATAATCCTCCACATGACTGCAGTACAGGCATGGCATAACAGATGACTCGGTTGTTTCTTGTGGTCAGGGTAGTGTGCGTGTGTCGTACATCATATTCTTATTATGAACATGCAGCAGTTATGGTATCATGCACAATACATTGTCTTAATGATAACTTGATATGTGCGTGTGTTTCTTGTTTTTCCAATCAATATCATCTTGGTCTTGAAATGAAATGAGGTAAGCAACTGTAAGTCTTTCTAGAAGCAAACCCTGGTAGTCAGGAGTCATGTTGAAAATTATTTTGACAAAGCACTGTCTTCAGTTTAATTATAATTTTAATAGAAAGACAGAAGTTTGATATAAACCAGTTAAAACATTTGGCTGTAAAAGGCATTTTTCCCCTTAAAAATGTAGATTTTTACCTCCGTAGAGTTTCTCTCTTTTGTTATCTGTTGAAATGTAGTTAAATGTAGCTAAGGTGTACTGGGACATAAACTAGATGGGTAGGTGATCTGGGAAAGGCGCAGATTAGCCCTCTGCTATCTCCACTTTGTCTTTTATCTTAGCAAAGCACACGATAAGAAAGGCAGAGAGCAATCACTGTTTCTCAGCTAGCACTGTCCACAGTGTTGCAGCAACATCCAGTGTATTTTAAGATAGCTGGTGGCGCAAACAAGCACAGAAACGTAATTGTGTTGTTGTCTCTAACTGTTGCTGTGTTTGTGTGTGCGCGCGGGTATGAACCAGATTAACTCGTTCTTTTAGTTTTCAAACAAGGGAAAGCAGCAGTGTAATGTCTGTGCCAGAAAACAGCTGTGAGGTATTGAATGGCCCTCATACTGTGCTCAGGTGCGATTTAATTACTGTGCCGTTCCCATGGTTACCTCACCCGGGGCGGTGGGCGGGTTGCACTCTGGCTGTTAGCTACCTTTATAATAATAAGATAAGATTCCCCTTTCCCCAGTACATTTTTTAATGTAACTGTCCTGTCCATTTGTCCGCATGCGTAGTCTCAGATATGATAAAAAAAAAACTAGATTAAAATAAATAAAAATGAACGTCCTGTCTGCAGTTTTCCGGGTGACGTTTCGTGTGACGGGTTTGTTTCAGAAGCCGGTTAGACTCGTAAGCATGAAGAGCCCGGATCAGTGCAGGCTACAGGGAGCCGAAGCACCACTGCAAGGTGGTCTGATCCGTAACTTTCGGGAAAAGGCTTAATTTTAATCGCGCTTTGACGGTAAGGTCAGTCTATTCCTAAATTGTGTTTTCAAATTAAAGGAATGTGGTTTTCTTTTCGATACGAGCCAGCTGTTTGGAAGCGGAAGTCTGTTCTGAAAATAGCGTCGTTTATTGTGCTTTTGTTTTGATTTTCGCTGTTATCGGTATGAGTTTATAGCGAGCTTTTCACCTCTTTCGCGCTGTAAAGTTAATGTTTTCGTAAAACCTCAAAGTGTTTCCAGCTTAATGAGATGCGCGGATTGACTTTATTAGAGTTTATGGTGACTCTTGAATCTCCTAAAAATCATATACATTGTGATCTTACTTATTTAGAAGTACACAGATGAACAACTGTGAGATGTTTTTACCCGCACTGTCCTGGACTGGAGAGCTCTCCCTGTTCAGTTTAGACTACATTGCAGAGGCAAAACATTTTTTAATATTTGTATCTGAATTCCTGCTCAGGATGTCTCACATTAAAGAAAGTCTTCTTCAAGTTTGCGGCATGGACCGGACACAAGCTTTGCACTGCGTTTTGTCAATATTGACTTTGAAGGCGCGCGCGCGTGTGTGTGTGTGTGTGTTTTATGCTGCTTGGTTCATGTTAATGTTTTAACAGACGCACCATTCACCCTGCATATCCTGTTCTGTAGGTAGTGTGGTGGAGCCGCAGAGCGGACTCCCCTCACCCAGTCCTCGAGACCCCCTACTGAGTCCTGACACACACATGGTAAGAACCTACTCAGTGTTTCTGATTCCTGTTGTGGTGTGTGTTGTTTGTTATCTAGCTGTGAGTTAGATAGATATAGAAAAGAAAAGGTTAAACTGGGAAAATCAAATGCTGTATAAGTGAAAGTGCAGAAACTGATGACTTGATGTTGTGCCCAGCACCTGTCACCTGTAGATGCAGAACTTGCGTTGGTCTCTGTGGCCTTGTTATAAATAACTTCTATCATTTGTGGTTTTTAGTATCACTTCCAAAGACAATACAAGACACAATCTGGCTTCCTACAGTGGCTTTTTAACATGCAATGCCACCAATGATAAGTTGACTAGATTTATGGAAATGAACCGCTGTGTGGATGTGAAAATGAGTCTGATTTTGAACCTGAAATCCTGTTTGGTTCTCTCTCCCACCAGGATGTTCAGGGGTATAAGTGGGTGCGCTGGCGGGTGTGGTTGTGTCGACTGGCTGCCCTGCTGTCCTTAGGGCTCCTCCTGCTTGTGTTTCACTGGCGCCCACGGTTTGGTGTCTTTGCCCGCTGCAAGTCCTGCCCTCCGGCTTTGGCGGATATTCTGCTTCTCAGAGTGAGATAATCAAACAGTTCCTATGCTGAAGTAAACTCAACCTGATGGCTGGCATTATTATCACTGCCTATCACTTTGTTCCACATTGTCCTTGCAGGACTTAATCTAGGCTTCTTATTGCAAAAACTGGCTTGGTCATAGAGTATTAGTATATGTATTATGTATAGTTGTTTACACATTCTCCAACAAAAGATTCCAGGAAGAAACAAAAATCCTTTTGGGGTTGCGTCAGGAAGGGCATCCAGCATACTAGCGTAACTTTACGTAACTTTTAAAAAAAAATATATGCTCGCTAATATATGCAATGATAGTTCCATTCCAAAGTTTTAAATAGGGCGTCATCTCCAGCTTTGTATTCCTGGTGTCCTGCATTCACAGTTTGAAACAAGCTTTTTTAGCTCCTCTCTCATTAAGACCAGCTTCCTTTTACGCCAACTGTCTTCAGATTGGCTGCCAAATGTAAACAGAAGGTTTGAACAGCAGGTGGGTGAATCACTGAAGTACTGGAACTTTTTAGTGAAATACTCCTGCTTACACTAACCTGAACAGTTATTACTTTACTTTATTTTGTGATGTTCTGATCACCTAGATTGAATGGCAGTTTTCTGTTAGATACTTCCTGTCTTGCTTTAAGAAAGTGTCCAGTTTCCAACTCTAACTGGTGAATTTGTGTAACCTTTTCCTTCAGGACAGTTTTGGCCAGCAGCATGTGGTGGAGGTCCTTACAGAGGAGATGGAGGAGGGAAGGTGAACTACTTGTCTATATATTCACACAACACCCTAAGCCTTTCAACTGTGTACATATATCTAAGAGAACTGTTAAACAAAACTAATCTAACTTGGTTGTTTCTTTCCAGTTTGGAGTTGCTTGGACAGTCAGAGGATACCGAATCCAGAGATACAGTTCAGCTGTACAAAGAGGAGGTAAAGCAGATGTTTCAGCAGAACCTTTTGTCCTGAACGGTACTTCTCCAAGATCTGACAGCTTTATTGTGTTGCAGAAAACACTGCTGCGGTACTACCTGTTTGAAGGACTGCGTTATGTCTGGGTGGATAGGAAAGGCGCGTTCTGTCGCGTTAGGTACGGAAAAAACTATAATGCAGTGGGATTCAACTAAACTAGACTCATGAGTTTGTGTGTCTTAAATAAAAAGAAGAACATACCCCCCAAAACTCACTCTTTTAATAGTCTAATGCACTCGTTGTGTTGTGGAAAAAAAAAAGTGGATTAATTTGTTTTTATAGTGTCCTCAATGAGGACTGGACCTGCAATAACCTGCATGGCTCCCAAAAGGGACTGAGTCCCCTGGAGCAGAGCTTTAGGTAGGAAACACATGGACACAACACATTCCCTAATCTCAGAGGACCATGCTGAATAATCAAATGCACGATTTCTTTCAGGAGAACCATATATGGAACAAATCTTATTGATGTGCCTGTGAAGCCTTACCCAAAGCTGCTGTTTGAGGAGGTGGGATACATGATTACCTTCATACCGATTTCTTTTTCATTTGGCTTTTAAATATTTGATGTAATAATTTATTTAAAAAGCTCACATGATGCATCCAGTTATATATATTTTTTAACATATTTTTTTCACTCTTTTTTGTTTCTGTAGATCCTCAACCCATTCTATGTGTTCCAGATGTTCAGCATCATCCTCTGGACGGTTGATCAGTATTATATTTATGCCATATGTATATTTATTATCTCTGTCATCTCCATCGGTATCTCACTTTATGAGACCCGGAAGGTGAGCCTGTTATCAGAAACACACTGGAATTGTAACTGACTGTGTTTAAGCACAGAAACGAGAGAATAATGGTATTTATGTTTTTGTGACCAGCAAAGCATCACGCTTCGCAACATGGCCCAGCTAATCACAACCGTCACTATTCGCAGAAAGTCGGGAGGTGAGGGGTATTTTTGTTTGTTTGTTTTTTTAAGCAGATGTTTTATAATATGAATTTACTTTTTTTCCAGAAACACAATTATTTGTGGAATGTTTAACTGATTGATACTTAAAATAACTTTGACAGGAGTCCACTAATGTAATTCATGTGAAGATGGAAGAGCAGTCGATATGCTCAATAAATAATAAATAATATTAAAAAGTTTTAATTGTTAAAGCCAAGACAGTCACTGAGAGGAGCATGTTTATCAGTTAAAAACACTTCGATTTGCTGATGAGATAAAAAAATAGTGTTCAAACTAAATGAAACTCATTTGTGTCGGTAACAGTTGCTAACTCTTAAACCACAGATGCACCCTGTTAAAACAGAATGTCAGGTCTGATCATTTGGACCAGTTACAGTGTACAAGTAATTTGTTAAACGGTTTAACTGGCACATGCTTGTCCTCCCTTTATGGTCCTCTCTTTATGCACCTACGTGGACAAGGACCTTGACAATGTGCTTTACCGGCTGTAGTTGTGTAACTTTGTTATTCTATCTCATATACAAACATGTTCTACTAAGCATCGCTGAGTGCAAACAGAAAAACTCCCCAGGGAAACTTTAAGCTGTTCCCTTGAGGCAAAAACCAGCTGAGCTTTTTGTTTGTTTAACTAGTTTGCAAAAATATCCAGCAGCTATAGAAATGTAACAAAAAAAGAGAGAGTGAGAAAATATAATTTGGTTCCACATTGCCTATAAGGTTACACATGCAGAAACAGAGAAAAGTACTACATTAAGCACATTAGTGCAGGACTGGTCACGAGGACAAACATTTGCAAAGGAAGTGTGAAATTATCATGTTCAGTAGGTTTTTGATTCTGACCAGTCACTCCAGAAGCCTTCGCATAGACATCTGTACTGGACTGTGTGTTTTCTCAGAGGAGGAGTGTGTGAGTTCAGTGGAATTGGTCCCCGGCGACTGTTTGATCATCCCTCAGGAAGGTATGCTGCTGCCCTGCGATGCTGCCCTGCTGGCTGGGGAGTGTCTTGTCAATGAGAGCATGCTCACAGGTAATTAATTGACCTTAACAGCACCTAAAGACATTTTCAAACAGCCATTTTGAACTTTTCTAAGACATCCTGCAGATGTGCACGTGAGAGCAAATGTTTGGACATTTTATTTGCCAGTCTGTGTAGTGTATGATAGCTCTGTGGCCCATATGATGTTTTAAAACGGGTAATAGTCGGATGAATTCGTAGATCTTGCATCATGCCTTCAGTGTGTTCTAACCAGGTAGCACCCTGGCCTAAACCAAACTGAGTCGTTCCAGTAGTGAGAATAAATGTGAGGCAGACAATTTCCTGCTTTTTGAGAGACGACAGTTTCTAACAATGTCCCTATGTAACTATCGTAACCAGGTCCTGACCCGATTCTCCGCATCTGGAGTTAATGTGTGGAAAAACAAAATCGATTGGCTGTGCTCCTCAGTCGTCATGTTATTTGCTCGTCGTGCCCACAAGACTAATTTAAAAGTGTTATCAAGGCTAGAGTCAAGTCACATTTCACAACCTTGAGTGTAACTAAAGCAACAAATTGGCCATCAGAAGGGATTTTCTTCACTTCCAAACTACTTTACATGTCAGTGCTAGTTATTCAATGAATGTTTAGTGTAGGAGTCTGTCCAAAAGAGGGTACATAACTTGCTTCAGACACATTTTTATTATTTGACCAACTAATGGTCGTGGCGCTTGGTCATAAAGGTGTGTTACTAATTCTTTTTGAGGAATGTGTGCAGTAATCTGCTCTTGTCATCTGTGTCCAGGCGAAAGTGTCCCCGTGCTCAAGACTCCACTGCAGGCTAGTGATAGGAAGTACAGCTCAGACACTGAGCGCAGACACACCCTGTTCTCCGGTACGCAGCTCATTCAGGCAAAGGGAGGAAGACCAGGAGGCGGTGGGGCTGTTGCTGTTGTTACAAGCACCGGTGAGTAGAGAAACCGATGATGTGACTCGTTCTTTTAGAGTTTATTTTGCAAGTTGAAGGGACCCTGTGATGCTTTGACTCCATGCAGAAATATTTTTCACTGAGGCAAGACGGATCAGATTTTCCTGAAGTGATTAATAAACATGAGTATAAAGAAAATATAAAAGGGTTTACAGTTGCAAATAATTATACATTCAATATATTTTGGCAC
The DNA here is from genome assembly GCF_963969265.1 of Rhamphochromis sp. 'chilingali'. Classification (NCBI taxonomy): domain Eukaryota; kingdom Metazoa; phylum Chordata; class Actinopteri; order Cichliformes; family Cichlidae; genus Rhamphochromis; species Rhamphochromis sp. 'chilingali'. The sequence goes on from NC_137939.1 coordinate 12,291,903, forward strand.
TTAAACTGTTTATACACCAAGTGAAACCACTTCTGTTTGTATGTGGATTATCCACAGGGTTTTTCACAGCCAAAGGTGACCTGGTCAGCTCCATTTTATATCCTCAGCCAATCGACTTCCGCTTTTACCGAGATGCCGTCAAGTTCCTGCTCATCCTGGCTTCAGTTGGTAAGAGCTTTAACAGCAACCTGGTTATCATTGAGACATGAAGCCTTTTGACCCAATAACAAGTTTTTCCAATATTCCCCATCTCACTGCTGCAGCTCTCATTGGAACCATTTACATTTTTGTGGTCCTCTATAGATCAAATGTAAGTGGCATCTCTAGTGACTGCATGTTTTGCTCGCATAGTAAAATACTATCACTGACATGTGGTTGGATGTGTATCCAGGTGACCTGGGCAGAGCTGGTTATTAGGAGTCTGGATATTGTAACCATTGCGGTGCCTCCCGCTCTGCCTGCTGCCATCACTACTGGCACAATCTACGCTCAGCGAAGGTTGAAGCAACGTGGCATCTTCTGCATCAGTCCACCGCGCATCAACATCTGTGGCAAGGTCTCACTCTTCTGCTTTGACAAGGTGAGGAGGGAGAGTGTTGCTAGAAGTGTGCTGTGTACATAGAGATGAACCACAGCTACTTTACATGTTGCTGGTGCTTTGTACATCTGTTTTCTTAGACAGGAACATTGACAGAGGAGGGTCTGGATGTGTGGGGAGTGTTGGAGGCGGGGCCTGCCGGTTTTTCAGAGCTGGTGCCTGAGCCCAGGCTTTTGCCTCCGGGGCACCTGAGGTCTGGCTTGGCTTGCTGTCACACTGTTGCGCTGCTGCGTGGCCAGCTCCTTGGAGACCCTTTGGAGCTTAAGATGGTCGAGTCCACTGGTTGGGTATGTTACCGTGTTACTTATTTCAAAGTGCTTGAGCTCGCATGCATCTCATTTAAAAATTTGGATTTTTTTTAAATAATTGATGAAAATGTATGCTTGGAGGCTCTTTCAGTTTCACAATCTGAAAACATTAATGGGAATTGGAGTTCATTTTTTTTCTGATTTTGCAGACTCTTCAAGAGCCAGATGGAGATGGCAGTGTGCTAAATGCAGAGTTTGGAGGCCACAAAGTTTTGGCAGTAATGAGACCACCAGATCAACAAGCTTATGGAGCAGTGAGTATCCCTGTTATCACTGATACAGGTTGATCAGTAGGATTTATTAAAGCGAATGCTTACTGACTGTAAAGTTGTTATATGGGCAGCGGTTGTTTTTCAAATAGTTGCTCCTGTGTTTCGGCTGCTGATAATGAAAGATGTACTTGGTTTGTGCCTCTTTTCTAATGCAAGACAGTTGGTAAGCAGATGTAGCCAGGGCAGGTGGATAAATGAAAACGCGTAAGCTTAAGCAGCGTAATTTTTTTTTTGTCTGCTTTGTCTGCCATTTGGAAAGATCAAGAACTTGCCGAAAGTCTTCATTTATTCTTTCATTTTGCTCTCAGTCCACGGATGAGGCGATGGCAATTGTACAAAGGTTTCCCTTCTCCTCAGCCCTGCAGAGGATGAGTGTGGTGACAGTGACCCACGGGGGGCGCTCAGCTCTTGCTTTCATCAAAGGATCTCCAGAGATGGTGGCGAGCCTCTGCCAGACTCAAACAGGTTCAAAATTGACACAAATCATAACTATAGCTTTAGTGACATTTACTCACGTTTTGTTTTTTTGCAGTACGTTTTCCTATTTTATGACATTTGTCCAAAATGGAATGTTTGCATTTCCAGTTCCAGCACAGTTCTCCAGCAAACTGCACAGCTTCTCCAGTGAAGGCCTCAGGGTTCTCGCAGTCGCCTACAAGCCATTAAATGTGAACTCTAACTTAAGCACCATTGAGCGGTAAGAACATAGTCTATATTTCTGGCTTAATTGTGGCACAAAAACTTATCCATTTTTAAAAAAATGATCTATAATAGTTTAATATGTTTGCTGATCAAGCTGTTTGTCCACAGAGGGGAAGTAGAGAAAGACATGCACTTTCTGGGTTTGCTGATGATGAAGAACTTGGTAAAGCCTGAGAGTGCCAAAGTTATCAACATCCTGAGAAAGGCGAACGTTCGCAGCATTATGGTCACTGGTGAGGAATGTTTTTGTATTCATCACTGACCGTGCAACTTATAATATTTCTTGTTATAAGATAGTAAGTTGCAGGAATCGACACAGATGGGTTTTTTAAAAGTCTTTTTGTCCCATCTTGTGTGTCTTTTTAACCATAGGGGACAATGTTCTAACAGCAGTTAATGTAGCAAAAACCTGTGGGATGGTGGGATCTGACGAGAAGGTGATATTCATCACTGCAACCCCCCACACTGCCCAGTCCATGCCCACCCTGAGGTTCAGCCTGGAGGAGGAAGCGGCTCTTTCTGGCCAAAGTTCAGTAGAGGTCATCACTCAGGTTGGTCTTGCTTAAATGGGACACTCCACTCTGGATTGTACTCTGTTGCTAAAATGTTTGTTACAGTCATACTAGCAGCTATGAAATTATGAAACGGCTACGTTGTGAAAGAGTTCCAGTTGAAGTGTTGCTCACTGATGTCACGCCTGGTTTCTGTGTTTGTGCCTGTGGCCTGCAAACATGGAAGTAAATGACCTCAGTGCTCAAGTAAAGTCGAGGACTCATATTGTTGCCTGGTTATAGTTCATTTTTAATGGAAGCAAATTTGTGCAGCTTTGAAGGCAAATGAAATGGTATGATCTTCATCTCTCTCTCATGTCAACACATTTCTAAACAGCTTGAATGCTTTCTGTTTCTATGACAGTTGTATGCATAACAAGTCCAGCTATGGCCTACTTTTTTTCAACTGGCAGGATTCATTCGAGTTACTGTTACTGATGTCTCTCCTCCTCTCTCAGGGTTTGTATCAGGGTGGTTTTGTCTATCACTTGGCTATCAATGGCAAGTCCTTTGCTGTCCTCTGTGACCACTTCCCTGAGTATCTGCCGAAGGTAATGGAAACTGTGTAAACAGGAATACTTTGACAGTGCACCGCACTTGCACGCTAATGACTTTAACCTGCTGTCACTGCAGGTTTTGATGAGAGCCACGATATTTGCACGCATGGCCCCTGACCAGAAAACCCAGCTAGTGAAGGAGCTGCAAAAACTGAAGTGAGTACAGTTTCTGCAGCATACACAAACTAGAAAGGAGTTGACACATAAGGAGAACAAATGGGAAATAAAACAGAGTAGAAATATAATGAAAGGGAATCATTTTTATAACATTAACTGTGAAATACTGCTACTGTTTCTGAAGCTACCGAGTGGGGATGTGTGGAGACGGGGCCAATGACTGCGGGGCACTAAGAGCTGCTGATGTCGGGGTTTCTCTTTCCGAAGCTGAGGCTTCAGTTGCCTCACCTTTTACTTCCAAAACTGAAAACATCAGCTGTGTGCCCCTGCTTATCAGGTAAAGACTGAGATTAAAAGCCTAGAAAACACAAAGCAGATGGGGGAAGTCTTTTTGAAAACCAACCAAACTTCTCATTTGTGTCTGCAAAAAGAAAAAGATCTGTCCTTTTTTTTTCCCCGTCCTACTCTTTTTCCATTCAGAGAGGGACGATGTTCTCTGGTCACCTCCTTCAGTCTCTTTAGATACATGGCCCTCTACAGCCTCATTCAGTTCTGCTCCGTCATCATCCTCTACACGGTGAGTATCAGCAGATCACAACTCCCTCATCTTTCTCTGCTTTGTCCCCGTAGATCACCTTAAACATGAAGCTGCAATTTATTGCCAGCTTTTCATCCATTGTAGAAATAAACCAAAACATACATTTTATGGATAAAATGACTGAAATAAACTAAAAATGTATGAAAATATGTGTATAAATAACTCATAATAAACGTTACACATGTTTCAGATAAGCAAAGACAAAGATAACACAAAACAGGTGTAATGATACCTGCATTTTGGTAGGTCTGGATAGCCAAAAGCTATCCGGCTATCCAGACCTACCTGGCCCTGTGGGAAATGGTTATTACCCCCTCTTCATCCCACCCTCTATATTAATTATGAATTAATGTGATTAGATGCATTTTTTTTTTTTTAACGATGAGTTCAGTTTCACACCCAGGCCTGATTACTAGCAGATCTGTTGGATAAAGAAATAACGTGACCTGTTTGACAAGGCGAAACAGGCAAAAAGATCTCAAAAAGCAGCTTAAAAACAAATTAATCAACATCTATCAGTCTGGAAAGGGTTAAATATCTGATGGTTTGGGACTCCAGGGATCCACAGAGAGAGACATGATCCACAAATGGTGAAAACTCGGAACAGTGGTGGACCTACAGTGGCAAGCCTACCAAAAATACTCCAAGAGCTCATTGAAGGTCATCCAGGTCACTCATGCTGGAAAACCCTCCGCTTTGGCTGAATGAAAGCAGTTCTCCGAAGAAAAGTTGAGCAAAGTTCCTCCACAGCGATGTGAAACATTCATTGCAAGTTATCACAAGTGCTTGATTGGACTTCTCGCTGCCAAGGGTCAAACCCCCCCCCCCAAAAAACAAAACAGTACAACCTGGTCTACAGGTAGTGAGAAATGAATGTGGCCAAAAACTTTAATAAAACGGCATGAGCGAAAGCACACTGCATTCTGTTCAGCTCTCGTCAAAAAAAGCAGTTTTAACTGTTATTCTTAGAAGCAAATGGAAATGACTATGTGTATGTGGAGCTCCAACTTTAAAATGTGGAAAATGTTCTTTCACTTAATATTGAACACTTTGGTAGCCCATAAAATGTGACCTGTGCAGTCTCTTAACACCAAATGCCAAACAGAACCACAGTCCGGTTGACTTGATCTGCATGAAAACAAAACAAAGTCCTAAATCATACAAGTTTGTTTTGTTTTTTTTTTCTCCCCTAAATAATCATTCTTGATGTGTGTCCAGGTGAAGACGAGCGTAGCAGACCAGCAGTTCCTGTATTGTGACATTCTTCTGGTGACTCTGCTGGCCATTGTGATGGGAAGAGGAGGCCCTAGTGAAGAGCTGTACCCTTCCAGACCCGCGGCTAGTCTGTTGGCCCTGCCTGTACTGGGCAGCCTCTTCATCCACACCTGCATGATTGCTCTGGGCCAGCTGGCTGCGCTCTTCATCACAACCTCAGAGGAGTGGTCAGCAAAATAGCTTTTATTTCTCATCAGACTGCCCTCAAGAAAACTGTTTATGTTGACTTCTGTGTGTTCAGATGCAGATTTAGAAAAAGAGCATCCCACGTGTTCTGCACTTTAACTCTTATTTGTCTCTTCCTTCATTTTTAGGTATATTCCTCTCAATGCGACTGAGGTCGGAACAGCCAATCTGCCAAACTTCGAAAACACCTGTGTGTTTGACATATCTGGTTTCCAGTACATCATCATGTCAGTGGTGGTCACCAAGAGCTACCCCCACAAGAAACCCCTCTACCACAACAGTGAGTCAACATGTTCAAATGCCAAAGGAGGATGATTTCAGTTTGGGAGGGCGATACATTTGGACAAATTTAGAACTATTCATGAAAGTCATACTGAGTTCAACATTAGTGAAACTTATCACTGATGCAGGACAGTTGAGTCACAAGTGTTTTTTTTCTCTCCTTTTCCCAGTGGTTTTCCTTATCCTGCTGTTCGTCCAGTTTGGTGTGACAACCTGGCTGGTGTTGTATCCTGGGGCTGTCTTTAGCCGGTTACTTCAACTGTACAACATCTCTGACATGAATTTTAAATTGCTGCTCGTTAGTCTGGCTGCTCTCAACTTCCTCATTTGTTTTGTCGTGGAGGTGAGTGATTTGTACGGAGCTTCCCAGATTCCCCGTCTGTTAAACTACACAGCAAAATCAACGAAATCAGACATCTTTAAAGTGGCTGTGATAGAAAGCTCGTAATATTCTAAAGTGAACATGTTTGCTAGAATAAGGCCCTACTGTAGACTTTTTTTTTTTATTATAGCACATTTTAAAAGCAGCAGTGCTGACCAAAGGAGTGATGTGACCATGCTTTCTGATGCCTGTTAAAAGATGCACAGCAGCATTTTGGACTAACCACACATAGTCCACTCTAGAGGTGTTGAAGGCCTGAATAAAGAAGATGGGATTTTTCTTTAGCGAATTGATAGAACATTATTTAACAACTGTGGCCACATTTGTTAAATAAAATAGATAAGCATCTTAAAAAAAATAAAAATAATTAACAGTGAGGGAACAATAAGAAGCAAGAGGGCACACTGTGTCAAGGTTTGTGATACCATCTTGTAGACTGTTAAACGGAGGCTGCAGTGGGACAGAGGGATCAAATTAAATGGGGTAATAGTAATAATGATGCTTTCATTGCTTTAAGTGAGATACGATACTGTGCAAAAGTCTTCACACTTCATTTCCTTATACTTTGCTTTCAAGGAGCCAGGCTTGTTTTGCAAAGTAGGTCTTGAGCAATAGTTCAAGACTCTGAAGTTCTTTCAAAATTTTCTTTGGACACAGACTTGCTTTTTAAAAAAACAAAAAAAAAAGAAAAAAAACCCCCAAACAAACACACTTCCCATTATAAAAGAAGTGCTGGGTCTAAAAAGTAACTTATATTAGATGAACATAAAATAAACAGAAATCCAGCCCAGACCTGAGACAGTAATAATTTGTCATTTTCTGAGCAAAATATAAAGTATAGGGGTGCCTCAGTACTGTTGTGCAGTACTGTATATCAACAGATTCCCTGAATTATTCTACCACTTCCATGTTTTTTCCTCCCAGGTGCTGATAGACCTGGGTCTTTTGAACTGCCTTCGACTGCTGCGAGGGAAGCGTCCGTCTAAGAAACAGTATAAACAGCTGGACTCTCTTCTGTCAGACTCTACATCATGGCCGCCTCTCAATCAAACTCTGACCCCCACAGATACAGTTCTGTGCTGTAGCTAGCATCTGCTTGGCCTTCCGTGACTGTAATCTGAGCCAAACTATGCCACAGATGCCCAAACTACATCCCCAACTTGACCAACAATGCAAAGTCTTCAATAATAAACTATTTTTATTTAAGCTGCGTTTTTTTTTTTTAACAAGTTATTTCCATGAATTTAATGTGTTTTCCAATGCAAAGCACTGAACGTAAACATTTTTTTTTCCCAAATCATTTTATTAAAGTATTTACAGGCAGTTTGTGTTCGCACTTGGCTAAACCCGTCTCCTGCTCTGTCGTTAGAATTCCTGAACAAAAAATCGCTTACCAGTACTGTGAACTCACCCTCAGTTTCTTGAAATACAGTAACACAACCAAAAAAAAAACCCAGGAAGTAAAGATGTGATACAGGAGGCACAAGCTGAATTCAACCACTGTAAGAACTTTTTGTGTTTATGTCACACCATTTAATATGGCTTTGAAATCTCCTCTGTTTCCAAAAAAAAAAAAAAAAAATAAATCTATTGAACACAATGGTCTTTGAAAGCCACACAGGCAACTGCTCTCTGGATCGCAGCTAGCTGCTCCATTTAAGCAGTGGACCATCACTCACCATTCTTGTGACTAAAATGCTGACGGTGGGAAAAAAAACAAAACACACCCAACATTCATACACCTTGGGGCATAGACATCATTTCAGTTACATTGCAATTTATAGAGCACGGTTTCTAAGTGCCAACCCAAGCTTAAATACGGACATTAGCTGTATGAGCAATCAACCCTGCTGGAAAAATACAATCTTATTCATTCATTCAGCCTCATTCACTTGACCTGAGTTCCTACATGCTGTACTTCAGTGGGGTGTATGAAGAAAAGAAGCACGCCGCCAACAAGGTGGAGTTAAGACAGTGAGGCTCGAGAGGTACAGCAGTAAATTCACCATCTGACCCTTCTTTAAATTGCTGCCAACATCACCTTCAAATAATGATTTTTAGGTTGTTGTTTTATTAGTTTTTGATTTTAAAAAAAGGGCTTTTGGTTCTTTTTTAGTTAAAAAATACTGCTCTGACATTGCTGCCCTCTTCTTAAAGAAAAAACTGCAGGAAAGCTACTTAAAATGGACTTCAATCCAACATCTCATCTTTTTTGCCTTTACTTTTAAATAGAAATGAAATGACAGTCTAAGGAAGACAGCCAGAAAGCTTTAAAAAAAAAAAAAAAAACGTAAACATACCTTGTCAGATATACAACTTCCACATAAATCCTAACCCCTGTTTTAAGAAACAAATGGCAATTTACATATTAGGTTGTGTCCTGATAAATCTAAAATCTCAGTCAAGTACTCATTAGCAGTGTGTGCATTTTAGACACCAGCTGCAGTTCCAGGTGTTTAAACCATACAAAGAACCCAACATGTAATATTGTCAGATTTTGCCACCAAATAAAGGTGGAAAACATATTTCCTATTTCTTAAAAACAGCAAATGCTATGTTTATTTTAAAAAACAAACTCAATATAAAAAGCTGCTCTAAACAGATTCTTGCGGTGTATGTGTGTGTGAGAGAGACATACTTTTACCTGTTAGATATCAGAACAACCCTAGATTTGATAAAGACAAGCGAGAGAAAGATGAGATTAAAATTTAGTGAGCCAACAACTGAAAATTAAAAACACAAAAAGGTGACGTCTTATTGCTGGGAGAAAGCTGCTGCACAAGTACCAGCTCATCTCATTTTAACATGGCCCCTCATTTTTCCTCCTCTGTTTAAGTCTTTCTGTTTGTCCTTTTGGCATCCTCTGACGAAGCCACTTAGAACCGGAGGGGAGACAGATGGAGGTGAGGGGCTTTTCTTAAAGGGGAACATCACAGTGAGTCCAGAAAATGTCCATAATCACAGTGCCAAACAGATTGAAGTGGGGAGAGATGAGAGCATGTTTTCATTGGACTTCTTCCTGGAGTTCCTCGCTCCCTGTCGGTCCTAGACGGCTGTGAAAGAGGCCGACAGCAAGGATGCTTTACTTATAGATCCCCGTGTACGTAGGGAACTGAAGGAAGACGTTTTTAAGAATACAGTACTGCATTTGCTCTCAAGAGACCCTTTATCTCTCTCCCTCAGGGGCTGGGGGGCCCTCTAGGTGCACTTATCTGTGCTGTCGGAACCCTTGGGTGCCGTCTGGGCCGGTTGGCTGCCGGACAGTGTGACTGTTTGATCTGGTGTCCTCTGAAGGCAGTGTAGAGTTATTGTGCCCTGGTCTGGCATGAAAAAAAAAAGAAAAAAAAGAAACAGGAATAAATTAGAGACAGCAGTCTTTTCCATATGCCAACAGCTTGACACAAACTGCACACAACTCACTGCCAGTTGGCAACGTTCAGTCATAGTTTTTGTTTTGAATGGACGTCCTACTCCAGAACTGTCCTACTTAAAGGATTCCTGTCGTGTCACGAGAGACAAGTACCAGCACACGATTTTACAGTTTTGTCTTTAAAAAACAAACTTTCAACTTTTACACCACTGCACTTTGGTTGCATTAACACTGATTCTGGCAAAACCCAAATCAAATGAATAGAACTTCCTCTTTTTTATTCAAATAATGTCACATTAAGTAATGCAAAGGATTAGGAAGCTTTCTGTGATCAGTGTAAGTTTCAACCAAAACCAAAAGATATATTAATTAGCCGTAATCTTCAGAGCGGGAGGACATGAAGTCCACCCATCCTAGTAACCGTGTCCTCAAAGCTCCTGTTTATCCAAGAGTATAGATTACAAGTGTCAAATCAAAACTGTAAATAAAAACAACCCCGTTTTGAAATTGTGATAAGAGACTCCCTTGCATTTTAGACTGAAACACAAACTTCATACTTGTGCCTGTGCATAGGTTGCTGTTCTGTCAAATGACTGCTAAGCTCCCTAAAGTAAGCAAGCATTTTGTTAGGCTGTGATTAAAACGCCTCAGTTATATTTGATGAGTATTACCTGTCTATGTTGGGCTTATCCTGTGGCGTCTCCTCTGGGCAAGCGCTGCCCAGTATTCTCTTCCTGGCCTCGGCATACTCTGCTTCTCTCTGGGCCAGGGATTTGACCTGCGGTGTAGGCCTGTTCTGATTCGGGCCCGAGGTCAGAGAACCGTTACTCGCAGGCCGCTTCAAAATGCGTATCTGGGGTGGAGGTGCAGCTGGTAAGGAGTCATCCTGTATTACCATGGTTTTCTTCAGAGATCTTGAAGAATTGCTGGAATCCCTGGAAGCAAAACAACAGAGGCCGTCCATGTAAATTTACTTACATGACAGATGGGAAGAGGCCGCTACAAATGAGTGCTAATAAGTTTAGAGGATAGAATTAAAGTCTTTAAAAAAAGTTGTATTAACAAAAGCAGGTATTGCTATAAATGGTACAAGTATAGTGGGAACAGCAAGAAGCATAAGAACACAAATAACATTTTTCTTCAACCTTTAAAATCCTTACTTTTCTTTCTGGCTGATCCTTAGCTTCTCTTCCAACCGTTTTTCCATTTCCTGTGTGGAAAACCAGCATGCATGGGGATACATATAAACAAATGAAACTTTCAAGATAGGAAGAAGTTCAGCAGGCAATAAGTGGGAAAGTGGATTGAAGTTGGGATTCAGTTACAAGCTATTTATACATGTGCACAGCAGCTGCCAAGTCATAACAGAGTGAGTGTTCCGCCTGCTAACATTAGCCGCCTGATGTTGCCAACGAAAACTAAATGTAGATGTTAGCAGAGGTACCGGCGAACCCCCAGCAAGATACGTTAAATCAACCCGCAAGTTCAACCTGAGGAGCTTCTGAAGTTCCGGCCAACCCCAACCAAGAGCCACGTTCGTGACGTCACCAGCTAACGAGCGTTTGCCAAACTACCGTGACTACAGCTACCTACTGTTAGCTGAGTGATACCAACTGACCAGTTGGGTGACATAACTAGATATCAAACCGGGAACTAGTTGACAACATGGCCGAAATAGTCGAGCAACAGCCTGGCCTTGTGAGGAGAGGGGGAGAACACGCTGAACAATACAACCACTTTCAATCAGGCCCCACGACAATGAACATCAACGTAGCGGTACCTATTTAAAGAAGCTTATATTCACTTTCTGACAAATTTCCTCCTTAAATTGACTTGTCGCCATCCACGGGCTGCTTTGGCTCTGACGTTACCGCGGGGATGTCATTTTTTCCAAGATGTTTTAAGCTTTAAAAATGTATGCCGAAATGAATATGAGGCAAATTTAGATAGGAATATGGACTCTGGTGCTCTTCTGCGAAGTGCCTATACCTGCCGACAAATAAACTGACTTTATTTTGACACATTTTCTACGCGAGCAGTAAATGGCTAGCTTAGCATTACATTAGCCAACTTGAACCTTAGCATTTCAATTGGAATTCCGGGGTTTAGCTCGCGTCAGAAGCCATAGTGCTTAGCTCGCCAACGTTAGCTAAAAATCTAGCACATTAACGACAATCAACGCGAAATTATTCCAAACAGCTTCAGTCGTTTGCTTGGCAAAGTCCGCGTTAAGCCTGGTTCAGTGTCAAGCTATTGCTACTTGTTCGCCAAGTTTCTTACAGCTAACATTAGCTTTAGCCACATTGTTGGCCCGTAAGACCCGTTAACGTTGAACAGCGTTATGGGAACTTCTTAAAGCTAACCCCTTCGTTAAAAAGAATCGCCTAGAAGCACATGTGTCTTTAACCGAAGCTACATTGAGACATTTGTTATTTACCCCACTATCAGCAGCTTCTTCCCAACTTTCAGCGATCTCCTCATCCATGTTACATTTTGCTCAGACACGCTGTAGAGTTAGGTGAACCGTCCTCCTTCAGGTCCGCCTCCCGGCTGCCTTCACACAGTGACGTCACGATCACGGATTTCCCCAGAGTTTGACGCTGATTTTTTTTTTTAAGGCCACACTACATTTCAGTACAGTCTCGGTAAACAGAGCATTTATATTATGCGTAAAGTTATGTGAACTGTGTTCAACAAAACAGTGACTTCTTCATTGTTAACAGCTTTATGATAACAAAAGGCGCACCGTTTTCAGAGACAGTATAAAGACAGAACTCGGAGGACATTTGCGTATTCTAGTGAAATTTCTTAGCCAAACCCCATATACAGATGTCAGTATTTTTAACCAGTTGTGCTACATGACATCTTTGTCATAAAATGACATGTACTTTTTATGCCCTTGCATTAACATCTGTGGTTTAAATTTTACATTAGAAAGCGAGGTAAAAACGTCCATGTGGCTGCACAAATAATATGGCTCGCTATTTAGTGAGCCTCAGAAATCATGAATTCATTCATTATTTTTCCATCTGTATTCCTTCTCCGTGCTAAGAAGATGTCTAAGAAAAAGTCATCAGTGTTCTTGAATTGAGAGAATAATTTCCTCAGCTTCGAGTCCTTTTTTGTCATATATGGCAGCAAAATTTGCTGGATTAGAGCTCATGTTTATAATCAGACCTTATATATTTATATATAAGCATATATTTTCTCAGTGATGATCGCTTCTTTAATTGCATAAAATAAAGAAGACCCACTGTCATTTGTAGTAGAAAGTCAGACTGATTGATGACACAGCAAGCTGTTAAATTATTGTACTGTACTTGTTATCCAGAGATCTTTATTGCTACCGGAGTTACATCTCCTTCCTCATTATCACAGTTTTGTTCATAGATAAGAAAGACTTTTAAATTGCTCTTAAAGTGATTTACACCGGAACCACCGGAGCTAACCTGGACAAAAAGAACATGAACTCAATAAACTCACTGATGTGCATGTCAGTTATAGTGGCAGTATGTGCCCCATTGCAGCCAGATATATTTCTGTTTTACAATGCAACAGAAATGTGCTGCTGTTTTTTGTTTTGTTTTTTTTACATTTTACTCATTTATTTTTGTAAACAGCAGATTATACTGTACATATTAGGTAGAATATGTCCTACATCTCATTTCAGTGGAGACATTTTTGTAGATTCAATACTTGTAGGATATTAGTGTTCTGAATAAAGACATGAAGGCGATCTGAGTGCAACACTTTGAAATAAACACAGAACTAAAAGTCAAGTGTTTGTTTGTTTTTTCGTTTACCTGGGATCTTTGAGGAAGGATTGGCACACAGCTGTGGCTTCTGTTATGGCAGCCAATCAGAGAATAGCTGCTTTTAAGAAAAGATGGCCTTAAAGGGACAGGAGCTAAAACAGTGGATGTTGTTTGGAAGCTCACTGAGGGCAATTATAGGATACATAAAGATTATATTTAAACCATCCATCCATCAGTTTTTCTACTGTATAAATGGTAGAAACGGATGAACGTATGGAAAAGTGAACCATACAAAAGCTACCCTATAGATAAGGCAGAGTAAAAGAATAAAAATGTAGAGCATTAAATGTGCACTTTCAAATCTTTCATGTCATTTCCTAGTCCAAACAGCCTGTCCACTTTGTTCTCATGTTACAAATAGGTTAATGTCAAAATGTCAGTGAAAGATTAGATGCCCTTATAGTTTAATATTTCAGGCGTAATAAACACAAAGATATGACTATGGTAAATATCTGGAGCAGGTTTTCCAGAGGGTAATCGAATGCATGAAATAAACAACAGACACTGTATGAAAGTAAAAGTTGGATTTATTTGAAACAAAAAGTGAGTTCTCAAAGCAGAGCATTAGAAGAAGGAATGATTATAAAGGAGCTGCAGTGAAACGTCCAGCAAACTGAGTTTAGTTAGACATTATTCAGATTCATTCAGAAATACTACATTAGATGCTGTTGTATTTCTAACCTAAGCATCAGTCAAGGATGCCACAGTTAGTTTTGATTAACTTAATTTCTCTTTTTAAAAGCAGAATTGTATGTGCTACATGAGTGTTAAAAGTCTCCATAATAAGGATAATTCATCATTGCTGCTTTTTCTGCTTTTTAAGATAATTGTAATGCACTAATAACTGGGACATTAAATTCCTGTGTAGTTGCTGGTGAATGTTTGTGGAGAGTGTTTCACAAACTATAACAAGTCAACTGCTGCAGTCACTCCTTTTTAAGAAGCTGTGCAATCAGCCAGTCCTGCACAGTTTAACTGATGATTGTGTTTAGATGCATTTCTGAAAAGTGGAACACTCATCTAGGAGCTGCAAATACCGTTGAATGTACAAATCAGTATGTCTTTGCTACATAATGCTGGAAAACTAATTACGGGCTGGAAAGCCTAATGAAATCAGTGTGCAGCAAAAAAGGAAAAGGCTGTCTAGAGTTCAGAAAATGCTGTCAGTGCTTGATGTCAGTTAAGAGTGAATTTCCTTTGAATGAATGAATTTGGCAAGAAACATTCAGACACAATTGCATTTTAAAATACAGCTGAGAGCTACAGAGTTGATTTGAATTCTGTTCAACACAAAGATTTTCACTGTAGCATTGTATAAATTCATGGTTTGTCCATGCACTTTTATCTTGTGATGGCTTCCTTCATTCTACGGGCATCGATGGATGTGGTATCCAGTCACGTATCCTATAATGTAAACAGTCACCAGTGCAGCTACAGCTCCTGCAACCTTCACTGCTATTCCAATGTTGCCGGTGCACATTCTGTTGTAGATCCTGTGAATGGCAGAGAAAGGGAGGAAGAATCAATTATTTAGTGGTCCAGGCTTAAAAGGTTAAAACAATACTTGTGGGTATATTTTTTGTATAATGCTGAATTTGAAACTGAATTTGCAATGCCCCCCATCAAACCTATACATTATATTTTTATGTTTTATCTCATGTGTGTAGTTCTGTTTCTATTCAGTGCATTGTAGCTTTGCTTCTCTATACCACTAGGAAATATGCAACTTTAATGTCATGCATCATTTCAAGTCTCACCTTCGCAGAACAGGCTGTGAAGCCTCCACGTTCATATTGATATTTTCCTCATTCCAGCGGTCGTATTGCACGCTGGGGGTACCGTTGGACTCCATGTGAAAACTTCTCCTTCCTTTCAGAGACTGATCTACTGGAATCACTGCTCACTCACTGCTTCCCTGTACAGGTTCACTGTGCTCTGAAACAGCGAGTTCAGAGAGAGTTGTCTTGGTGTATATAACACAATATCAAGTGTCCATAAAAGACTTTTAGGTCATAATCTTGATCATAATTTTGAGATTTGTGTGCAAATCTGTTTGATTATTACCACTAACTGATGTAATATTCTACACAGGAGATTGCCAAATGTTCAAAAATCAGTTTTCACTTCATATGCTAATGTTTATATAAAGATCTTGCTCACCTGTAGGAGTCTCAAACAGTCACCTCCTTGCTTAGGAATCTCTGCTCTCAGGCACTTTTAAATCCAAGCCTGAGATCAAAAGCCCTGCCTCCTGCTTGGTATGAGACCTTGGCCATAGTACATGTCAGTCTGTCATAAATGCTTTGGCTGTAATCTTGCTCTTCTTTTTTCACCTCATTATATGACTCTTTCTCAGTTATAAAACCTGGTGTGGTTCATTATAGTCTCCGGTTTCATCCTGCACATCCTGTGCAGATAGTAGACTACAGATGAAATAAAAATGTTAATGGTGATGGTCATGATACTCCCCTGTGCCAGAGAAAACTCGATTTGTTGTCTTTTGTTGCCTTTTCCTTGGCTGCACTGCAGAGAGCATTAGTGATCCAGTTTGATGGGGTTGGAATAACAGCACCCTCTGGTGTTTGTAGCATCATGGCCAAGCGAAGCTTGTGTTTAAAAAAGCCGCTCATTACTTCAACGTTCAACACAGTGATCTCTGGTGACATCTAGTGGCCACAAATATGAAGAACAGCTTGAATCTAAAAATTAAATGGCTTCATTATGACTGACCAGTGACCACTCCACTGGAGTTCCCAATTCTGTCTAATATTGGGTCACGCTTGTCTTGCTTTGAAAATGGGGGAAAAAATATGTCTATTTGTTTCATTAATAAATTTAAACTATAAACTTTTCTTATTTAAACATGTGTCATGGTGTGGTCTTTCTTTGCTTGTGACTACTTGATGTTGGTAAATACAATAGATGAAAGATACATATGATACACATTATGGAATATGGTTCTGCTGTGAGGTCCTGCCTCCATGTACTTATACAATTAATCATGAGACAGGTATGTTTATAAATAAGATTATATTAGGCCAATTTTCTTATACATATTTTTGACCAGGGGAAAGGGAAAATGCTTATGAACTTGTAAAGTAAAAACATGCTGCATTTAGGATTAACCTGTTTGGTTTTATTAATTTAAAACAGAAGAAGCTGGAGTGCAGATACACTGCAATGCAAGTCGGTAGAGATGCAGGTATACGGTCTACCTGGGTCCCACAGGCTATCACCTAAAAAGACTAAACACATTAAATTGCTGCACATTTTGTTGAATAACATTTTAAGATTTTTTTTTTTAAATAAAATTAAATTTTAATAAAAATAAAATATATATTTTATTTTTATTAAAATTTAAAGAGTCAAATGGAAGTCTTTCTAAAGTTTTTAAATGATATTTGTACTATGAAAAGCAGATTTTTGTTTTGTTAAAACATTTTACATTTTCACATTTACAGATAAAAAAAAAGCCCCCCACACAAAACAAAAAGCAAACAACAAGAACAGAAACCTAGCAAACCCACTCGAATGACTAAAATCAACCACCTCCTCCCTTCCTCGCTGGCTCCATATCTCTCAATAAAATGATCAGTGGAATGATCAAACCCCACGAATGATTCATTTCCTTATAAACCACAGAATACAGTGTGTTGTTGTTTTTTTGGACGCACAAGCCGGAGCGTCAGCTTTGAGCGGGCATCACTACTAACAGGTCTCCTTACTTCTCTTACTCACATTTTCTTTGCATCTCTATGAGAGAAAGAAGCACGGTTTAAAGATCAGTTGCTTTTGTAGTGCATTCCTCTCAACTTCAGTAATTTGAAATGATTTATCTCAGATGTGAATTAGGCCTTTGTGCAGTAAAAGCGCTAAAAAAATAACGTGGAAAACTGATAATAATGACAGGGATGAATGAATGGATAAAGAACTCAAATATAACACAAATTTTGTCACCCAAAACCACAATAAAAAAAGCTTGGCCAATGTCAATAAAATGTCAATAACATAAGATTTCAATTGCAACTCATTTAAAATGTTTTGTTTTTTTTTTAAATTTAAAACAGTGGAATAACAACACATCAAATGTTGTAACTAAGAATTTATTTTCTTTTTCAGGCTTTTACCTTTGATTTAAGTGGATTGATGGAGAATTTGTTTTTTAAATCTTTAAAAGTATTTTATACATTGAGCTTAAATTTCACAGCGATCATGTATGTCCAAACTTAACCAATTTACAAACCTTAAAATTCTTATGAAAATCAGACATGGTCACACTAAAGGCCTTTGCTGATTTGAGATGGCTCTACGAGCTTTGAGCCCAGCAGAGAGATTCTTCTGGGTTCACTGTTACACACGATAGTGAATGAAACTCACTAAATCTTCCCAGCTTTGTTGTATGCCTCCAGAGATGTAGTGGTTAACGTGTCTGCTTAATAAAGAATTGCTAGTTGGATTCCAGCAGCAGATAACTTTGGGGTTATGTCAGAAGGACACTGAGTGTAAAACTCTTCCAAATCAAACATGCAGAGCTACCTGCTGTGACAGGGAACAACCTACAGTAGTTTTTTGGCAACTTGAGGTTGCAAAACTTTGTCAAATGACTGACTACAAGTCTATGCAGTCATTTTTTTGATTAAGCAAACTTTGTTCACTGTGTAGTTCTTTATTTTTAAATGAAGTGATGATTGTAGCCAACAAGGAAGGAGCTTTCTCTACAGTGTATATCCTAATATTTTAAAAATGAGATTAAGGGAGCATTTTTCTTAAATCTCAGCTTTTCTTTTCTAGCCTTTGTAGCAGATTATTGTTGTTTCATAACTCTACAAAAGTTCTCGGTTATCGTCCTTGTTTCGTTGTTTTATTGCGAAAACCTTAGTTTAGAGAGGACACTTTTTGTTTTTTTGACAATTCTGTGCTTTATTGAAATAAAGTCTTGTGAACCACGTTATTTCTGTGCCTCTGCGGAAATTCCGCTAAGAGTCTGTCTTGTGCGGCCCAGTTAAAACACAGCACAGGAAGTCTGATTGGTTAGAATTCATACCACATAGCCAAGAATACTGTGAATTCTACTTACAGTGGGGCAAAAAAGTATTTAGTCAGCCACCGATTGTGCAAGTTCCCCCACCTAAAATGATGACAGAGGTCAGTAATTTGCACCAGAGGTACACTTCAACTGTGAGAGACAGAATGTGAAAAAAAAAAAATCCATGAATCCACATGGTAGGATTTGTAAAGAATTTATTCGTAAATCAGGGTGGAAAATAAGTATTTGGTCAATAACAAAAATACAACTCAATACTTTGTAACATAACCTTTGTTGGCAATAACAGAGGTCAAACGTTTACTATAGGTCTTTACCAGGTTTGCACACACAGTAGCTGGTATTTTGGCCCATTCCTCCATGCAGATCTTCTCGAGAGCAGTGATGTTTTGGGGCTGTCGCCGAGCAACACGGACTTTCAACTCCCGCCACAGATTTTCTATGGGGTTGAGGTCTGGAGACTGGCTAGGCCACTCCAGGACTTTCAAATGCTTCTTACGGAGCCACTCCTTTGTTGCCCGGGCGGTGTGTTTTGGATCATTGTCATGTTGGAAGACCCAGCCTCGTTTCATCTTCAAAGTTCTCACTGATGGACAATAACCATATCCAACTTCTTAATAGCAATGAACTGGTCTGCATTGGTGCATCATATCTTTATTCTCTTTCCCCTCCTGCCCCCCCCCCCCCTTTCTTAAATAGATAACTATCATATCTGATATCATATCTCATAGTACAATAATATTGAATGGGTTGCATTGTTGTATTTTGTCATGTTTCTCAGGTCTTTGTCTGAATTTCTACGAACATTATTGCTAAGGATTGTCTTATTGCATTGGAGTCACACTGGGTTAAATATGTACACTTGGGTTTTAAGGGGTATTTATTATTTTCTTCTTTTTTTTGGGTTGTATGGAAGCCCCAAACGCAATTTCATTGTTCTTGACAATGACAATAAATAAATAAATACTAAATACTAAATACTGGAAGGAGGTTGTGGCTCAAAATCTCACGATACATGGCCCCATTCATTCTGTCCTTAACACGGATCAGTCGTCCTGTCCCCTTGGCAGAAAAACAGCCCCATAGCATGATGTTTCCACCCCCATGCTTCACAGTAGGTATGGTGTTCTTGGGATGCAACTCAGTATTCTTCGTCCTCCAAACACGACGAGTTGAGTTTATACCAAAAAGTTCTACTTTGGTTTCATCTGACCACATGACATTCTCCCAATCCTCTGCTGTATCATCCATGTGCTCTCTGGCAAACTTCAGACGGGCCTGGACATGCACTGGCTTCAGCAGCGGAACACGTCTGGCACTGCGGGATTTGATTCCCTGCCGTTGTAGTGTGTTACTGATGGTGACCTTTGTTACTTTGGTCCCAGCTCTCTGCAGGTCATTCACCAGGTCCCCCCGTGTGGTTCTGGGATCTTTGCTCACCGTTCTCATGATCATTTTGACCCCACGGGATGAGATCTTGCGTGGAGCCCCAGATCGAGGGAGATTATCAGTGGTCTTGTATGTCTTCCATTTTCTGATGATTGCTCCCACAGTTGATTTTTTCACACCAAGCTGCTTGCCTATTGTAGATTCACTCTTCCCAGTCTGGTGCAGGTCTACAATACTTTTCCTGGTGTCCTTCGAAAGCTCTTTGGTCTTGGCCATGGCGGAGTTTGGAGTCTGACTGTTTGAGGCTGTGGACAGGTGTCTTTTATACAGATGATGGGTTCAAACAGGTGCCATTCATACAGGTAACAAGTGGGGGACAGAAAAGCTTCTTACAGAAGACGTTACAGGTCTGTGAGAGCCAGAGATTTTCCTTGTTTGAGGTGACCAAAGAAAGACATCTACAGTACGTATACCTCCGACCTGCCCTTTCAACAATCCAACAGATCAAGAAGCGTAAACCTTTCTGAAACTTCCTGCAAGTCTTGTGCAATACTTATTTTCCACCCTGATTTACGAATAAATTCTTTACAAATCCTACCATGTGAATTCATGGATTTTTTTTTCCACAATCGGTGGCTGGCTAAATACTTTTTTGCCCCACTGTAGCTGGACCTTATTTCCCTTTGTAAAGTCTGGATTTTTTTTAAGCTAATAATTATATAATAATTATAGTGAAAATATTTCCCTTACCTTTATGGAGGACCACAAGAGCCACACGCATCGAAATAAAGAATTCTGTAATTAAGTAATAAATTGTAGAATAAATTTGTAAATTCCTTTTTGAATTCCAATTTTTAAAAAAGTGATTTTAAAAATGTTTTTGAAAAACCTCATTTCAAAACCCATTTTTTAAATTGCAATTTAAAAAAGTGATTTTAGCCTCGGGATTTACACTTTGCCCGACATGGATTATGTGACGAATGAAGGGACCCTGCAGTGAAACGAGTGTGTGCCTCTTTATTCAGCCTCACCACCTGTTGAAGGTAATGTGCTAACATGACCAGTGTTGGACAGGTTACTTGATCAGTAACTAATTACTGATTACTTCCCCCAAAAAGTAATTGCGTTACTTTACTGATTAATTATTTTTAAAAGTAATTAGTTACTTAGTTAAAAACTAAGGTCAGTACTTCCACACTTTAAACGCTGTCATACTCTCTCCCGCACTCAATATATTATCCGTTGTTGATCTGCACACAGCTGTTGCCACGAACGTGGCACTCGTTTACGTCATTGTCATGAGACACTCTCGCAAAAAAAATCACGGTTTAGCAACACAGTAACGCAGCATGCTTACAGGAAAGTAACAGTAATCTAATTATCTTTTTTGCAATATTTACTTTACTGGTTAAATGGTCGGGTTCCCGGAAGTTTAGCACACCCAGGTTCCCCTTAGCAGAGAAGTTACAGATATAGGCACACCGAGGGATCAAACCTATGAAATCTCTGTTTCGACTCTGCTAAGAGCCCGCCTGTTATTACCTTGCGCTACATGACGGGCTAGTAGAAGCAATACAAAATTCCTATATTTAAAGTGCACGCTCGGGCTCTCTCTTGCTCGCTCGCTGTGTGTGTTTAATGTGTGCATACTTCAAGCGGTATACACGGGGAACAGTGGGGGGAGTATCCCCCCCAAAGGAGGGACAAAGGACCCCCTGATGATCCTCTACCTAATCACATGAGCCAAGGTGTGAAAGCGGGTGTGGGTCACAATCAGCCAGGGATTTTGGTGAGCACATTGGGACACCTGGCCCCACCCTATCATGTGATTTCCTGAGGTCAGATGGCCCAGGGTGTGAGTGGGTGTTAAAGCGTCTGGGAAGGGATCTCAAAACTGGATTATAGATGACAGACAGTTTGTATCGTAAACCACCGCCTCTGTTCAAAGATGGTCGCTCACAGTGGACATAGATGGCTTCTTTCACTCCTCTTTCAAACCATCTGTCCTCTCTGTCCAAAATGTGAACACTGGCATCCTCGAAAGAGTGACCTTTGTCCTTTAGATGCAGATGGACCGCTGAGTCTTGTCCCGTGGAGGTGGCTTTTCTATGTTGTGCCATGCGCTTGTGAAGTGGCTTTTTGGTCTCTCCAATGTAGAGTTCTGGGCATTCCTCGCTGCACTGTACAGCATACACCACATTGTTAAGTTTGTGTTTTGGAGTTTTCCAAATGAGTCATCAAGCAAACAGGCATGTGCTTTGACTGTGGGAGAAATTAAGACACGTTTTGTTATGCTTTGTCTTTGAGGGGAACTTAATTTTTTCCCCATTCCGTTTTCGGTGGTGAAGAGTGGGCACTTTCCTGGGAGACAAAGGACTCGCTTCAATTATTGCTACAGGTAATAATTGGTAGCACCACAATCACTCTTAACAAAACGTAATCACAGCAAATCCACACAGAGCACCTCTGTGAGACCAGCTCAGGGACTGCACTTAGCCCGACTAATATTGCACCAGCCCAGTAAAGAAAAACAAACCCAGAATAAAAAAAAAACAGTTTTAAAAGGTGACCCTACTCTAAAACCAACCTGGGAGAAAAATGCAACGAAAAGGAGAAAGAGGAAAAAACTGTGACCAATTCACATGTGCAGCCTGTCCTGCAGGAGGCAATACAATATAAATTACATTGCAGTGCATTAATATCCTGTTTTAATGTCAAATACATTAAATGAACATACCTCCAGCTAACTACTATGTTTGCTGCACAACTTGCTTGTGGTCTTCTAAAATCACTTCTAAAAACATAAAATACAATAAACATCAAATACCTTTCAACAAATTAAAAAAAAAAAAAACACTAAAAGAAAAACTGCCTGTACCTTAATTTTCTGCTGTAAAGACATAACCCCAGTATGTGTGAATGGCTACTCAATCATCTCAGGAGCTTCACCTTCACAGCAGCTTGTCAGTGCAAGAGAGTGAAGAAGAGCACCTGCTGCTATTTCCTCTTTTATACCCTCCTTTGGGTCCCCTGGGTCCTAAAGCCTTCCCATTACAGAATTATACCTTATAGACACTTGTTGCTGCTCTCCTGGTTCAGAAATATAAATATGAAAACTTGGTTATTATGCTTCACACGCCCGACTAATCCCAACAAGACAGCTGAAATGAAACTTGCTTCCTGAACAACAGCATGGTTCTATAGAGGTTAAATGACTCCAGCTCTATCTTGTTATGAAAATGCCTATAAGCAGCGTGACCTGGACGAGGGTCATCTTAACTTCCTAAGACCCGAACTCTTCCACGGCATGCATTTTTAATTTCTCTTTGATATAGGCTGATTGGGACCCGATGAATGTAAAAACAACCAGATTTTTTTTTTTTTTACCTGATTTTTGTTTCTAAGAATAATGAGAGCCACATATCAGGATATTCGTTTAAAGTTTTGATAGAACAGTGGCAGTATAATGTCCTCGTAAGTGGATATCAGGCCCTTGTAGAGCAAAATTAAGTATTTTGGTCTAAATAACCCAAAATGTGATGTCCACATATGTGGACGCCAGGTCCTAGGAGGTTAAAAGAATAAAATATATTACCCCAAATTGATGACGCAGCCTTTGTAATAACTTGATATTCATTTGCTGTCTTTCATTTCTCTAGTAAATCAAACAAACAGCAAGTGGCATTATTTTAAAGACAGAAACATGTACAGCACAGGTAAACATATGGAATCAAGTACAATGTTGCATATGTTGTTATAAGTAGTAGGTATAAGTTATAAGTATAAATATAAAGCATTTTATTTTGTTGAATACAATATTCTGATTAATATCTGAATGCTTTGTGTACTCAGTTTAACTCTGAAGTGACAATGTAAAGACAGGAGAGCATAAAGGACTTCAAAGACACTGGAATATATTTACTGCTGTTTGAAATCCAATTACTTGTACATCAATCATCGCTGCTGTCTTCAGTTGTGATCTACAGTTAATAGTTAAGATGGCTGTATACATACTTCTCTATTGAAAATATCACTATAATCCCAAAGAAAGAAAGAAATAGATGACTAAGGTGAATCTTTATGGATCCTGAAAACTGCCAGAACAAATCTGACAGTATGTAAAATGTGAATCTTGTTGCCTGCTATTTTTCCTGGAGTGGAGCTTTATGAAAAATACTGGGGTTTGTTCAATGTCCATGAAGTATGCATGTGCCCAGTAATTCACTTAATAATCTACATGATGAACTTGGTTAGAATACTTATGATCTTGACTTTTAACATCTGCGATCATGAAATAAAACAGTAGGAATAGCAGCTCTAGTATAGTGGAGAGATTATGCAGCAATGTCGAAAATTATAGCTTTGAAGTGGGCATGGGTACTTTTGGAAATGCCAGTTGACTCAACTGCTTTGTATTTCCTGTATCAGCTAAAGATTACGTAAAGTTAGAGGGGAGAATTTGACTGAAATACCCTGCTTAGGTTGCTGCCACTTGTTTTGGTTAAGCAGAAGAAAATGAGCGAGCAATAATGTGGGGATTATAAAAAGAAGAAGAAGAAGAAGAAGAAAGAGATAGGGCAAGTTGTTTTCTTTCACCCAGCCAGCTTCAATCTGAGGAAATACATTTGAGAACACAGATGTTGGATCATAAGCTGTGGCTGAAAACTTTGGTTTGGTGCATCAAGCAGTTCTAGAGTAACAGTGTAGTTTTCAGAGTGAACAATGAAATGAAAAGACACCTAAGTAGTGTTGTCTTCTTCATCTTCACTGGTGTGTGGACTGCTAATGGCAATGTGATGATCCATGAATGAGTGTGTGCTTAGCGCCACGCTCTCCCCCAAGCTGATGTTTTTCTTGGTAGCCATGACAAGAAAGACGTCCCACGAATCCCAGCTTCATAAACACAGGGCCCCAGCACCCAAAAAAAGAAAAGAAAAAAAATTGGGATTCCTTAGGGGGGAAGACAACCCAGAAATCCCCCTATCAGGGAGAACCTACAGCATGAGCGACTGAGTGAGAACCAAACCGGTGCCCGTCTGTGGTTCAGGCTGCCAGGGGCTGGCCAGGGTTCTCTGCGCCACCTGACAGGCCGAAGAAAGCCATGCAAATTTGATATATTTGATTTCTCTGAGCACAACAAAATTTTTGAAAAGGAAACACAAGAACTGTGATGTGAGGCAATGTATGGTACTCGGTAAAGATTGGGGGGTGTATTAAATCAATGCCAGTGATGTCCATAGTGACGACCAAACCACAGGTAAGTAAAAACCTGAATCTGTAGATCTTTTTCTTTTATTTTTGTAATCTAAAACACAGAAATCCCGAAACTGTCAGCTCACAAAGTTGAAATTTGGTGTCAATTTGGCTTAAATTACCTAAAACGTTTAAGTGCATCTATCTTGCCACACTACATGTTCCTAAGCTAGCTAAATTAGTTTCTGTTAGCCAATCAAGTTCAAGCTCATCACATATCATCATTCAGGGTACGTTCACAGAGAAGTTCGTACTCATGTTTGTTTTTTCCTTTTACTTACTTCCGAAAAGAAAACCTAATTTCTGCCGTTCAATGGGCTACTGAACAAATTGAAACTTTTTAAAATTCAGTCATTATTATTTTTATTATTATTATTATTACTGCTCTTGTATTCAAGTTTGTCTCTTAGTGTCAGGTGGGGCACACATTGATTTTAACACTTTACATATGAATGGGTAGGATGAGCATTTTATAACAGCCTGTGTGGTTTTTGTTTTTGCAGGAAGGCTAAAAGCTGTTTAATGTCTGATCTAACTGTGTCAGACATTTGCGTTCTCACGTGCATGGATAATATCTAGAAAACCTCAGGTCTGCAGTGCATGTGCAAAAGTGGTTAGAAAGCAGTGCATTAACATGTGTTTTGTCTCAGTCCATCCAGACTCCTCTCCATATCCAACAGTGATGCCGGCAACTCAAATACAAGCTCTCTCCAAGTGATTCCTTCATCATCAACATCCACGATCCACCAGCTCAACACCAACATCTGGCAGCTATCCATCCAACTCGAGGGCATCACCTGCTGTGCTCAGGCGCTGGGCCGCGATTTCCATCCCTTGTTGATGACCTCGCTGTATCCTGTGCTGGAGAAAGCTGGTGAGGAGACGCTGCTGGTCAGCCAGGCGGGACTGAGCTCCATGTGGGACATCAGTAAGGCCTGTGGATACGCTTCCCTCAAGGAACTGATCAATGAGAACTCTGACTACCTGCTTAATGACATTTCACTCAACCTTCAGAGAATCAGCCAGCATCCACAGGTAGTTATGTTTTTAACCCAAAATGGACACAGAAATGACTGCTGGAGGGTTTACCTGATTTCCTCCTTTGTCTGCTTTGTGCTGCCCTGAGCTTGTACTGTATTTCATTATAATCCTGTCTTGTTGCCCAGGCTCCACGGGTGTTGACAGTTATGTTGACTCACTCTGACTGCAGCCTGCTGCCGCTGGTCGGGGACATCGTTCAGGATGTGCTGACGGCTCTGGATCTCAGCTACGAGCGCACAGCTGCTCTT
This sequence comes from Rhamphochromis sp. 'chilingali', assembly GCF_963969265.1. NCBI lineage: Eukaryota > Metazoa > Chordata > Actinopteri > Cichliformes > Cichlidae > Rhamphochromis > Rhamphochromis sp. 'chilingali'. The sequence continues at coordinate 12,317,891 of NC_137939.1, forward strand.
TTCTGCTCCGTGCTGCACGCGCTCATGAAGGCACTGGGTAAGATTTCAACAGTGATGTGAGCTTGAGTCTCACATATGCTGGGAGTCAAAGAGGACAAGGAAGAAAATGTAACTTGTGGCATGCTCTGCCAAATTTTTTTAATGTTGCTTAACTTTATGTTTTCTGCAGTGCCTTTCAAAGTTTCTACCAAGGGGTACATTTCAGGATGTATAATTTGCTCGTTATCAAATTATCAGTATCTTTGGAAACATTTAATACATCGTGATGGTTTAAATGCTGAGTTGTTTTCTGCTGTAGAATTAATATTCATAATAATACTTATACAGCGGCACTATAGGTGTTTGCAGTTTTACAAGCCCTCACAGTAAAAATGTGTAAATTAAATGTCACTAATGGCTCTTTCCAAAAAACATCAGTGTCTGTGTCACACTGATTTGATCAGCTGACTTATTTTATTGTAACCAAACCTATGTTCATATTGTTGTCTTGTTTTTCCTTTAGCGAGGTGGTTTCCTTCCACTTGTAGCAGGACCAGTAAGTCTGACAGCTACAGGCAATGCTCCAGTGACCAGGAAGACCTCAGCATTCGCCAATTCCTGCTGAATTACTGCAAACAGAAAGAACTGGCAGAGGGCATTGGAATAGAGGATGATTATAACACTGAAGACCAAGGTAATAGGTCTGTCTAAGGGCCAGTGGAATATAAGCTATAGGTTGTAGTGGTGGTGATATTAGATTCAGAGTGTAGAGGAGATGGATCATTGTAATTAAGATTCATAGAAATCTGAACCTCACTGCAAAACTGGTGTAACCAGCATTTCATTGCTGGCCAGCACTCCTGCAGAGACTCACAGCTGATGACCCATTAGCAGTCCTCAGAGCCTTCAGGGTAAATAAAACAAACCTCTCTTTTCATTAAGTGAGTCAAAATTATTCAAGTCGTCTTTAGTTTTAAACTCTTAGTAGTGAAAGAATGAAAGATGCTGCCCAACAACAGGCTTATTTCATTCAGAAATAGTTCTGTTATTTTCTTTTTTGGGTTGTAATGTGAAGACTCTTTAAACTAACATTTCTTCTATCAGCACAGAAAGATCACTGTGTGGATGCCTTCTTAGAGGCTGCTTTTCAAACTGTCTCAGAGAATCACAAAGTAGGACTTTGTGATAAATGAAGCTGATAGTTTTTTGTGATCTTTGGTGCAAGTGTCAGCTGATTCAACTTGTCGGTGTAAATTGGGCTACTCGTCAGCTCCTGTCATCAGCTGGAATATTTTTAAATTTGTTATTCATATTTTCATTGATGAACTGACAAATACAGACACATTAAGTCTGTAAACAGTCATTTATTCACTCAGAGCTGCTGCTGGGAAATTGTTTCATCAGCAACATGCAGCTTTTGGATATATCCAAGTTTTGTAAATAGGGGAGACCGGGGATAGTTGTAACGTGGGTCAGTTGTAACACTTCCAATTTCTCCAATCAGGGCTAAGTTTCAAATGATGTGACTCATCCTGTGCATGCCCAATTCAGTTCTGCTATCACATGTGAAAAATCAGCACATTTTGTCAAACACAGACAATTTAACATGAAAAAAAGTAATTTGTATGCCAAAAAGTAAGTTTTTCTACTTTATTTCAATTTCTAATAGCATTATCTGCTTTGCAGTTAAACTCATCAAACTTAAATTATGTTATTTGTATGTCTATGGGGATATATTCTGTGTAGGTCTTTAGTGCTAATGTTTTAGCCGTTGCCTGTAATGTTAGCGAGTTCATGGCTATAGGAGTCTGGGTCAGTTGTAACAGCAACAGTCTGGGTTAGTTGTAACAATAATGCAGATGTTACAACTTACCACACTATTACTTTAACTTATATTAAACAAGTTGGGACAACGACATCAGCAGAGAGAGGTTCACTGGTCGCATTTGTATATGCGGTAATGCCATTGGCAACACAATTCCTCCACTGTTTGTGTTCCCACACATACATTATGCAGACCACTGTGTCAGAGATGGACCAGTAGGAAGTACTGGTAGTGGAAATAAGTCAGGATGGGTGCAAGAAACAGATTTCCTCATCTTTCTGAAGCACTTTGCAAACCACACCAAGGTAAGCCATGATAAAAAGTAATGGAATTGCGATGCTGGTGAACAACTACATTTTTTCAGCTTCATTGTTGTGTTCAAAATTGGTGCAAGAGTTGTAGGTTATAATGCCCACTGAGCCAATGAGGCCAAACTCAAGGAAGACCAACCAAAATTAAGGAAATATTCAGTTGCAGAAAATTCCATAATTTGTCTTTTTTGGGGGGTTGGAATATGTTCAAAAACTAGATTTCTGCATTCTGTCACACACACACATAATTACATAAATGGATGTAAGTGCATTCATGTGTTGAATAAACAAAGATTACATGTTAATGTTTTGTTAGTACCCTTATTTCATTGTGTTACATTTCACCCCAGGATATGTTACAACTAACCCAGACTATGGGGTTAATTGTAACATTTCACTCTTCGTGTTTGAGACCATACCATGCAATGGGTAATTGTGCTGCAGAGAAAATAGCTGCACTATTTAATAGCAGAGACATGTAAATACTTTGCATTACATTTTGAATCCACTACCTTAAAAGAGCTTCAATTTACAGACAGAAATGTCAAAAATGTTACAACTATCCCCGGTCTCCCCTACTACAATTCATCCAGGAGGATACAATGGGAAGGTTTTATTGAATTTTGACAGCTTGCTGCTTTTGTACATTACATTTTTGTGCATTACATGCCAGGTGCTGTGCGTGCTGGGTGAAACATGTGGGGACTTTGTGAGGAGGAGGGTTTCTAAAGAGGTTCTGCCCAAGCTGAGCGCCTCTCTGGCACAGCAGGCTCCAATCAGCGCCAAGGCTGGGCCTGTCTACACACACCCTGGCCTACAAACTGCAGCTGGCTGTATTGCAGGGGCTGGGCTCACTGTGCCAGAGACTGGATCTGGGTAAGAGAATAGAGACACAGTGCTCACAAACAGCACAGTTTCACCAAGACACAACATAGTGCATCATCCTGTAGAACTGTACCTGGGCTCTGGCAATGATCAAAGCAGCCACAACATGGACAAATCAGAGCAAGACAACTATTCTTAGTATGACGCCTCACTTTATGGAGATTGGTGCAACATGAAGCCCATTTATGTAAAACCACAGTGAAGATAGATTACCTCTTTCCAGCTGTAATATTTAACTGAAGCTGAAGCTCCTTCACCACCAGGTGGCAGTCTCGTATAACAATGAAAACCAACCATTGGTGTCCCAGCATAAATCAGGGCATCTCTGTTTTATTATACAAACCTTAAACTGTGAAACAGTTTGACATCCTAAATGCACGACGGTGATGTTATTACTAAAAATGCCTCTTCACTGTGGCAGCTCTGTCATTCAACATATGTTAACCATGACTTTGATGATACGGACCACAGCCAGCTGTGCCAGCAGGATGCTGCTCAAGTCCAAACTGCACACACAGCTACGACTGCAAGCAGCTCTTCTTATACCCAACTGAGAAACGTGATTGTTCAATCAGCGAATCATGAGGTGACAGCGAAGGAGGCCGTTTAATTGATAAGATCAGAGAAGTTGTTGTTGTTTTTGTTTACTTTGTGCTCAACATACTTCCATTAGCATGTTGAAAATATTCAAGTGGCCTGCAGGCTTCTGCCATTACATTACCAATTATGCAATTATGAGCTGCTTGTGTGATTTTTCATCAGTCATTAAGTTCATTAGGCGCTGATGTCCCTGTCACAACATAATGGCTGAGGATTGCTCTAATTTTCCAAAGCTGTTCAGTGTGTGTGTGTGTGAGGTTCATCGCTGACAGATGAAAAGTTAGCAGCTGGTGACACCACATGTCACAAAGGTGACAGAGCTGTCTGCAGCCTTTCCAGAGCCAGCGTTACATCTAACAGTGACAAGGACTGCAGTGTAAAGACAATTGTTTCATTTTGTAAGAAACTGTTCCTTTAAAATAGCTTACGGCACTTTCTGTACAGCAAACTCTCTCGTACAGTGCAGTGTGCAGATAAACAGGCACAATACACGTTGTGTGTTTGAGATGCTTAAACGGCTTGTTTTTTGTTAAATCCACGTCACGTTCAGTTTTTGGTCTGCGTTTGAGTCCTCTCTTGCAAACACATACAGTCTGCCTCAGCCAGACTGTGACAACGTGGTATTAAGTGGGAGTGGGCAATTTTGAGAATAAATGCCTGGACAGGCAGAATTATTGTTAGTAAGCGTTAACATTCTAACCTCTCACCATGCAGGGCTCTTCAGTCAGAGTCTGTGCTTTTACTCTTTCTACTTTTAAATGAGCTGCAATTAAAAGGTGAGAAAAGTCATTAAGTAAACCGGCAGAGAGGCCATCTGTACCCGTCTGCAGTAACAGTGAAAGTGCACTGTTTGATCAGCGGACGTCAGAGCACTTAGCATGTCACTGGTATATTATTTTAGCAACTTAAAAGACGTTAAAACATTGTTCTAATTCTATATTGAGAACTTGTAACTTAGCAACATGATCTACAGATATTTTCTCAGATTGTCTTTAAAATACCACACGTGAAGCTGTTAAAGCCACAGCGAGTGATCCTCGGTTAATATTAAAAACTGATCATGTGGAATATTTGATAAGAACGGGGTCTTTCTTGTGACACACAACCTCACAGAGAATTGCAATTAAACTGTGCAGTTCAGCAGCTGAAGCGCTGCACATAGTCAGGCCCATAAATATTTCTTACAAAGCCTCCCTACAGGCTCCAAACTGTACAAGATAAAATAATTTTAAACCTTGTAAGATTATTTTTAATACTTTTAATGCTTTTTAATCAGTGGTTACCTGAAGCTTGTAGCCATCAAGGATCACCAAACTTCGGTTCCTCACTATAGATGCTCTGACATCATTTACTGCTGCTCGCTGTGGATACTTAGCCTTCAGTCTTGTCTTCATAGGGTGACAAACCTGCTTAGCTGGGTTTAGTTTGGGTGACTGAGTCAGCCATCTGTACTTCACAGTACAGAGGGAAAACAATTCGGCTGTCACATCAATATGTCTATCCCCTCTAGTGACTTCTTGACTTGTACGTTTTTTGTAAGGTTTTTCTTCACCAAGAAAAGATTTCTGTGAGTATCCACTTTAGTCACCCTCCAGGATTTCCCAGTCCTTTTAGTGTTGCTCATCTTGTCACTGTGTTTTACATAAGTGTACAGTATTTAAAGGATGCATTAAATTGTTAATTTGTTAAGTCCATAAACACTCTGCTATCTCTCTCTCTCACTTAGATCATTAACTCTTCGGACTGCATTTTGAGTATTCTCTGAAATGGAAGTTCAACTCTTATAAATTGTCATGAAATAATGAAAAACTCCAGATCATTTATCTGCTTATTTTGTCGTGGAATAACAAGGGAGCGGGTATCAGGAGAAAAAAAATCTGATTGCTAATTTCTTAATAAATAAAATCCATACAAATAGAGTTTTACAACCACAGTTACACCACTATCACTGGAATCATATAGCTGACAGTTTGGTTTAAAATGCCTCACTGGCCTCTTGGTTTGACATTAACTCTGTATTTCAAACAAAATCAGAGTACAGACTGTACTGACTGCAAATCTAAACTGTTTCTCTGAGAGGAAAAAGAATAACTGCAAGTTTCTGTAGGTTTAATGGTTTTGGTGTACACACCTGTAAAGTGAATAATTTCACAGATTAAAAATGTCATTAAAGTATACATACCTGAACTCAAATACAGTGTGATGAGGATTTGTTAGCTTTACCTGAAAGGCGGGGGTTTCTTACACTGACTTGCAGAGAATAAACTATATTGGTCTCTCAGTTAGAAGGCAAAGCTCCGTTACTGTGATTACCTCCTGCTGTCTCTTTCTGCCCTGGCAGAGCTGCCAAATGTATATAACAGCAGACCGTAATTTGAAAAAAAGGTCCAATTTTGGCAGCATTCACTTTATCCTCTGTCACAAAGGTAATTTGCTTCTCATGAACTAACTTGCTTAGAAGTCAGTATATGTACTTTTATGTTCTGGGCCCTATGGGTAATTCCTTCTTTTTGGTCTTTATTATATCGTCGTCATCAGATCTTATATGCGGTACTATGCAAAATTCTGCTATTAGCCAAAAATTTGGCACAGGTTGGAATGTAGTGTAGTGATGGCTGTGAGGGTCTAAAGCTGTCTGTAAAACACGGTGGAGGCTCTGTCATGGCTTGGTGCTCTGTTTCAGCATTGGAGATCTTGTCAAAACTGATGGAATTATTAACCCATAAAAGTGCAGTCAGATTTTGATCCACTATCCAATGCAATCTGGAAAACGTCTGATTCACATGGCATCACTTTTAAGCATGACAGTGATCCCAAACACACTGTCAATGCAATACCATAATTTTTACTAAACACATAATTCATCGTCGTTCTTTCAGGCATACTTAATCACTGTTCCTGTGCTTGATAGTGGAAACTGTTACGATGAAATGATAACTACTGCTCACAGTTGTCTGATGGTTTTAGTGTAAAAACTGTGAGCAGTGTTTGCATATACTGGCTCTGATGCTTCTGTATTTAAACACAGTAAGACTACACCTAACAAAGGAGCCAAAATGCATTTGGGCAACAGTCAAGATAGTGTAAGTTTTGGTTAGACATGTTAGACTGTTTGTTCAACACTAAATAAAATAATTTCTTTATGCACATGTGGCATTTTAATTAATCCAATTGATGTAAATTCATAATGTTTATTTTTCTTAAAGTTGGAAGAGTGCACACAATTTTGAAAGACACTGCAGGACATCATTCATGTTGTCATTTGTACTGGACAGTATTATTAGCTGAAATTATTCCAAGTGTGAGATGGAAACAAAATGAGCCTGATTGGATTTTAGCCATGCTAGCTGCAGGGCTCGTCAGTGCCTCCAAAACAGCTTTTACATATCAGGACATGGGACTTCTTGGGGTGTTCTGTGGTAAAAAAATAAATAAATAAAAAATACCTTGAACTACTTTAAGATATGCAAGCTGAAGCTTTTGGATTAGCTCTTATAGTCTCTTGACCTGATAATTGAAAATCTCTGGTGAGATCTTAAGCATGCTGTGTGTGCAAGACGGTCCGAAAATGTCTCACAGCTTGAGATCTGAGGGTAATTGTGTCCCAGTTACTCCTAGGAGCAAGTTTAAGAAGGTGCTGGTCTGTGTTGGCATCACGCTAAAGCTGCAGATTGTCAGATGACCGTTCATGTTATTAATCTACAGGCTTGACATCTGATAAGTGTTAAGGCTGCTCGAGTACAGTGAATGGTCATTAACATGTTTTTAGTGGAACCAGCTCGAGAAGACTTGGAGATTATTTCAAATATGTTTTTGTTCAAAGGAACATCATAAAGAATCATAAAGAAGATGTGTTGGTTGTGCTGTTAAGTGAATGATCATGGCCAGCAATAGATTTTAAAGAATGGTGAATTAGTTTTAAGGGACATAAAGTCATGGAAAATATCCCCCACCATCACAGCAACACTGCTAGCCTCTTAGATGGCACAACTAATCCATGGATTCACTGTTTTCCTCACCCTACCTTCTGTATATTGCAGAAGGAGGAATGGAGATCTGTTAGGCTAGCTGGAATAGTTTTCCCACAATTTTCAATTTAATATTTGGAGTTTGCTACTGTGGCCTTGTTTTTCTGTTGACAGTTTCTAGCTGCGTTGCGAATGTTGCTGTCACATGATTGGTTGAGCAGATATTTGCACTAATGAGCAGTTGCGGCGTTATCTAATAAATTGGGCGGTGAGCATTTCAGCTCATTTGGTTGCCAAAGCAAGGCTCTGTCTGCTGTGAAGAAGCATGACGCCGGGCTCAGCTCTCACATGTCATAGCTGAAGTCAGGCTCTTTTTCTTGACTCTCAGCCACGGGCAGACTTCTAGCCTCGGTTAGATTCAAGGTCTTTAGTTCTAGAGTTTCTACACACAACCACTAACAGAACACTGGGCACAAGCTGTTATAGATTGTTTAAAAATTCCCAGTGGGATTAATAAATACAATCTCTATCTATATTTACATGCTTCCTGTCTGTGTCAATACATTGTATGGCCTTAAAAAAACAATAGCTTTAAAGGTCACTGAAGGATTTTCTGCTTATCTTGTACTCCATTGCTGGTTAGTACTATCTCAGGCAACCTCTCAGAGGGGTAAAGCAGTGGAAGCGTAACCTCTCCTGTCTTTTTAAACCTTGTTTTTTATGAGGAAATTAATCTCTTGAGATTTAGAAATTTGAGTTTTCCTTTTGAATTTTTGCCAAAATGGACAACATTAGCCTAGCACACTATTTGATGGCTGGACAAACCAGAACTCCTGGACACACAGAATCACACGGAGAGCACATAAACACCACAAAATCAGGACCTGTTCTTGTTTTATACCCAGGGCATCTTGCTGCGAGGCAACAGTGCTGACCGCTAAGCCATGATGCCCATGTTGCTTTATTATTAAGATGTACCCATGCTAAAAAGCAAAGGTCTTATTTTTCCCATCAAAGAAGGAGACAATTTTTTTCCTTTATCAATCCTGTGCTTGATTTTCGTTGCTGGCACTTGATGCTGTCCTCCTTTCTATCTGACAGGGGAGAGATTTGGTGTTGGGAGATGGAAGGAATATGAAGGAGCAACAGAGAAACAGTCAGGGCTGCAGCCTCACTCATGTGAATACCGATTTGGCTACAGCTTACCTCTGGGACGCCTGCAGCAAGCCAATTACCAAGCCTTAGTCACAGAGAGAGAAAGACAGAAACACACATTGACTGAAACAAATAATATGTTTCAGCTCCAGCTTCAGCTCCAATTCCACCCTGTTACTCATTTACTGCAAAATTTACCAGCACCAGGCCCTTTCCTCTTTAGTATTTGTCATTCCTCTCCTTCTATTCGAACACCTTGATTCCACAAAAGACTACAGGCCAAAGGTGTAGCCCCAGAAAGGGAGGAAGAAAGGGGATAAAAGCAGCTGCTAAATAATCCCATTTAACTCTGAAATGTGCACTGCTGCTTTTATTCTTGACACACAGCGAGCAGGCCTGGTTGAAGCCGAGTGTGGGTTGAATTGGCAAATAGAGTAAGCAGAGAGGGAGAGAGACATGTTTTGAAATGAGGCTTGAAAGGCAGCCCAGTTTGCAGGGGAAATACCTGATGGAAAAGTGGCGTTTTAAGACGTTTTTCATCTTCCCTTGTATTCAACTGAAGTGGCCTACAGACAGTAACTTATTATTAATATCCATTAACTTTTGTGCCATAAATATTTTATAGTGCTTGCTGATGATTTGCAGAAAATATAATTTTTAATCGCATCAAATTCAACTTGAATTCATGTAAATCTCTATAAAATTGACTTTAGATCAGAGAAGATTTTAAGTCCTTAAGCCAAAGTTGTTTTTTGTAAATTTACACCTGAGGGGCTCCAGCAAAATGTTGTTTCCCTCTGCCTAATCAGCAAAACAGAAAGTGAATAGCAGCATTTTAAAAATGACTCAGAAAACACTGATATTACTGAAACTGTCCTAAAAAGTCTCATTTCAAAATTTACCAAATTCGACGCTACAGAAATGAAGCGTGTCATGATGCACCTGTTTTAGTCATAGTGTTAGTGGCAGGTTACATTTTGAAACTGCTTGGTCTCAGCGCATTGACCGTCTGGGTTAACAGGTGGAGGATTCATGGAAAAGCTGCTGAGTTATGGGAAGAAATCTAATCACAGTTAGTCTGTTCATTACTGAGAGCTTTAAAAAAAAAAAAAAAAACCAGCTGAATAAAACACAGCTGTAAAGGAAATGGTGCAGAAGAGAAAAAGTGAGAATCAAAGCAAAACTCGCTGCAGCACGATATTCCTGTTCTCTTGTTTTTGTGATAGCTTGAAGCCAAAACTGTGAAAATAAATAAATAAAACAAAGCGTGCAGCCCTTATTCATAACTACATGCGCTGCTCGCCATGTGCTTCGGTGATTGCAGGGAACAGGATGTACATGCACCCCGACTCTCCCAACACAGGAGCTCACTGGATGAGACAAGAGGTGTCGTTTAGCAAGCTCAAGCTCACCAACAACAAGGGAAGCACCAACAATGTGGCACAGGTACCGTGCTTTTGCCTCTAATTTGCTTTCTATCTACAAATCTGTCTGTGAATACGCTCGCGTGGTCAGTGAGTGGCTGAAACATATCGATGAATGCAATAACTGTCACCTTCTGCTTATATTTTACACTACTTTAATAATTTCCTTTCGTATTCTTGATATATGAAAACATTAACCACATTATGAGTGTCGCGATGGAAACCATCTGCAAACACTCAATTTCTGCCTGCTCATTTCCTGCCTTTATTTTTCTCGCTTATCGGTAAAATAAAGGTATCTTTGTTTCCTGCTCTTAATCTTTAGCAGCCAAATGACCATAATATTACATCTCCCTTTCTCCAGATGATAGTTCTCCAGTCCCTCCATAAATACCAGCCTCGTCTTCACATCGTGCAGGTAAAGGAGGATGGCACGGAGGACCCCTTCCTCTCTTCTAAAGCTCAGACGTTCATCTTCCCGGAGACTCAGTTCATCGCTGTTACTGCTTATCAAAATGCAGATGTAAGTCACCTCAGACACAAAGATGAAGATGAGATTTGTATGCTTTAAAAATATGTTTTAAGGTGTGAACCGCAGCCTGTGTTGCAGACCACTGACATGCTATTCTACCATGTTTGCATATTTATTGTATTGTATTTGGCAACAACCTTCCACAACTGGCCCACAAAAACACCTCTTATAACTTCGATTGCACAGCTTTAATGATGTTGAGAGATCAATGATTCATGTCAGCGACATGTTTTACTGATTTATGCATGCATGCATCAAAAATGCAGACACACCAACTTACATTTCTGCAACCTTCAAGAGTCGCTTCACCTCGGCTGACCTGAGCACCGTAGCTCACATCTCTCTTGTGTGCGGTGTATTTTTTACGGCTGTTCAAATAAACTGTGGAACAGTTACTCCATGCAAGATATACTCTCCCAATTTTACATTTGTGTTCCTCCCCTTTGCGGTTTTTAAGATGAAATCTTTCCAATAAGAGATAAAACTGCAGTGTAGCCTCATTAATTATTAG